>NW_024412396.1:15155921-15174655 GCF_014898765.1 Herpailurus yagouaroundi | reverse complement strand
GTGTGTGTGTGTGTGTGTGTGTGTGTGTGTGTGTGTGTGTGTGTGTGTATGTGTGTCTTTACAGGACATTTCAGAGAAAAAGGAAAGGCCCAGAGAATTGAACACTGAGAAGAAACTGTTCTTTTACCAATCATGATTAAATCACTGTATGATAGTGTCTGTACTCTTCTTAGGAAAAGATGTGGGCTCAGGTTAAATCTGACGAAGAGGATGGGGTACATGTTCAGTACAGTTTGTGGTTAAATAGGCCAAGAGTCCTATTCAGAAAAAAAAAATGGAGGCTGGGAGACGGTTTATGACTAGGTCATGTTAGTCCTTTTCCAGCAATACTGGCTCAGGTGAAATCATGTATGTAAGCCAGTTGAAAGAAGGGAGCAGTTAGGGGAAACCCCAAGGTAAGGTTCAGGGGCTAGCCCATACCTTTCTGTGCTCATGACTGGGTCACATTACCAGTTTCATTTGAATCATACAGAAATGGTCATGGTCACTGAAGTGGCATGGATCTGTAAGAACAATGAAAACATTTACAATATGATAAATTCACAATATCAATCTGCTTTGGGCTTTCTTAATTTTCATAAATTCTGGCCTTATAAAATTAGTCTTTTATCTAATTTAAATAAATCTAATAGCAATTCTTGCTAGCTTGTTACTGTGATAAATAAGCAATTGCCTCAAAAATAACAAATGAAATATCTTGAACTTCCTTATATATAGCATGTTATTTGGAAAATGTACTTTTTAAACATGTTTTTATACAGTTTTTACTATATTTGGTTAAGTTTTGATTATGCTTTTTATCCACAAAATGAATAAAAGATGCAGATAGTCCAATACATTTAAAAATAAACCTATCTTGAAGATATTTTATCTCTAAAGTGTCTATTTTTCTGGTTTGAAGATCAAGCACATAATTTAATTTGAAAAACAACCAGAAAGAGTTATAAGGAAAGCTCTGGTCTAAATCTATAATTATGTAGGTTCTCACTTCTTTTTCATATTCCTTCTCAAATATCATGAAGTTATAACCTTTTTTTTCCAAGGAAACTGGTTCCATGGTTGATAGTTAACAATACCATTTTTGTATTATGCATTGGTTGAGGAGATTGAACCTTTTTATTTTGTGTTCATCTGTGGCTGGTGAGTTTAATAAATGCTAAGTTGTGAGAGCAAAACTTCTAGGTCTCATTTGTTTTCAGACTCGTGTGTCTTGAGTTGGCAATTTCAAAGTCATCTTCTTGCCTATGTTAAACTTTGAGTTTTATGAGAAAAGAGAAATCATTAAATCTGTGTCCTCTAACCCATTATTTAGATAATGACTTCATCCTAGATAATAGAATTGCCAAATAGTACACAGTACAGTTCAGTTTCCAGGGGTCACATCTAGGCCTATGACAACATGATTCATCTTGTTCTACTTTTATGGTTATTTCCATCAATAATTATCAGAATCTCACAGCCCCTAGCTACTCAGTAGAGGACAACAACCCAACAACCAGCCATTCTCACCCTGAGTCAATCTGGATTTAACTCTGAACTCTGATTGAAAACCAAAACTTCCATATCATTGCCAACATATCTGTCCTTTCTGCTTATGATGCATTTTGCTGCTCACTTGAATTCTTCAAGATTACTTGTTTTGATTAAAGATGACAATGAATGAACAACCAAGAGATTCTGGACAAATTACATTTGATAATTTAAGTCCTACTTTCCTATTGGCCAAGTTACAATTTAGTAGGTAGCTGTATAGATGGGCATTACAGGTACATGAGACATTGGGCCATCTATGCTCTGATGAGAGATGATGCTTTTACTGGTAACCAAAGGGTAGCAGTTGGAGCCTCAGTGCTCATGTGTTTGCATGTGAATGTGTGATTGGGAACAGTGGGAGGATTAGTAGACATATTATTAGATTGTTGGGAGAGCATGTTAACAGAGACTAATATCTCACTTCTTCTTAAAATCTCTCAATATGAGCCACCTGGGTGGCTCAGTCAGTTGAGCATCTGACTCTTGATCTCAGCTGAGGTCTTGATCTCAGGGTCGTGAGTTCAAGTGCTGTGTTGGGCTCCACTCTGGACATGAAGCCTACTTTAAAAATAAAATAAAATAGGCGTGCCTGGGTGGCTCAGTCAGTTAAGCGTCCAACTCTTGATTTTGGTTCAGGTCATGATCTCACTGTTTGTGAGTTTGAGCTCCACTGCAGGCTCTGTCCTCACGGAGCACAGCCTACTTGGAATTCTTTCTCCCTCTCTCTCTGCCCCTCCCCTGCTCACGCTCCTGCACTCTTTCTGTCTGTCTGTCTGTCTCTCTCTCAAAATTAAAATAAAATAAAGTAAAATCCCTCAGAATGTCTTCAATAAACATGGATACATTAAGAAATAAGAAAAAACAACCAAAGAGCTATTTTTTAAGAATATCTTTCACTGGCATTTTATGGCCTGTAGGATGAATTACAAGTGCCTGAACATGAATCTGACCCTGACCTATACACTTACAGCCTCATCTCTTGCCATGTCCTGCCTTCAACCCTCAGCTACTGCAATGCTTATCTTGTTCTTTCCTCTTTCCTTCTTTTTGTATGCAGTGTCTCCTCCATGCCTGATGCTCATTCTGTCCTCTTTCGGCCTCGAATCCCTTTCCACCTCTCACCCAACTCCAGGCCGTATCAGGAGCCTCTCTCTGCTGTGTTCCCATAAACTCTGACCATTGCACCTCCTCCCGTGCATTATTGTTTGTTCTTGTGTGTCCATTCCCTTCACTAGACTCTATCCTCAATGCCAGACACATAAAAGACAACCAATGTAAGCTTGTTGGAAAAAATAAATGTTTTGGTGCATACTAGAGGTTGGAAAAGAAAACTATAACAATCTAAGGTAGTTACCTACTTACTACCAGAAATGCCCATTAGCAAACAGGAAACGAGGAAAATTTTGCAAATAGGTATAGATAAATGTGAATAGATTCTATGAATTCTGTTACTGGTTTTAATAAGTTGTTGGGATTGTTAGTTCCTGTGGTAAATTTTTTGAGAAATGTATCAACTAGTGCTATTTGGTGTTTAACATGTTGCTTCTTTTCTAATGCCACGTTAGCAGGAGAAACTGTGTCCTTGCTTTGCTAAGCTGATTCTGAGTATCTTACTACCTTATGCTCATGAGATGCACATAAGTGCACTTAATAGAAGCTTCTTGCTTGGTAAGAACTATATTTTATACGTCTCAGTTTCCAGGGTAAATCCTATTTATGAAATTAGAGCTTTATCCTTTTCTAGCTAATGTAATAACATTTAAGTTAGAATTATAAGTAAAACATATAGTACCTTAAAGGTACGATAGACCATTTAACTTTTCCCTTTATAGGTAAGGTACTGATGTCCTCAGGGGTAAGTTTTCATTCCCTGAAGGCACCAGGATGAGAACTCTGGTCACCTGATTCTTACTTCAAGGTGAATGTGAATTTTAAAGCAAGAGGAAATGTACTGAGACTTTCCTGGTTGCAAGTAAGAAACCCACCCATGCAATCCTGAGTAACAGATTTTATTCTGAAGTTAAAACAGTGCCCAGTGGCTTTACTATTGTGCCTAGCAATTCTGTTGCCTCTGCTGTCCTACATCGTTCTCCTCCCATCTCTAGACAATGGGACTGATTGGGTCAGTGATTTGGTTACCAACCACTAAAGAGCATTCCTGCTGGGAAACCTGTGGCACAGGAATTAATATTGGATCCTGTTAGTTTCAGCCAAAGGAAGACAGTTGTTTTGGGTCAATACATAAGAACTTTGGGCTAACTGGACCTTACCAGTGTGGGGAGTAAGAGACGTTTGTATATATAAATATGGAATGGGGAAGGTGAACTAAAGCACAGCTAAGCTCAAATTGAGTTAGTTTGCAAATGGAAAGAGTGGTAAGTGGTCTGTGTTTAAGAAACTACCCACAAATAGGGGCGCCTGGGTGACGCAGTCGGTTAAGCGTCCAACTTCAGCCAGGTCACCATCTCGCGGTCCGTGAGTTCAAGCCCCGCGTCGGGCTCTGGGCTGATGGCTCAGAGCCTGGAGCCTGTTTCCGATTCTGTGTCTCCCTCTCTCTCTGCCCCTCCCCCGTTCATGCTCTGTTTCTCTCTGTCCCAAAAATAAATAAACGTTGAAAAAAAAAAAAAAGAAACTACCCACAAATAATATGGCTTTTGGGCAAATCAACCAACACTGTCAACCTCAGTTTGCTTATATTCAAGTAAAGACGAAGATAATACATACTCACCTTGCTTAGTAGTTTTGCATACCTGTGATACTGTGTGTTAAATGACCATCGCTGCCGTCATTATTTTTACTACCGCTAGTACATAATACTATTTTTACTGCTACTATTGTTACATGCCAGTAGTTTGTAATTGAGCAGTCTTCTCTGCTCAGTTAGACAGCAGGAGGGCTTTACAATGGATTTGCAAGAAGGTATAGAAATTCTAAGTGTGCAGTGGTTAAGATCATGGGCTTTTTATGAGGTTACTGCATACTTCTTAGCTGTGAGATCTTAGACAAGTTGTTAACCTTGTGTGCCTCAATGATCTCATCTGTAAAATGGGAATAATAATACCTGCTACCCAGCAAGCTCTTGTGAAGATTAAATGAGATAAACTAGGCACTGCTTAGAATACTGTCTAGCATGCAAAGAACACTTAATATATATATTCTCTATTAAGCTATTAATGTATTAAATATGCATTGGAGCCTTGTACCTACCCAGGGAGATAAAAGACATCATTATCTTTATTTCATGCACACTGAGATTGATGCTATGATTTGTCATGTTAGTGAGTGGCAGTAGAAGTGCTGAAACCAAGCTTCTCTCCCTTCTTTCCTTCTTTTCTTTCCTCCTTTCCGTTGACATATATTTATTTATTGGACTGGAATGGTACACAATAGTTCCTGCCTAGATGATTGGAATTTTGGACATCTGATTCCTTTTGCATTTTCTTTCCCCTACAGCCCCACCTCCATGCTTGTGCCAGAGCACTCATACTTTTGCCTTTTGCTACTAGTCTCTGACTACGAGCTGCCATTTCCAAAGCCCCAAGTTTTATTTGAATCTTCATACTTGAGAAATCAATGGGGTCAAGGAAACAAGAACTAGTGTTTACATAAGTGTTTATTGGACTTTTCTTTATCGTCTTTCAGGTCTTGTAGAAATTTGCCTGATGCACCCCCTCGATGTGGTGAAAACCAGGTAAGGTTCTGCATGAACAAGTTTTATTGACTTTGGCTGATATCCAAATTAAGATGTCAGAACACTAAATGCTAGAACTTGTCCTAGGCCAGTAGCTTCTCCCAATAATGGCATTTATATTTACTTCTTAAGGAAAATGCTATTTGACAGATAAAATGTGAATAGGGAAAAGCACTTTTGGAAAGAGGTCATCAGAAGGTATATGATATTTTACTGACTTCACATGACAACCATTAGGTATGATTTGTGGCGAAGCTGGTAAGCGGGATAAATTTATCAAAATGATGCAAAAACTGAACTTCATTGAATTATGACAGCAGACTTTCATTAGGCATTGCATATAACAGACTGCTACTTAATAGTCAGCATTCTGATGTGAGACTTCAAAATTTCGGGGCGCCTGGGTGGCTCAGTAGGTTAAACGTCCGACTTCGGCTCAGGTCATGATCTCGCAGTCTGTGAGTTCGAGCCCCGCGTCGGGCTCTGTGCTGACAGCTCAGAGCCTGGAGCCTGTTTCGGATTCTGTGTCTCCCTCTCTCTCTGACCCTCCCCCGTTCATGCTTTGTCTCTCTCTGTCTCAAAAATAAATAAATGTTTAAAAAAAAAAAAAAGACGAAATTTCAAGTAAACTTCTTAAATAGTGTTTAAAGTGGCAACCATTTGCCAATGCAAAATGCCATATTTCTAGGAAAATGCATTTGCTCTTAAAGGAAGATGCAAATCAGGGCAATGTAATAATTCTATTTACCATGTGAAAAAAGTGAAAAAATTCATATGGGTTTTACTATGATCTAGAGCATTTTTAAAAATAAATCTGTGGCTGAATTACTGAGCTCTCTATTTTTTAAATTAGAAGCTGTTAGAATTTAGTGAAAGTTCCCATTTATTTGCATTGTTTCAAACCTAAGAGCAGCGTACCTACGTTGGAGCTCAATAGCAAACAGTGCCTTGCAACCAATGGTGGTTGAACAGACCCTCACTGCCGAAGTTAGAAAATACTTGAAGAGTCAGGCTGATCATTGAATGGACATGTTGCTTAATTTCCCTAAAGAGGCAGCAGAATCTTAAGCTGCCTACTGAAAGCAAGGCTGTGACATGCAAATAATATTGCATTTCTAAATGAGAGAAGATGAGAATTTGGCCCTGTCTTAGCTTGAGCAGCTATAACAAAATACTATAGACTGGATGGCTAAAGCAACAGACATTTATTGTAATTCTGGGGCTGGAAAGTCCAAGATCAAAGTGCCAGTCCATTTGGTTCTTGGTAAGGGCCCTCTTCCTGACTTGTAAACAGCCACCTCCTTGTTGTGTCTTCACTTGAGGGAGAGAGGCAGCTCTGATATCTTTCCCTCTACTTATCAGAGTACTAACCCCATTATCAGCACTCCACCGAGTCTAATATCGTGACATCACCTAAACCTAACTACCTCCCCAAAGGCCCCATTTCCAAATAACATCACACTGG
This sequence comes from Herpailurus yagouaroundi, assembly GCF_014898765.1. Classification (NCBI taxonomy): domain Eukaryota; kingdom Metazoa; phylum Chordata; class Mammalia; order Carnivora; family Felidae; genus Herpailurus; species Herpailurus yagouaroundi. Next base: position 15,167,966 of record NW_024412396.1, on the reverse strand, counting down.
GGTTAGGGGTCCAATATATGAATCTGGGGGGACACAAACATTCAGTCCATTACAGCCTCAAGTCACCAAACCCAAACAGAGAAAGAAAACCACAATTACATTCAAATGTAAAATTGCATGCACTTCCTGGCCCATCTTTTTACAGTGTTCAGAAACAGAAAGCAAAACTCACTGGCATTTCCTTCTTAGACTGCATGCCAACCTTTGAAAAGCCAGAATATTGTTTCTAGCCTCACTGAGGAATAAACTGGTTTTTTTAAGGTTAATTTCCTAAATTGGTGACGTGTTCGAATGAACCCAGAGGAGAGATAAGAATGATTTAAATAAGACATGATATTGAAATTGTGGTCACTCATTCAGTCACACAATCATTCATTCATTTACTTATTAAGTATCTAGTGCCTGTGGGTTCCAGGCGAGCTCTGTCCTAAAGAGCTCACAGTCTGATGAGTTAGTAGGAATTTCATCACAATAAGTTTCAAAAATTATATTATTTCATGGTACTGGGTTTGAATAGAATACTTCTTGAAATGGATGTGCCAAGTAACTGGGGCTTTACATCTTTTTTGTTACATGGATATTTTGAAAATAGCATTCATTGGGGCGCCTGGGTGGCGCAGTCGGTTAAGCGTCCGACCTCAGCCAGGTCACGATCTCACGGTCCGGGAGTTCGAGCTCCGCGTCGGGCTCTGGGCTGATGGCTCAGAGCCTGGAGCCTGTTTCCGATTCTGTGTCTCCCTCTCTCTCTGCCCCTCCCCTGTTCATGCTCTGTCTCTCTGTGTCCCAAAAATAAATAAACGTTGAAAAAAAAAATAAAAAATAAAAAATAAAAAGAAAATAGCATTCATTGATTGGAATTAGTCACATGCTGTTGTCTAACTTCAGAGGGGAGGGAAATATAATTCATCCAGGTGCCCTGAAGAAGAAGGGAATTTGATATGGGATGATATTTGACCTGTATAGCAATCAAACGTATATTGAATAAAGACACAATCATAGAGTAAACTGAAAGTCCAAAATAACGTGCAACTGACTTTGCAACAGAAGTAGAATATGCAAAGATTGGCAGCCTATCTCACTGGGTACTAACACAGAAGTGACAGGGAATAGATAGGACAGACTAAATGCTGAAATCACTTCACCATTATATTGTACAGGAGATGACTACATTTCTAAATAAGATAAACTGTAAACTGTAAGAGATAACATATGAAACCATGCAGCATTGGTAATTTTAACATGTCACCTTCCTTAATGACATCAGGGGCACTGGATTCTAAATTGTTGTAGGCATTGTCAAAGTGGGAGATGACATACACCATGCCAAACCTCACTTACTTCAGAGTTGTTTTGTAGGCTGTTTTTGCCTATCCTTGGATAATATTACTTAAAAGGCAGTACTCTGAATTAACCTAAGTATGGAAATGGCTCATTTTCAACAACATCTCATGTGCAGAAGTATAGCAAACTAAATTTTTACTTTTTGGAGTTTAGTCTTTTCTTTTTGGATTCTATTTCTGTCTAATTCTTTTCATTGTGGAATGAAAACGCATTTCCAAACTCATCCTTTACGGAGATTTTTTTTTTCTTTTTCTTTTCCTTTTTTTAACTTTGTAAATGATCAATTCTGTTACCCCAGGCTGAGAGCCAAGGGAGATTGGTGGTATTACCTGAGCCCAAAGGCCAGGGTTACCTGGTGAAGCTGGAACCATAGTAGATCTGTCTAGTTGTAGCTGGAACCCCAGCCATTGCCAGGTTCACTACCTGAGGCAGACAGACAGAGAGAAAAATCCTCTACTTTCTCATTTCTCCCCAGTCTTCAGTCTCCCACCAGTGCTTCTATTTGCTAAACTGCGGAAACCTAGGAAACCCAGCCTAGCAGAAGGCAGTCTTTTTGCATAATAAAGCAGGACAGAACAAGGGAACAAGAAAATGGGTCTGAAGACAAACAGAACCAGGACTGAGAAGCCATCATTCTAGTGAGATTTGGAGAAAGAGATGCCATAAATGTGCGTTTTCCTTTTTTTTTTAATTGAGATGTAATTGATATAATATTATGTTAGTGTTGGGTATATAACATAATAGTTCGATATTTGTACATATTGCAAAATGATCACCACAATAAGTCTAGTTAACATCCAACACCATACATAGCTACAAATTTGTTTCCTTGTGCTGAGAACTTTTAAGAGCTACTCTCTTAGCAACTTTCAAATATGCAATACAGTACTATTAACTGTAGTCACCATGATATACGTTACGTCCCAGGATTCATTTATTTTATAACTGGAAGTGTGAACCTTTTGACCCCCTTTACCCACTTCACTCACCCCCTACCCCCCGGTTCTGGCAAACCACCAATCTGTTCTTTTTACTTATAAATTTCATTTTTTCTCTTTTTTTTCTTTTTCTTTTCTTTTTTTAGATTTCACGTGTGAGATCATACGGTAGTTGTTTTTCTCTGACTTATTTCACTTAGCATGATGCCCTCAAGATCCATCCACATTGTCACAAGTGGCAGGATTTCCTTCTTTTTTATGACTGAATAATATTCTGTTGTATTTAGTGCATTCAGTTTCTTTACCCCTTCGTCCATTGACGGGCACTTACGTTTCAAGCATGCGTTTTTAATTTTGTAAGAACTCACTTTGCATTTTAAAAGATGATTAGAAGTTATAATTGATAATTTTTTTATGAAGGGATTTTAGGCACTGTGGCACCTGGCTTAATATAGGAACTAGTGTATCTGCTTCATAGAAGTATAGCTCCAGGGATAGACCCATGTTAGCATAAGCTAGCCACATGGCAACTGCCTTGCTGTAAGTGTCCCACCTTATGTTAGCTGAGGAGACTTGACTGAGATGCTATTATATACATGACACTTAGGTAGAATCAAGGTCTCTTTTGAGATTCTTCCTAGAGATAGGCCTATACATTATTTTATGGTTCTTTTTTTTTTTTTTATTTATATATGAAATTTATTGTCAAATTGGTTTCCATACAACACCCAGTGCTCATCCCAAAAGGTGCCCTCCTCAATACCCATCACCCACCCTCTCCTCCCTCCCACCCCCCATCAACCCTCAGTTTGCTCTCAGTTCTCAACAGTCTCTTAACCAACAAAACTATTTTATGGTTCTTTTAAAGTTATATGCAAAGAACTTTGTATACAATTGTGGGTTAACCTTCTGGTTAAGAACACATAACTATAAATGACAAAAGACTCTATGTCCTTGTATAATTAGAAAGACCAAAGTTAGTTTCTAGCTTTGTATTCTCCCAAGGATTTAAATAAATAAACAAAAACAATAAAATAATCATCTCTCTCTCATATTGTCTCTCATTCTCTCTCTGTCTTCCTCTCTGTCTCCCTTCAACTCTCCGTTTCCTGCATACGATTCATTTGGGGGTAGGGTGCTTCTCTCACTTGGCACCAGATGGCCCTAGCAGCTTCAAGCTTACATGGGCCTTGGTGTTTGTGTATACTCTCCCTGAGACAGGATAACCTGGCAGTTAAGGACTCTGGCTCTAGAGTTAGGCAGCGTGGGTTCAAATCCTGCTTCTTCACTTACTATCTGTGTAACATCAGGTAAGTTACTAAACTTCCCTGTGCCTAAGTTTCCTAAGCTTTCAATAGGAACAATAATGGTATGTACATTATTGTGAGAAATGAATGGGGATATACATATTTATGGTATTTATATATGCTTATATGTTTATATGAATATATATATGTGTATATATATATATATATATATATATATATATATATAAAGTGCACACGCACGCACGCGCACACACACACACACGGCATTTAATACTGTGTCAGCAAAGGAAAAGGGACTACAAAGACAAATGGAGTTTGTAAGGTAGTCAGGGAAATACGAGGGAAAATAAAAAGTGTGGGAGAGGGGAAATGTTTAATATGGAATCAGGCGGTTTCAAGTTTCCAAGCCGGAAGACTTGTGTTATATGAGCACTACATTTAAATCTTTTCTCGGCGGGGTGTTTGCAAGTAGATAGTCCTTCTGGGTCTGAGGGCAGGAGAGCATCAGTTTCATCTATGCGTTCCTGTTGACATCATTCCACATATCATTTTAGGGCTATGTGCTGACATTATTTAGGACTGTGTGCCACAGCAAGCATCGTGCCTGGCCTCCAGGAGCTGTGCTGTTGTCATTAAAAGACATAAAATTTCATAAAAGAGGTGGGAAGTAAGAATCTGTTTAAATAAAAGAGGAGATATTACTTGATAGGATGGTGGGCAGAAACATCTCAGGCTTGTAGTGCAGCTCCAGAGACTGGATTAGGGAAGAGTGAGGCGAGAGGGTTTCCAACAGGTGTGCCAAAATGAAAGCGGGGTGGGCTGAACCCACAGGGGACTGAAGGTCCTCAGAGAGCATGTGTGACAAGCTTTGAGACAGAAAGCAAAATGCTGGACTTCATCTAGGACAGCACTGGCTAATCAAAATAAAATTCCTGACACACATATGATTTTAAGTTTTCTAGTAGCCACATTTTAAAAAGTAAAAGGAAACAGGTAAAATTAAGTTTAACAGTGTATCTGGTTTAACCTCATGTATCCAAAAACATTGTCATAGCAATGTGTTTATCAATTTAAAAATTTAATGAGATATTTTACAGTCTTTGTTTGAAAATAATTTGCCCAAGGTTCTACATGTCCTTTTTTTTTTTTAAGTTTATTTATTTGTTTTGAGGGAGACAGAGAGCCCAGGCAGGGGAGGGGCAGAGAGAGAGGGAAACAGAGAATCCCAAGCAGGCTCTGTGCTGTCTGTGTGGAGCCTGATGCGGGGCTCGAACCCACAGGTTCATGGTCATGACCTGAGCCGAAACCAAGAGTCAAGACGCTTAACCGACTGAGCCACCCAGGCGCCCTTACATTCCATTTTTAAATACTTAACCCTTGAAATCTGGTGCATATTTTAACACTTAGGGCACATCTAAATACTGACTAGTCAGTCTCATTTCAAATGCTGTGTAGCCACACATGGCTAGTGGTTACTGGATTAGATAGCATGGGTCTGGAATGCAATGGGAAAGAAATTCTTTAAGGGGAAAGAGAAGTGGTCCAGTGGTTCCTCAGTAAGAAGAATACTGTTGCTTAGAATGCGTTGACAGTTGCAATTAAGCAGGGTCCTCAGTGGAAGGGAATTTTACTGCATATGCATTTGAAGGTTTGTACCTGTGTGAAGAAAGTGGCAATCAGAAGCTTCAAAGATTTACCCATATCGCAGTCCAAGGGGATTTTAGCTTATATACCTTTCACACTTTTATTCCCTGGAAGGGAAATGGTTCCTTGTGCTTCAGGAGGAGAGCATTACTAAGGTGTTCATTCTGTTTCGCCCCCAGTCATTTTTAATCACTTTTGTTTCGTTTTTGAATGTGGCATAAATCAGGTGCAAACTAAATAAATTACTGATCCTGTAAAAACTGATCTTTTAAAACTGCGTCCTGTCAAAGAGCTGCAAGGCACATTTTCTGGTGGGTGCTAGGGAAGGCAAGAAGGGGAGAGGCGTTTCCACATCTCATTACAGACATACAGTTACAGGCTGCTGGTGAGTGGATCGGCCGGTACATACCTTGGCTTCCATCCTTCCTCCCATCAGGACTTAACTTGCACTGAAAAGTCTTATCATACTTCTCTCAAAACATATTAATCACTGTGTGAATTCTAAAGACTCACATGGGTTGAAAACTTGGCATCCATACATTGTTGTATGTGCTTCTGGGGCTTTTACTCAAGTTGTTGAGATTGATTTACACTCTGTTGGTGGCTCCCGTACCCCAGACCTGCTGAAGCCAAAACTCTAGGGATGGGACCTACCAATAGTTATATTTAACACCCTCTTGGGTGAATCTTAAGCAGAGAGCCCAGACTAGTCACTGGGTCAACCTTTGGGAAATGTTGCTGAATACCCTTATAGGCAGTTCTGTAAAAAGTTTTCATGTAAAGAGTTCCTTCCCCCCACCCCTCTGTGCATGTGTGGATGTGTGTTAAACATCTCATTTACCTGTGGTTCTCCTTGGTTTCATTTATGTAAACTGCTTTTGTTCGTAATGAATAAAAGTGGAAGGACAGAAGTTCCCTGCAGAGCTCATTCTGTGGTTTGTGAGAATGATATGGGAAAGTATTATCTACAGCCAGAAAAAAACATCTATTGTCCTACCGAGTGAGGTTACAGAAGCAAAAATCAATGCCAGAGGATGGGAGAGGAAAGAGCGTTGGTTGTCACAGAGAGAAGGTAAATGGCTATGATGGGTAAAAATGATTTAGAGGCGTTAGCCTGCCACAAACTTTATTAAAAAGAGAAATCTGAGGACTGCTGTGGAGACAGGCTACTTTGTGGGGAGCCCAGAAGAGAGTGAGGAGCAAAGAGCTGGGGTGCATCCACAGCCTCCCTTTATGGCAGTAGAGAGGGAACAGCCATGAACTTGAAAATGAACACTTAATTTAAGAGACTGGAGTGGGGACATTGAGCAGCATTGGGGCCCACAGAACAGCAGGGAGGAAACAAGGAACGAAGAATGTTTTCCCCCAGTAGATCCTTTAAAAAAGAAAGAAGAAGAAGAAGAAGAAAAGAATCCTTTCAAAATGGGAATAGAGCAGCAGGGAAAGTTAGGCTGGAGTAGAGAGGGGAGGCAGTAGAGTCTATAGGATTAAATAAAAGTAACAGAGCCGCTGAGAGGGTTGTTTCCATATGTTAACGATTTGTCCGTGGTATAAAACATTAAGATCACATTCAGGGTTAGACCATGGTTATGCCTGATTTCTCATCATCCGTAGAAATTCGGGGCTAGACCACTGTCATGGCTTATTTCTAACCATGGAGAGAATGTGTCTGAAGTAAAGCAAGCAAGGAGTAGAAGCACATTTTTATAGACTATGTTTTTATTGGGACTTTGTCACTGTAGCTAAATCAATCAATGGCAACATATAATGGTATGAAATGGTCGCAGTATCCCCAAATACCTGTGAATATAACTCCACCTTCCCTTTTGCAGTTGCATGACCACATTAGGGTTTCTTGCATGTGTTTTACTTAACTGCAGTGTCTTTTTGTAGTTATTGAAAGCAAGGAAGGACTAGGTGGTGACCATGCTGCAACTCTGTGCTGATTGTCATGCTTTTCCTTGCAGTCATCACTAAAGATTTATTTATTAGCGTAATCAAATCAGAACAGTGCACAAGATGGATAATATAGGTGAAAATTGACTATGCTCATTGTTACCTCGTAGGATTGCTGTGAATGCATAAGTGAATCCATGTATGCTTTAAAATGCCATTTGCTCCCACCTAAGTACTTTATTACAAATCAAATGTGTCATTGCCAATGAGCACATGACAAACTTTAAAGGGTCCCACATTTGTATAGTGACTTAATTAAAAAGACGTGTAGAATCTAAGCATGACCTTAAAACTAGAAAAAATAATCCTATTTTGTGCCCTGTTTAGAATGCAGCACGTCTACATTCTAGATTAGTGTGCCCTTCTGGAGAAAGGCAGAGAGTTTAGGGATATTAGGCCGTGACCCAATGAAGAGATTTCTTTAATATTATTGCTGGCATATTTACGTGGACAATGATCCTGCCTCTCTTTGGGATAACAAGTGTTGTATCAGAATTGTGGAAAACCCACAAGGGTTGATAGTAGAAGGTCTTTCCCTCCCTCACATCATTTGGTGGTCCTTCCATTGGACATAAAGCCAGGCTGTCGGCTGGGTTGGTTACAATAGTTTCCTTACCCATAGAGTACTTGGTGCATGTCAGTCTTTGCTGCTACTAAGTAGCTTTAATCTTTTCTCCAGGGGCCCAAGGATGAGGAGGAGATAGAATGTGAGACACCTAAAGACCTGTTGCTCTGAGACATTTGGGAGGAAACTTGGTCCCAAAGATCTTATGCAGAATATTCTTGCTACCATCTGCTAAAATTATTTTCCAGATTCATTAATAAGGAGAAAACCCTTTTAAAAAATCCAGTCAGTTCCTCCCACATAAAATAACAAAACTCTCAATTTTGTTAAATCAACTGTAACTCACTTTATAATCTTGAACTCTTAATTCTGATTTTTTTCTTTTTTCTTTTCTTTTTTATTTGTAAACGGAATTCTTTTTTTAAATCACTCCCTAGAGGAGCATGCTATTTTTAGGACTCACAATGTGGAACCTCTGTAAAGTGTTTAATCTTTCCTTCATTTGTGTTTTTGTCTAAATTTTTAAAATAAAGATTTGGTGTTTGTTTAAAGTACAGTAGCTCTTATTCTCCAACTAATTAAATGGGCTTAGAAGATTCTCCCTTAGGTAATAACATAACGTGTGTTCCGTTTTGTTACCTCTCTCTTCCTCCTGCTTAACTGCAAAAGCTTCTCCTTCTGTGTGATCCCAGACTGAAGGATGAGAAGGAAAAGAGCCTATACATTCTTCATGCCTGTCAGTGGGCTTCTCCAGACATCTTTTTTTCTTTTTTTAAGCTGAAAGGTAAATAACTCTTAAATGGCTTTCTTATCTTTGTCATGGGAAAGTGAATTACTTCTAAAATGAGCATCAGCATGAAAACTATTTCCTCTGTTTCTCCCCACCCCCCACCCCAGGCCCCATCCAGAGTTTTATCCAATTGTTTGTAAATTTTCAACAGCTTCATTAATCTACTTATTTAGCCAATGACCATCACATGTTTCCCTATAATGACGTATTTTGTCTTAACTGTGACTTAAATTCCAATTTTGGGCTGTTAGTCTGTAGTAAGACTATAATATATGAGAATGAAATAAACTGATTTTGGATTATTTTGAGTTAAAAACAAATGGGATGTTTTTCTAAGCGTTTTTATACAATCATAAAGTTTGCTCAGATAATCTTCTATTTTAAGTACACATTTTGAGGGGGTAGAGAATTTGGAACTCATACCATGTCTATTTTCAGTGGCTATTCAAGGCTTTTTGAGATAAGGCCTTGCTCTAAATTCAAGAAGTAAAGCAAAAGTTCAAAATGTTTGCTTTTTATTTGGCTATCATACTTATTTTTTTATTTTACTATTTTTTTTTAAATATAATTTATTGTCAAGTTACCTAGCATACAGTGTATACAGTGTGCTCTCGGTTTTGGGAGTAGATTTCCATGATTATTTTAAATGATTTTTAGCTAAGCTCTAAGTAGTCTGCCACCAGTGAAAATAAAATCGTCTTATCAAGGGTGTTTCTTCTCATCTGCATCTATTAAAAAGAGCAGGTCCTGGGGCACCTAGGTGGCTCAATCGGTTAAGCGTTCGACTTCAGCTCAGGTCATGATCTTGCAGTTTGTGAGTTCAAGCCCCATGTCGGGCTCTGTGCTGACAGCTCAGAGCCTGGAGCCTGCTTCGGATTCTGTGTCTCCCTCTCTCTCTGCCCCTCCCCTGCTCACTCTCTCTCTCTCTCAAAAATTAATAAATACTTAAAAAATATTTTTTAAAAAGAGCAGGTGCTTATCTCAAAAGAACTGGAATATTCCCTACATGACATGTACAATGGGGGAAGCTCTTCCTGCAGCGTGAGAAAACTTGAAAGTGTTGAGAAAGAAGCTGCTTGAGAAGTGAAAGCTCTAACTGTGAGCTGAACCTTAGAACCTCAAGCCATGCCCATGGGAAAGCTGCTTTTGAGTTGAGCGTACAGTGGGAATCAAGCCTAATGAAGTCTAAATCGTTGGGATTGTAGCACAGCTGAAAACTACGGTTATGGATATTCTAGAAGATTGTTTTTCCTTTTTGTGAAGCAAGAATAAAAATCATAAATTTCCTTACACAAACATAAATTCAAGACTGATAATGTAGTAAGTATCTTACCTGAGAGCCTTGACCAAAAATTGGTAAAATTGTTTAACATTCCTGGAAAATCGATTCATTCTCAAAATATTCTTGTTGGGATGGTTAAAATAGCCTGTACTGCTTTTGCTTTGCAGTCAGGGCACAGCTGAGATTTAGTTTTGACATAATGAAGAAGTTTGCAAGATGATAAATAGAGCCGTATATTCTCTGGATGCAACATTGAATACTCTGTGCCAAGTTCCTTCAGAATAAAATTTTCCCATTTGGGGGTGATTGAATATTTTCTCCAGTAAAACTTTTTTGTGTACTTAAAAGGTTACATACTTTCCTTTTGTAGCAAAAACCATTGAAAAGTAAACTGAATATCCTCAATTTGAGGTAATCAAAATCTATCTGGGATATTCATTTCTCTTTTTTATGTAAGACACACCACATCATGGTACAAGTCTCATTTGCAGATCTAATTCAATGCTGCTAAATATTCAAAGGAAAACAGGCTTTAGAATGTAAGTTATCTATTTGTGCCCTTTTACATTCTGAAAACTAAATCTATGTAAGAAGAAAGTATTGATTTTCTTTCTTTAGCTGTTCTATAGTGGGAGCTGGTTGCAATTCTGACCCATTTTCATTCCGAAAGGACAGGCTAGCAGAGATGATCCCTTTTTGTGCACAGGCTTTCCAGGCTTTGTGGACACTGTCAAGGGAGAATGTAGTAACACATATCAACTCAGAGAAGATAAAGACAGGAGACCAGTGTTCCAGTTCAATGCTGTTGGCCCCAGATGAGTGAGTCAATGAAACTGCTATGGGTCTTGATTTCTTACCTGGAAATTAAGGGTATACCTCAAAGAGATCACAAGGCTTCTTCCAATAAGATGTTTTATGTTTTCAAAGGCATGTTGTCAGTGCTTAAAAATGTGATCTTAGGAGGCTCCCGGGTGGCTCAGTTAAGTGTCCGACTTCGGCTCGGGCCATGATCTCATGGTTTGTGAGCTCAAGCCCCATGGCAGGTTCTGTGCTGACAGCTCAGAGCCTGGAGCCTGCTTCAGATTCTGTGTCTCCTTCTGTCTCTGCCCCTTCCTTGCTCTCTCTCTCTCTCTCTCTCAAAAGTAAATAAACATTAAAAAAATGTTAATGTGATCATAGTACATATCCAGCAGTGGGATTTCTCTACTCCTTGAACATGCCAAGCTCTCTTCCTGTCTCAGGACCTGTGTACCTGATATCCCTTCTTCCTGGAATAACTAGCTTCTCTTCAACTTTCATACCTAGGTTCAGCTGTCATCTTAGAATCTTTCCTGGCTGCCTCATCTAGCATGGCCTCTGGTGTTTCTCTATTTCTCATTACCCTATTTATCTTTGCACTAGTCTTATGTTGCAACTAGTCATCAATGTGATTTGCTTGTGTATTCATTAACTGTTTGTTCACCTCTACTGGAATGTAGGCTTCTAAAAGCAAAGCACCTTCTTTCTCTGTTCACTGATCCATGCATGCAATGTCTGGAACAGCGTTGGCATAAAGTAGGTGCTCAATAAATACTTAGTGAATGATTATAGTTTAAGAGTTGACACTACATATATATTTTTAAAATTTTGTGTTTGGAAAAATAAAACAAACAAAAACACTGAGACTGACTTTTGAGCCAGACTACACACAAGAGCAGTTCACATACTTTATGGAATTCACATATTTCTTTGGCTACATAATCTGGGCATTTTATATAGCCTAAGCTGTTCTTTCTTCAATGCTTAACTTGTGGTTTATTGTTTTCTACCACAGAGAATTAGAAATTATATTCATATATTCATTCAGTGCCAGTGAGTTTTCCAGGACCTCTGTACCAGCTGCTTCTTTAGTAATCCTGCCATGGAGAAGTTGTCATCTGGATTCAGGATAGTTGAACCTCTCTCAGTCCTGTCCATTCTCCTCTGCCAAAGCTTAACCAATATTTCTTCCAGTCCAGCGCATGGATGATCCCCACCCACTAGGCTAGAAATAGAACTCACTCTCCTGGGTGACCTGTGGATTGGTGGGCATGATGCTGGTGACAGGTGGGTTGCATGAAGACAACCTGGACACTCCTTAAGGAAATGTTTTTAGTGCATACAATCTTAATTTTTACCTACACAACTTAATGAGGCTAGTTTGCAGGAGCAGGGGAGAGGGACGGGCATTGTTGTTGTGTGTGTGTGTGTGTGTGTGTGTGTGTGTGTGTGTGTGTGTGTGT
>NW_024412396.1:15088373-15155911 GCF_014898765.1 Herpailurus yagouaroundi | reverse complement strand
GTGTGTGTGTGTGTGTGTGTGTGTGTGTGTGTGTGTGTGTGTGTGTGAGTGTGTGTGTGTTTAATGAATAATGCCAGTTGGAGTAAGCAGAGCCTGTTGAATTCCTCAAGGTAGCTCTTTTGGTTAGTTCACTAATTGGCCTCTTAATGAAATAAAAGGCATAGAAATCTCTTTCTTATCAAGATTTATTATGGATCTTAAGCTTTATCTCTTTCAGAGACAACCAGGATTAATAGAATAGTAGAGTCAAGTAGGGCTCTGACTCCTTTTCAAAACAAAAATAATGCATGGCTTACAAAAGTAGTATTTTCTAGTCTCTTCTGGAAGAAAGAGATTTTATTAAGAAGATATTCATTTCTGCTTCTGAAGCAATGATTTTGGGATAATTTTTGGATTTTTGCTCATGTTTAGTCCTAAAGAATTTCGAATTAGCATTTGTATTTCCTTGTTATATACTGAAAACTTAAGTAGATTATTTATTTGATTTCCTTTTGATTATTTATTGATTTCCTGTACTAAAAAAGGGAAACTATTAACTTAACTTATTTTAACTTAAAATTTTAACTTAATTTTAACTTAAAAATAAAAAGAAATGACCCTGAGATTTATCCTCAGGTTAAAGAATCAGTATAAAGAACGCTTCCTGTACATTTTGATTTCCCAGAGTGTGAGAAAACTGTCCCTGTTCAGATGCTTGCCAAGTTCTGAGAGAACATTTAAGAGTGTTTTTTGGGTAGCACAGGGAGATAGTCAGGATCTTGTATGCGGGTGTTCCAGGTTTCAAACTGTAACAAGGGAATGGAAGAAAAGAGAGAAGCATTCCCAAATCAAACATAACTCTCAGGAAATGAGCCAGAACACCTGTGAGAGGTCGGGGGTCAGAAAATACAAATGCAGGGTTCGATATTTTGATCACATTACACAAAAGAAAATGGTCATTGATAGCAGACAGAAGAAAATCTGGAATTTTGTGGAGAAGTTAGGAACTAAGGGTTCTATCATTCTAAAACTCCTTTCTCCCATGACTCTATGATGTTTCAGAAAATATTTTGTGAATTGACACTGAAACTTTCCGGTGGTCTCTTGTTGCTTAAGCATCAGATTGAGGAGTTATTTATCTCTTTTCTCTTAACTCCCAGAGGTTCACTTCTGGGAACCTTCTAAGCTGGATTCTTTGGCCAGTTCTTACAAGGCTCCGGAGGGGGGGGTGGTGTCCAGCAGTCAGAGATGGAGAGACATCACAGCCCTGAATCACAGCAGTTCACTTCTGTGGAGAGAAAAGCGGTTTGCAAATGTTACTTCATGGGACCTCCTAGGGAAAAGAGGGTGTTTTTTCCATCTCATTTCCCTGTTCCAAATTCTCTGAAATGTGCTTGATTTTTGCCAGGTGTCAAATTATAACCCTCCTTGTCAACCACAAATGACTAATGATCAGCCTAATGACTATGCAAAGTTTGAAACTCACATTTACATCTTAACTTACTGGCTACATTGTGTTTTCATACATTGTGAAAAAAAAAATTCCTGAAAAAGCCAATAAAAACAAAGTTTTAGAGTCTTAATTGCAATGCTCACTTGCAGTTGTTGACCCCGTAGGTGCTCGAGGAGAAGCAAAATGGGAGCTGTGGCCAGCCCATCTTCAGGCCCGCTCCGGCCAGCCGAGCAAATGACGCCAGTGCCCCTCTCCTGGGGAGAGTTAAGTGATGTCAGCACCGCTGGGCAGAGCAATATTTGACCCTTAAATGGCTTCATATACAAGCAGCTGTTTTCCTCTTTCCTCCATTCCCTGAAGGAAGCTGGAGGGCTGAAATATCTGATACTCTGTTTTTATCCCCCTAGATAAAATATATTGAATCGAATGATGACCACTTTGCTCACTGGCCATTTGCTGTTAAGCAGTTATGCTCAAAAAGCCTGCGCATAATTTTCTTTTCATTATAATACGTGTAAAAAGGAGCAAGGTCTCAGCGAGTTTTCTCCATATTTACGCCGGGCCCCCAATGTGTGCCTTGAGAGCTCATAAAAACAAATCTGCCTCTCAGCCGGGCAGTCGGTAATGGGATCTGGAGCCTCTGTCTGCAAGGTCACCTGTTTAAATAGAGACTCCCGTGGTGCTGCCTGAAAGGTGTTTCCATCTGAGGGCCTCTGGCTAGCTCAGTGTCTTTAGGAAGTGAGCTTCCAGGGCTGGTGCAGCGTTGGCTGTCCAGAAGAGTCTCCCTATTGCTCATCTCCACTACAGCTAATGATAAGAAATCTGGAGACCCAGCCCCAGGCAGATCCAGACTCCAGGCATAACACAAAGCACGCTTTAGACTTTAAATACAAAGAATTTCCTTCCAAAATTAAAATAGAACGGTATTCCATTTGGCTATTGGAGTGCACTATAGAGTTATCAAACAGTGGTACATTCAGCAAGATCCCGTGGAAACATGAGGGCTGTAAAAATCATCGTGTGAAAAGATGCCAGGAGTTGTTCATAGGAATTAAATGTCCTTTTGCACCGGCAGCAAGCTTTCTTGGACAGCACAGTGGACAAGCCTACTCCAAATTACACACACACACAGAAGTAAGCCAAATATTTGTGACTCTCATTTGTTCTTTCCATCTGAGTTCATATTTTCTGTGTGCCCAGCTTCTAATCTCCATAGATCTGTCCCCTTCCTGTCCCTCTACCTCACAATTAACCCCAATTCCTGCCTCCTTCAGATTCTAGCTGAATTCACTCAATGAACATCTCTGTGTGCCCACCTCTGCGGTATCAGCAATGTGCCAGGGTGTGGGGATCCCGGGGATTCCACATGTCGGTCATTCTCTATGCCCATCTAGCACAGCCCTACCTAGCTGCAGATCTCTTCAGAGCGGTGCCAGTGCCCCTCTCATCGCTGGCCTCTCCCAATTGAAGGAGGGGCTGGTACCTTGGCTTTGGCATTTCAGCGAAGTTGTCCCTGCCAGTGCCCACTACCAGAATCAGCAATCTCCAAAATCTGCCCCACCCCCATTTCCTACAAACCATGTCTGAACAACCAGGACTCAAGCCTTCACTTGAGATCCAGATCAGGACTGGCCTGACTGCTTTAGAATCAAAGAATGAAGTCAGGGTAGAAACAATATACAGAAGGACAGCTCAAGAGAGGGAGAGCAAACAAAGACGGCAGTTCCTGGTTAGGGTCATAAAGCTCCTACTTCCTTTACAGACCAACAATAAACAGAGTCAGTCACCAATCAGTAAACATTCCTCACCACACGAGGGAAGATTTGTGTTCAAAGACAGCAGATTGGATGGCGATTTCCCCACCCTGCCTTTTCCTTCCCCCAAGTTAATAGGGATCCTAAAGAAACAGCTTTCTTTGTAAGGTTAGCCAGGGGTTCTCAACGTTGGCTCTGTTGACACTTTGGGTTGGTTAATTCCTTGTTGTGGGGGGTCTCTCCTAAGCATTGTAGAATGTTTAGTAGCCAATAGCCTCTACTCACAAGATGCCAGTAGCGTCTTCCTCCCAGTGTGACAACCCAAAATGTCTTCAGACATCACCCAATATTCTTTGGGGGACAAAAATCACTCTCCACTCCCGTTGAGAACCACTGGGTTAAACAAAAGAGCTTTAAACCAAAATCCATTGGTCTCATGTCTAATAGACATAAGTATTGATATGTCACATGTAATGTCACATACACCAGTGTCATATGCAAATCTCACATATACCAGTGAGACACCAGAGAGATAGTACTGTGTTCAGGGAGCTGCTGTGCAGATGGCGAGATCTGTGATTCTCAAACTTCCGTATGTGTCAGAATCACCTGGAGGGCTGGTTAAAACACAGATGGCTAGGCCTCACCCCAGAGTTCCTGATTCGGCCAGTCTGGCTGTGAGCCTGATAATTGACATTTCTGACAAGGTGATGCTGATTCCTGCAGTGGTTCCTGAAAACCGCTGGGCTGGACTTTTCTGGATTGGCACTTGACCTACCAGTGGTGAGGTAATCACAGATGAGGAAGCTGTATTGTTTTAAGCCTTCTCTGTGTCTGTGTCTTCCTCTTCATCACCCACTGCCCAGTGTCATTTGGCCTCTTTTTCCCAGGACCTCCTTGAGGGTGTGTCCTCCTTTGTTCTCCTTGGAAAATGTTCCAAACTTTTCCCAACTACTTGGCACCACTAGAATTTTCTGTCTGGCGTTTGCTCCTTGGGTTCATTTCCTGCTCCTGAATTAACTCATGCCTAAATGTCAGGAAATACTAATGGGCACCCAACTTCTGGGTGCTTGTTAATCCTCCTCAGGTTTCACAAAGCAAACTACCAAACTGTGGCATACCGAAGAGGTGGCTTGCTCAGCAGGGAAGAACATATTTGATCACTGACATTGTTCATAGTTGCCGGGGCATGGTGATAATAAAAATTATGTCAAGGCTTATTATTTTTAAAAAGTTCTGTACGGACAATGCACCCCCCTATTGTCTGCACCTTGGGCAAACTGCTACCATTACTCCCCCGTGGTAGTTTCCAGAGATGGCAGAATTTCCCCTCCTTGCACCATGCCCAAGAAAAGACACCAATTATTCTCCTACACTGCAGTTTTCTGTACACTGTAGGTGTCTTAGGAAGTGCTTAACTGAATTCTGTGACCATCTGTGGCTCCACTTTGTGGATGAGGTTAAGTCCAGGCTCCTTTGCACCAATGTAAGAAGTCTTTCTCAGAGGACCCCAACCTACCTTTTTCAGAATCTGCTGTATCTGCTGACTTTGATGCAAATACATTCTAGCTGTGCCAGATTATTATTTCCCAAACATGACCTGTAACTACGCCTAATAGTGATAATAGTAATAAAAATTATTAACAACTATCTTATCGACATTTACTGTGTGTTGTGTATAATTCTTGACCATGTTGTCTGTTTTAATCTTTCAAAATCCCACAATAGAAACACTATTATCCCCATTTTACAGATAAAGAACTTGGAACTTAGGGCAAGAAAGGAGTTAAGGAGGGAGCCAGGATTTGAACCCAGGCAGTCTGACTCTTTACATTGGACCTGTCTGGATTGGTACTTGACCTACCAGTAGAGGGTAGCTATAGATGAGAAAGCTAAATTGTGTTAACCCTGATTTCTTCCGTCTTTAATTTTCTGTGTTAGGCACTGTAGACACTATTTATATTTGTAATGATTACTCTCCCCCAGCTTCTCATTGGCGGGACTTTCTTTCAAGACTCAACTCAAACATAACTTCTTCTGTGAATACTCTTCTGCATCTGTAGATGGAAAGACACTGGATGAAATTGTGCATGTGTGTGTGTGCAAGCATGTGCATGCGTCACACGCATGTGTGTGTCTATAATGTGTATAATATGTGTTTCAAATAATAATATCGTTAGATTTTTATAGTCTTCTCTGTCAAAACATGAGATCATCTCACATTTGTATTTGTACTCAGAGCATATAGCACGATGCCTGGTACCAAAGAGATATTATCTAAGTGTTAACTGAAAGAATAAGTAAATAAAGGACTAATATATCCCAACTTTAAATATTGCTTTAAACGTACACAGGCCACATCAGTCTACCAGTTGTCAAACCTGAGTTGAAATGAACACTTCAACATATACTTCTGGTTTCTATAATTTAAAAGATTTTCACCCTACCTACTTTTGTAAAAAAAAAAAAAAAAAGAAAGAAAGAAAAGACAATATATGGACTGTGCTCTCTAATCCAAGTGGAACAAAAGCACTAGATGCATAATACAGCAGTGTTTGTTGGAGGGTCTCAGAGGACACCTAAGGCCTCTGAAAAATAGGGTGTTGGCTGATGAAAGTCCCAGGGATCAGACCATTAAAAAGCTGTGGCATTTGTCACTGGTCCAGCAGAACCAAGGGTAGCCACGCTGGAGCAACCACAGCCATCAGAGTGCATTTCCCCCTATAACCAATTATTCAGTGGAGTAAGCGTGTGTTTGCATGTCCGATGAGTGGAGGAGGGGCTTCTTGGGAGCAAGATGGCACTTCTGTGCTGAGAAGGCTTCAATCTGCTGTGAAGTGCTTTATTTGAGGGCGCCTGGGTGGTTCATTTGGTTAAGCATCCAACTTCGACTTGGGCTTAGATCATGTTCTCACAGTTCGGCTCAGGTCATGATCTCACGGTTTGTGAGTTTGAGCCCCGCATCTGACTCTGCAAGGTCGGCGCACAGAGACTGCTTCGAATCCTCTCTCTCTCTCTCTCTCTCTCTCTCAAAATAAATAAACATTAAAAAATGCTTTATTGGAGTACAACATTGACTCAGACAGCTTTGCAGATTTTGCAACTTTAGCATTGTCCTTGGGAGATTTTAATGGAAGCAGAACCCTGCCAAAACATTTATCTGGACTGTGATTTGTATCTTATCATTATAGTTTTCAAAGGAATAATTTAATTATACGATTTCCCCTTGAACAATTGTTGTTTTGGTTGTAGTGCCAAATTCTTTTGTAGTATTCTATTTTATTTTGGCTACCAAGACGATCTTACAGTATAAGTACTTTGCTGCACTCCCGGTTTCACAATAAGAATGTCACGATTTATTACCAGGGATATATGTTCTAACAGATTTACAATTTTCCTTTTTCGGTGTATGGAGGCAATTTGATCCTATTTCATGTTTATGATATTCATTATATTTAAATTCAGTATATTTTGTTTCCATGTAAAATTTTAGCAGTGTTTCCTGTATGGTTTTTTAATATATATATTTAAAGCTGAGTATGGTTAGTTGTGTGTTTGTCTTGGAAATATTAGAGCGACAATTTTCTTATCCAGAATTTCATGTATTATGCTAACACATAATGGTATACTCCTAAAGAATACTGTGATCATACTGTAAACACACAAACCAAAAAGCCATAGGAATTTGTAAGTTTCTGTGAAGGTATGCTTCCATTTGTGTAAGTTCTTATACTCTTGTGACAATTACATTTTTCATGTAATATATGAATTTCTAGCCCTCTAAGTGAGTCCAGTTCAGTTACATAATGCTAGGAACTCTAATTGTACTTTCAGCTATTATAGCTACATAATGCACAGGAATTACATTGACATTTTAATATGCTGTCACTTTAAGATACACCATGAAGTGTGAACAGAGCACAGGGCCCTTGAAGCAGGTGTGTCTAATTGTTAGGGGTAGGTTTTTTGTTTCTTTTTTTTTCCTTTTTTTTCCTGAAATACCAATGGTATAGTTAAGAAAAGGTGTAGAATCTAGAAAGAGTGTTTCAAAGCTGATGCAGACTAACCAGGTTCACTTTTGCTAGCTGGTAGAAACAGATTGGACTTTATCATTGTTTTTATTGTTGTTCTGGGCCGTAGGTGATTTTGGTTGGTAGGTCCTTCCTTCTCCTGCAGTGCGTGAAAGGATAGATAGCATGCTCATTTGGATAGCAGTGACTGTGTTTCCAATACTTTTTGGCTTTGACTTAAGGTCTGCAACTGCAAAAATAATCATGTTTTGAGGGAGGTAGATCCATTTTATTATCTAAAAAATATGTAACTGTTTTCACTAACTCTTCCAAATGTTTAATATGCTTGGTATCCTTCCAGAGTACCGGGTTCATTATTTGGGAATTAGGAAAACCTCCTTAAAGTAGCTGATCTATCCCAGGAAAAGACTTTGTTTTTGGACGTGGTCACCAGCTTGGCAAGCAGGCAAGCAAACTAGTATATATAAAGCAACCCTTCGTAAGGTTTCGGGGATTAACAACTCAGAGAAGACTCTTAGCTGCTCATTTGGAGAACACACGTTAAAATGTAAGTCTCTTTTTTTTTATATAGGAAACACAACATTTTGAATACAAGATATTGTGCCATTGAGAGTAATAATTTCCATAGTTTTTCTAGTCCCTATTTTTTTTCTAGTTTGTCAGTTTATTTTATAATCAGCCACGTTCAACTGATTGATTCTCCTGACACCCAGGTACAGCATTTTGTTACCCAGAAAGTTATACTTTTCGTAAAAAATAGCCTTCCTTATCCCAAGCTAACAGGTGTCCCTGCTCCTTAAAAAGACATGGTTTAGAGCTATCGAATATTCCAAGGTAACTTTCCTTTCTGCATTCTAAAATTTTTGCTGCTTGACTATAGAAACTCATGGGTATCAACTTGTTAGTCAGGCTCTAGTTAAGGTAAAAGGAATTCTGATCAAGTTTGCTCAGAATTGTCTCCAGCTGTGCGGGTTTCCGTCCTTGGTTGAACAGAAGCTGACCAAACTCTCCCTTAATTGCTTGCCTCTTTTTCTTCAGCCACTGAAATTAGGTGTGATTGGGCCGTAACAAATCATGTGACACATATGGCTCCCAGGTTATCTTACATACTTTATTTTGTGCATAGAAAAGACTAAGTTTAATAAACTATTAATGACTCCAACATCTGTTAGCTTGTTCACAATCAGAATATTTTCCTTTAAATAGAGACACCAAGCAATCCCTGCACAGAGCATATGCATATTGTATCTCTTATTTGAAGAGGAATGTAGAATGCCATAATCTTTAATCACTGTTTCCACCACTAACATTTTTAGTAGGGGGAAATGATAGGTAGAAAACAGGATTCTCTGACACCTGCCATGGTCCCTGTATTATGCATTAAGTCTGAATTTCTAGTAGTGAATGAAGGAGTCCCATGGAGCATAATCAAGACCAAAATATTGCTTCCTAAATAGATGCAGAATCCCTGCTCTCTTTTTTGGCTGAATGGTGCTAAAATCCATTCAGAGATGCTGGTAGGCTTTTGTGCCCTATACTATAGCTCTATTAGATGCCTGGAGAGTGCAGGTCATATGGAGAAAATAATATGTTATAACAAAGCAATGCACTATCAGTCAATTTTCCAGGATGGTTAGGAGGTACCATGGTGAACATCATTTCTGAAGGATTGGGAGGAAAAAGGTGGTCAAATCTGAGTTCTGACTGAGTAGCTCTCTGTGATTATAAGCTTTTTTTCTTAACAGGGACTGCAGGCAGGACTTTTCTTTCAAATTTTTCTACTGCTTTCTGGAGCCAGCAAGCTAAAGTGTGGAAAGAATTTCAGTTTTTGAGCAAGACAGGCCTGGGTTTGAATCTTGACTGTATGACTTAGTAACAGCGTGACTTGACCAATTACTTAACTGATCCATATTTTTCTAATCTGTAAAATAGAGGTCGTGATACCCAACTAATGGGACAGTTGTATTAACTATCATATACGTAAAATGCCATGATATTTCTGGCAAGGAGTCAGCCCTTGGTAGCAATTGCTAATTCTTTGCAAATATGGGTTGGTGTGATTAGAAGCACTCATGAATATCTTGTTTTCTTTCTGAGCCACAGAGTCAGGATAACGTCTGTTTGGATTAAGTTTAGGCCTCTTTCCCATCTTTGGGGCTCTCAGGATAAAGCCCACAGTCTTCAGCTCTCACAGGGCTGTCACATCTGGCCCCCTGCATGCTTTATCTTCCTTCTCTTCTATCATTCTTCCTCCTTAACTCTGTGCCGCAAACACTACTCTCTTGTTTCCTTCTGCCTTTGCCCATGCTGATTCTTCTTTCTGGAATAGTCTCTCTCCACCTCATTCCTTCTCCTCTTCCCTGGGCTAACACCTTATCCTTTAGGTATTTGTTTATCCATCACTTCCCCTGGAAGGCCTTCTCCCCTTCCTATGTTAGGGTCAGGTACTGAGCACCATCCACTAACTTTCCCTGATCACAGCACTTCATGCATAAAGTATTGCTGATTACCTGTTTACTTACCTGTACCCACACGAGACTGAAACTTCTGTGGCTATAAGAGCCATTTGTCATTCACTTGACCCCCAAAGACTGGCACATAGCTAGAGAACAATAAAGATTCGGACTACTTAATTGGTAGTTTAATTAAACAGTGAAGTAACAAGTAACTGAAAGTAAGTAAAATAAGTTCAACTTTTTAAAAAGCCTAAGCCTTTGATTCTAAAATATTAACTGAACATGATAATAGATCCTAACATGTCTGGCATGCATTTTAGCGGGAAATAAGCTCTGGATAACTGACTTTCAAGATCCACCAGAGATAAAGATTCTCTCAAATAGTAGCATAGCCCAAAGCTTTGGAAATGCCATTTCTACCTTATTTTACTTTGCATCACTTAGAGTTATTAGCTGAGTTTTTGAATATGATAGGCAATCCAGAGACTTTATTTCACTGGACTTATATGAAAAGAACCAAGTTCTTACTTCTCATTTTAGAATGGTATTTGGTAGGGGGCGCCTGGGTGGCTCAGTCGGTTAAGTGTCTGACTTCGGCTCAGGTCATGATCTCACGGTCCATGAATTCGACCCCCGTGTCGGGCTTTGCGCTGACAGCTCAGAGCCTGGAGCTTGCTTCAGATTCTGTGTTTCCCTCTCTCTCTGCTCCTTCCCCACTCCCACTTCTCTCTCTCTCCCTCACTCACTCACTCAAAAATAAATAAACATTTAAAAAGTAAAAAAAAAAAAAAAAAAAGGAATGGTATTGGTAAAATAATTTATGTCAACTGGACTGATTATTTTGAATTATTCTCAGACTAGTAGTGATAGTTTTTGCTTATAATGAAAGGTAAATATATAAGCCCTTTCCATCACTATTTCCTTAATATCCAATTTCTTGAATCAAGGTGTCACATTTGAATTACACATTTCAAAAATGTGTAATTCATCCCCCCGCTGTCCAAAAGAGCCATGCTTTAAAAATGAAAGGACTCATTATGTCAGTGTCTCCTAAATGTATTCCGCATGGTCCTCTCCATATGAAATGAAAGGGGAACAAATACATATGAGCAGATGAAGACAAGGAAGGAATGAGAACTATCTGGGGATGTACCTGAGTAGTCCAAAGCAAACTCAAATTCTCATACTTGATCTTTGAAATTTATTTTATTTTATTTTTATTTTTGTTATTTTTTTAAAAATTATTTTAATCTTATATTACATGTCATGCTATATCAATTTTTGTATTTATCCCAAATCTTAGAATAAATTAGAAGCTCCAAGATTATTCACCATGTTAATTTTACAACTTTGAAAATCCCCTGCCTTTCTTAGTTGGAAAAGCACAAAATTAAGAGAATATTCTAGGCCTGAACTAACAGTGAGAGAGACAAAAAGTCAGAATTCGATCAAATTACAAAGAGGCCCCTCAAAACCCAAACTTAAACAGAAACCAGAGTGGATTTGAGCACATGAGATTTCAGACAGCCTGATTCAATTCAATTTCACAACTGTTTATTGGTCTCTTAATATGTGAAAATGAAATGAGATTTCACTTGAACCAACCATCCCCTGATCAACCATTAAGGAAGTCATTACCAAAATAAGAAATGTAATTTGACATATATCACTGACTTCTTGAGCAAAGGACTGATATTGATTCCATTCACAGGTATCTTTTATAAGAAAGAGAAATCTGTTGACTATTTGGAAATAAGAATGGCTTTACTGCATTTCTACCAAGAGTAGAAGAGACCCTGTTCTGGGCCAAGTTCTGCTTTGGGGAATTGCATTCCATAAACCTAAATACTGCTAGGAATTCCCTGGAGACTCTGCATCCTCCCTCTCGTTCTGTCCCCGATGCAGAGTGCTGCTGACAGCTGTTGGACAGCCAAGGCAATTCACCTCCAGAGTTGCATAATTTGGAAAGTGCTTTGGGATCCATTTGGTTGAAAGGTTGTTAATTATGATGATTTATGACAGTGGAAACGAATCTGGGCCTTGACAGTATGGAGAATATACTTAATGCCTAATTCCTTTGCTTGTCCCACTGGAAAGTCCCTAAATACAGGGGAAAAAATTCTAATCTTATTGTGCCTTATGAATAGGGTCCACAGTTGTGTAAAACAGAATATTATTGACCCTTTGAGGTGAGGTGATAACTTAAAAAGGGGAACATCTGGGAGTTGATGGGTAATATTTAGCAACACTATGTGATTATTTCAATTCATGGTGTATTTGTCCACCTGGTTTTCTCTACCTAGTCATCAAATTAGACATCCTGACTCTCCCCTCTCTCTTACTGCACATAGCCAATGATCATCATACCCTTTTGTGTCTGCCTTGGAAATGTCTCTTAAATCTGTTTTCCTGCCCCCCACTGCCCTTGCCCTAATTCAGCCTTTATCACCAATTCCCAAGGGCCTGCCTTCCATTCTTGGTCCCTATTCAAACCTAAGTGTCTACTGCTCCCAGCGTTATCTTCCTGAAACAATAAATGAAACAAAGCAAAAATGTAGGTGTTTCACTCACCTCCACGTCTGAAAATGCCCTATAAAAATCATCTAACCTCCTTTGCAAAGCCACAGACAGGTCTTCTTTTGGCTTCAGTCTTTTCCACCTCATATAAGTTTACCCCTGCGTACCCTCTGCTACCACCACAGTGACCTTCTCACCTTTTCTTCAAACATCCCATGCTCTTCTCAAATTCTGTGAGCCTTTGAACAGAGAAATCTACCTCCTGGAGGGTCCTCTCTTACCTTCTTTGCCTGGCAAACATCTACTCATCTTTCAATGCTTTTGAAATGTCATTTCCTATGCCCAGTTCTCCCAGGCAGAGTCAGGTAATAGTGGCATTTATCACAATGTGTAACGTTCTTCTGTTTTCATATCTATTTTGCCTACTAGATTGTAATTTACAAAGATAGGGACTAAGTCTTATTCATTTTAGTCTTTTCAGTAGACAAAGTAGGTACCAATAAATGAACAAATGAATGCTAGGGCCAATAACTACCAAATAACCTGGGTTTAGGTTGCAGACATTGTAAAAAATGCAGTAATCTACTGATGGCTGAATGTTTTGATGGAATTATCAGATTCACCTAAAAAAATTCTAAACATCAATGTATTCATCCATGCATCTATTCATTCATTCACTTCCTAATGTTAGGGTATACAAATCTAAATTCCTTAACCAATATTCTTGTGCACTGTTGGTAGGAATGGTAAAATGGTAAAGCCACTATGGAAAACAGTATGGGGCTCCTCAAAAAAATAAAAAAAGAACTACCATATGATCTACCAATCCCTTTTATATATTCAAAAGAATTGAAATCAGGAACTCAAAGAGATATCAGCACTCCCATGTTCATTGCAACACCATTCGCAATAGCCAAGATACGGAAACAACCCAAATGACCACAAACAGATGAATGGATAAAGAAAATGTGTTTTACATATATATGTATGTATATATGCATACATATATATATAAATAATATAAATATTTATATTATATATTACATATACTACAATTATATATACAATATAATATATGTAATATATAAATAAATATTTTATATGTAATATATATAATATAAACATATTATATATAATATAAACATATATTATATATAATATGTATTATATATAACATAAACATATATTAATATATGTATTTATATTATATTATTTATTATTATTTATATTATATAAGATATATAAGTTACTATTTATATTATATAACATATAAGTACATATTTAGTATTATAAATAATATAAATAATATTACATGTGATATAAATATAAAAAGAAGGCAATCCTGCCATTTATTACAACATGGATGAACCTGAACGATATGCTAAGTGAAATAAGCCAGTCACAAAAGAATAAATACCGCATGATTCCATTTATAGGAAGTATCTAAAATAGCTAAAACCATCAAATTCATAGAAGCAGAGACTATACTAGTGGTTGCCAAGGGCTAGGGGCTGGAAGAAATGGGAGTTTTTGTTCAATGGACATAAAGCTTCCGTTATCAATGGACGTAAAGCTCTAGATGAATTAGAGCTGGAGAGCTGCTATATAACATTGTGCCTATAGTTAACAGTATGGTATTGTGCATTTCAAAAATTGTTAAGTGGGTAAATTTCAGATTTAGTGTTCTTACCTAAAAACAAAAACAAAAGGACACAAGGAAACTCTAGAAAGTGTTGAGATTTGTCTGTTACTTTGCTTGTGCTGATGGTATCATGGGTTTTACATATGTCCAAACTCATCAAATTGTACACATTAAATATGTACAGCTCTTTGTATATCAATTATACCTCAATAAAATTGTTTTTTAAAAAGCTCCTGAAGACAGGTCTTTCAAAATTCAGAAATTCTTATATTTTATAATACGGTGCACCATGTGCATGACAAACACCCCAGTAGGGTCTGGGACAGCGTTCCATAATCAAATGTAATACTTCTGCAACTAAGCACATGCACATTCACACTAAATGTAATGAAAACTATAGATAACTTCATTCTTTTCAGGGAAGACTTTGCCATCAAATGAGTTTCCCACAAACTTAGGGGGAAATCGTGGTTTGGGGATGTTTCGAGCATTTGGATTTGGGAACTGCGGAAAGGGATTAGGGCCTGTAAATGCATTAGCCTATTTGTTTATTGTTAATCTCTCTCCCTAGAATGTAAACTCACTGGAGCCACAGACTTTCTCTCCTGCTCACTCCTGTATCGCTAGCATTAGAACTGCGTCTGACATTTAGGATGTACTCAATAACCTTTGTTGAGTGAGCGAATGGATGGATAGATGGATACATGAATTAAACAAAAGTTTGGCTTGCTGTGGAGATAATCTGAATAACAGAGACTATTACGTGTTTCTAAGCATTATTTTTTTTCATAGACTCTAAGTTCTTATGGGTCAGGGTACTTTGTTTTGATCATGTTGTGCTCTCTGATGCTTTGTATAGAGTTAGTGCTGTCTACATAAAAGGAATTATAAATTCCTTTCACAACTAGAAAGTAGTAGTTTGCATTTTTTGAGAAAATTTAAATTCCTTCTAGAACATTGCAAAGCAGAGTAATGTGGTTTAAGGGTATAAAAGTAAACACGATCAGTCACTCTTCACTGGAGCCCTGGGTATAAAGGAGCAAATAAATATTCTAATCACCATGTTTTAGAAATATATTGCCTTATACTCCAGTTTACTATCCATGTCCCGTGCTGAACTATAAACTTTTATTTCCCTCAAACAAACCCCCAAACATTTATCACATTAAAAATGAATCATCTGTTATGCTCCAACCATAAACTGAATAATAAACAGAGGCAGGAATTATGATCTCTGGAAAACTGGAGAAGCGCCGGCGTGTGATCACAATATTCCGCCCCATAAATCTTCAAATCCATATTTACATTGAATTCTCAGACTTGCCTGTCAAGAGAATGTCTAAAATCGCAGCTAATTGTTTTACAAGAATAAGTGAAAGCCTTATTTACTGAAAGAGGAGTTGGAGGCAAATAAGATAATTTGGCCACCAATTGGATTATATTCTTCTATTGAGGTTTTATTTAAAATAATTCAGTGTGAGGCTCTTTTAAATGCGGAAAAGTTCTCTGCATTCCTGAAAATCCCAGTGCCTCAAATATGGCTTGGCACCTTTTAGACTTCTGCTGTGTGCAAGCTAGAACATTTTTAGACTATGGTTTGACTTATGGCATATCTGAGTCCATGTAGTAGGTAACTGGAATATAATCTCTACTATATTTTAAAATGAATCTCAAGGATATAAGGTGCATATCTGTGCTCATGAAAGTAGTGTTTGATCTTTGCATTTTTCTATGTGGTTTTTTTCATACATTCTGACAATGATACATAGTTTTTTCAGAAAGCCATCCATCTCTGTGTTGCTACTCAAAGCAATCAGGATGGTCATATTTTAAAATTAACAAAAACAAATCCATGCTTGATTCTCTGGGAGATGTAGATTTTTCCAGGGTCAGTTTTAGTTACATTGTTAGCCTGCCTTACATGTATATGCCCCTAGAAAGGTGGAGAAGGTACTGTGCAGGCTAGCTTTCTGCAGCGTTACGTGATTGCAATAGGTCAAATCTGACATGGCGTTGAAAGAAAGTTCCTTTGGCAGATAATGAATGAAATGCAGCACAAAGCATGCCATCACCTAATAAAAACATCAGCTTGTGAGAAATGTTTACTGCCCTTTTCAAAAACTTCCCCTTGGATTTGGGCATATGGAATATTACATTTCATGTGCAACTCTGGCTTCCCATGCAGCCTTTGAGTACTTGCTGTGTCCCAGCTAAAGAGGAGATTCTGTAAGGAAACTATTAGCCGTTGGCCAGTCTCACAGGCTCATGATTCAAAATGACCAGCATTCATTAAACTTTATTACTGAGCTGCATGAAGTTTCTTTGGATTAGGAGGCGGCATGACCCTGTGTCCAGATTTTTGAATGGTGCTGAAGCTTTTCATTAACCTGGAAGCCTTCTATTTACATGGTTCACAGCCTGGTCTCAGCTCACTTGGAGGTAACAAAGGGTGTCAGGACAGAAGGGCAGTGGGGGTCCTGCTCCTGTAAGGCTTCCATCTGACTCTGATCAGGTCAGTGTTTTAACTCTTGCCTCATTAGGTAAAATAAAATGGAAATGATTGAGTACTCAGGGATCATATTTCAGATTTGGCTTTGTGTCTTCCAAACACCTTCTCTGGGCAACACAGTTTAACGTGATTTGTTTGCTGGTTTGTGCCTTGTACGCTGCTGGCATTGCTGGTACCCACCTGTACCAGCTTCTAGTGAGGGTGCATGGAAGGGAACAGTGAGACATGCTGTGCCCGCATACTATCTGGAGCAGGAGCAAGTGTCCTGGGCAGAAAACTTGTCAGAAGGAAGAAAACACTTTTATTTCTCTACTCGAAGGGGAGTTATAAATGGGAGATGTGTTACTAAGGCGGGAAAAGAAAATGAACGCTGGGTGAATTGTTACTAATCTGTTTAATGCTGGATCGGCATGCTAATAAAGGAGATGCTTTTGAAATAACTAGACTTCTTTAGTAAATGTAAAGCATCAAAATCTGTACTCTTGCCCACCTGTAATGAGATAAACTGACATTGTGTGTCTCCTGATGTGACACATGAAAAGGTAACAACATCTCCTATGTGGTATTTTTATCAAAAGTGTTCATGTTTAACCTAAAAAAACTGTAAGGAACCTCAATCAGTCAAATTCAAATTGTGGGACATTCTACAAACAACTGTGTCTGTGTACTTCAAAGAGGTCAAGTGTCTTGAAAGAACAAATCAAAATTCAGGGAACTATCTTAGATTGAGGGATACTGAAGAGATGTGACAATTGAGTGTATATAATATGTGGTAGTGTTTGCAACAGACAAATGACAAGCAATGTTATTGTAACAGTTAGAGAAATATGAATGTGGGCTGAACAGTAGATAATATTATGTTACTGATGCTAAATTTTGTGAGTGAATTGATGGCACTTTGTTAAGAACGCCTTTGTTCTTAGGAGATATTCTGAAATATTTACGAATGAAATGCCATTATGTCTTCAACTTAATATCAAGTGACTCAGCAAAATAGCAATGTTTTGTATCTGTTGACATACACACACACACACACACATACACACACAGAGTGAGTGGGGAGGAAAAACATGTGGCAAGATGTTAAAAACTGATGACTCTAGATGAGTTCTACAAATGAGATTTATAATTATTTACCTTGTTGTACTGTTTTAATAACTAAATAAAAATTGCATAGGCAAAGTGAAGAGCGCACTGATTAGCAATGAATGTTCTCTGTTGTTGCTGTTACTCGGGGTAACAGTAAAGTCGAGAGCCCCGCCTTCCCAAGGGCAGCCATGGAGTTTCCATCCTGGAATAGCCTAGCTGATTAGGCTTCTCACACTGAATTGACAGCTATCATGAATGTCATTCCTTGATGTATGAATTTTTTTTAACCAAGGATTTCTTTATAATATTATCCAGGATCCAACCTGTATAGTATCAAACATGTCCCCTAACAATGTCTTTCCTCATAATATCCAGGGCTGGCTCCCAGGGAATAATGGACCCAGGTGCCTTAGTCTCCTAGCCCCACATCTTCCTCCCTCCCCTAGCCCAGGTTTCTGTTTCTGCAGCATCAGGGTGGGAGGGCTGTGTGGATGCACCCCTTGAGAAGCCATGCTTTTCTACCCTGTTTTCAAACCTTTCCTACTTTATTCTTTTCCTGTTTATACCAAGGATTGTGATTTTGCTCCTCATTTTATGCCACCTTACCACGGATGCTTCTTTCTCCTTTTTTGATGCCAATCTAAATATAATAGTGAGTCCTCTTTCCCAAATAAGTCAGGAGGATAGTCCTATCTGTGACCTAAACTCTCTCTGTCTTCTGACTTCTCTATTCCTTGTCTGTGTCTCCCATCCTTTGACAGTCACTTCTGTGAAGTATGTAGAATGGCTACCAGAACTCCACCTCTCCATCCAGCTTCCAGGCAAAAAAAGCATGCTTCCCAGCTGAGTCAGTCACATGAAAGTAGTCTCCTGGGAGCCTCACCTAATAATTTCTGCCAGCACCTCACCAAGCAGCACGGAAAGTTGACAAATGTAGTCTTTCCCCTGAGCGCTTTGTTGCTCCAAATGTATCAGGGAATTTATTAGGAAGAAGAGGAGAGAGAACACCAGCTAACAACATACAGTGTTGTATATCTTTGGCTCATACATTTGAATCTATAGACTCTGGTATGAGGGGGAATGCATTAAAAGAATAGGACGTCTCCTATGCCACCTAATCCCCTACGAGCTTACAGTTTATTTAAGGAGGCAAATGTGTGGGAATATTAGAAGAAATTTGGTGCTAATCTAAATGGAACTCAGAGACAAAAACAGAATTTAAGTCTTCAGGCAAGGTGTTTGGCCTTGCATAAGATTTAGATGAGAGATATGGTAAGAGAATTTTCCAGAGAAGAAAGAGCACAGGTAAACCCCGGGGGAAGAAATGAGCAAGTAGTCAGGGGTCAGGACCTTGGCCTCACCTGGCCAGAGGAAATGGTTTGAAGAAAAGGAAAGGAAACTAAAAACAGGTAGAATGAGGATGGATTGTAGAGGATATTGAACCCAAGACCCCTGTGTTTGGTCCTGATGGACTAGGCAATAGGGAGCCATTGTAGGTTCTTGAGCACTGTATTAATTAGGTGAACAGGGTATTTTAGGAAGACTGCTAGTTGCAAATAAAAGTAAAGAGGTTGGAGTTAGTAAATGAGTACAGTTGTGAGTTAATATAAACATGTGTCAAGAAATCAGAGGAAATGGAGAGGAAAAGACAACACCTGAAAGATGTTTGAAAGGAAAATTGAGGGAGTACGATGTTTAGGGAATGAAAGGAAAGGAAATGAATATAGGCCGATTCTGAGGTTTCTGGCCCAGGAGACTAGTGGAGCCTTTGGCCAAAGGGGATACTTGTGAATTCTGGAAGACTTTGAGGAAGGACTGTACAGAGTGGATACAAGAGATATAACAAAAGTCACTAAGTAATTCTTATAGAATTGAAAGCCCCAAAATTATTTCTACCAAGTTAATTGACACCTGAACTATGCTTTATGTTCATCCATTGGTATTTTCCAGTTAGAATGTACCCAGTAGTTTGGGTATTGGTTTCATTTTGTTTTGTCTGTAAAAAGGATAATGTCTTCATAGAAAGGGATAGCTGATTTTTTTTGAAGGTTTTATGTACTACATATAGTAGAGAAACTAAGGACATGTTGATACTTTGATTGTACTCAAGAAATCCAAGGCTTACTATATTAATTCTTAGAAAAAGAGAAAAGAAAATCTCATTTAATCAAAGTTCCTAAAAGGAAAATAATGAGCAATTAGTGCCATAATAATAATAAATTAAAAGATAAAATAATAAACATTTAAGTTAATGGCATACATAATTTTATTTCATCCTCCAGTACTCTTATTCTTAGGCTTAGAGCAGGTAAGTGCTGTGCTCGGCTACGCAGCTGCATGGTGGAGCCAGCATTCACTACCAATGTTAAAACTGCCGCTCTTTCATCTTCTTAGTTCTTCCTCCCTTCTCTCTGGCTCATCAGATACCAGATCTATTGAAAAACTATTCATCTCTCATTTTTGGAAATCACAGCTTATTTTTTAAATTTTTTTTCAATATTTTTGAGAGACAGAGAGCACGAATGGGGGAGGGGCAGAGAGAGAGGGAGACAGAATCTGAAACAGGCTCCAGGCTCTGAGCTGTCAGCACAGAGCCCGACGCGGGGCTCGAACTCACAGACAGTGAGATCATGACAAGTGCCGAAGTCAGACACTTAACCGACTGAGCCTTCCAGGCACCCCGGAAGTCACAGCTTATTGAAACTTAGAAAGACTTTGAGAACCTCATGTATCACATAATTCTATTTTGTAATAGTAAGTGGGAAAACTGTTGGAGAGCAACATCGGGTTGTTTAGAGCCTAATCTAAGGAAATTGATGTTATCAAACCATTTGAAGGACAATACTTTTCAAGAAAGTTTATATGAATCAAGTCTGTCCAAAACAAACTGATTCTTCTGTTCTCGTTAGTGAAGCTAGTAAGGAATTTGCTCAGGTTACCCACTTGGAGAACTATTTTTTTCTTTAATGATGTGGAGAACACAAATATTTGTTAGATAAAAGATAATTCCAAGAAGGGATAGCATAACAGTTATTTTGCTTCAGAAATTCAAAAGATAAACACAAATATATTAATATATTTGTGGTTGAAATAAACTCTTCCTTTTGTTATCCATCAGAGAAGTTTCTTACCTCTAATCACAGAAGATTGACTCTCATAGATTTTCCCCAGTGAGTTCTTGGATAAGTTTTTCTTTAAAAACTCTTGTTTTAATTTTTGGCGACAAATTCAGTTCTACTCTGACTTGTCACAGGGAAGCCTAATAGAGGATGTTCTTGTGGAGTTAATTCTATGAGCCTCAGCATCCCTCTGGAGGGTCAGCTCTGTGGTGCTGCTGTGGGCAGTTGGGGCTTGAGTCATCTCTTGCCCCTCAAGTCACAGTTCATTTGAACCATCTCCCAGAAGTGAACTAGAGTCTCTGAATCTCCAGAATATGTTTCTTTTGCATTGGAGCTTTTTGTCCCAGTTATTTTTGTCATCATTTGACTGGATTCAGGGGCAGACAGGGAATTTTTTTCAAAAGCCAGATTAACTTTTCAGAGTGAAAGGGTGTCACTTAGTGTTACAGTGTGGCCTTTTACGAAATTGAACCGTAGGAAAGTTAACTTAGTTCCCTTTCGCCAGTTCCCTTAAACTGTGGAAATGATTTACCCACCAAAATAGTCATTATGTAAATAAAATGGGTTCTTTGCATTCCCGGTTCTGTGTCCCCTGGGAAAAATACCCATCAATAGTAAATACCCACTGAATATTTATTATATCCCCCCTCCCCCATACACCCAAACGCAAATCCTATCTGTTTCTGAAATTTGGCTTGAAAGATGAATTAATGTGTTAAGACTGTGGGGATTTATAATAAAATTTGTCAATATAATTTGAATGAGAGTCTCTTCTGGTTGACTGTAAATGCACTTTAATTAAGATTTAATAACCTTCATATGGGAAATGGAAAATTATTATAAGTGATCTTGGATAAACTCCAGTGACTCTTTTAAAGGAAACATCAAATTAAAATATTGTAAATATATTTTATATAGTAATTATGTAGATTAAAGAACTTCATTCAGCTGAATGCTTTTTGGCAGATTATAGAATACACACTCCATGGCAAGTGAGAGGTTGAAAGAGGTACTAACCTGTAATAACTTGAACTCTCCATTAAGAGACTAGTGCATGTACTGGTATAATGTACTAAAGGTAACCAACTAAAATGCTTATTAAAAGAGAAAGGTGTGTTTCTTCTGAAAGCTACTGACTACTAACAAATAAATAAGACTTCCCACTCAACTCTAGAGATAAGAATCACTGTTTCATGCTACCATGAACAGGAATGCTGGCTAATATGCCAAATAATATCTCCCTGATCCTGTAGCCTAGAATACCAAAATAATGTAAATTGCTTCTAAGTGATCTTTTCCCATCTTACAGCATCCCTGAAGTTTACTTTTTCCTATCTCTAAAATTGATTTTCAGCAGACTAGACCATTTTTCTGTGGTGTCAGGCTTATGATATTACATCCTGTTCTTTGTGTCCCACCTACTTTACCTCAAGTAGGCTCGAGTTTGGCAGGAAGAGACCACACACTCATGATCTGTACATCTGTAGTACGGTCCTGATTTATTTAGCAAAAGCTACACGGTCTTAGTAGAAGCTAGGTGGCCACCCAGAGGAGGTGCAGGTGCAGGCAGTATGTCCCATTGTGGCTTCGTGAAGAGCCCAGAGACCCCAAGAGGGCTGTGCAGGTGCCAATACCGGTGTTTGAGAAGGTACTGTATGCTGTGCTATAGCTCTTTCATAATTTGCTTTTATTTCACTCTTCCAGAAGGTAAGAAATCTTTACAAGCATCAGGACTCCTTGCCTTTCCATCTGAACTCTACGTCAGCACACCCAAGTTCTTACCCAGGAGGAAAAAGCAGAGTGAGAGCCCTGGCAGCCCACATCTCACCAAAGTGAGAGCACTTTGCCCACCTCTGGCTATCTCCATTTCTTCACAGTCCACCTCTTGACTCTGCCTTACTTCTTGCCATTCCTAAACTACTAGTTTAGTTTAAGGACCGTGATCATAAAACCACCAGCCTACATCATCCTTCCATGGGGAAAGCTGTGGCACACCTCAATCTATAATCTCTTGCATTGACTCTGGGATGATGACTTGGTTCCCAGTGCTCATTGCTAATGCAGACCTGGGGCCCATCCCCAGGCCCCGTTGCCCTGACACTGGGTGCTGGAGATAGCAATGGATACTGGGTCACAGGACTGAAGAGCTCATTCACCAGAAGAACCAAAGGGACAAGACAGCAACAAGTCACATTTGAGATCATGGTAGCAGAAAGCCTTCCAGTGTGACATGGCCAAGCTTTAGCTATATTGGTGAGTCATGGGAGTGTAGTGGGGACAGAGGCCACTGCAGCCGAGAAAACCAAGGAACTGCAAAGTCAGGGGGTTGTCTACTGCTGCCCCTCTCTGACCCCAGACTAGGTCAGCCCAAGGTCTCCCTAAACTTGCTTGCCTGTACTCACCAGCCCTGTCCACATCTGTATCTCACATCTCCTCATCTTCTCCTTCTACCCCTTTGCCTGACTTTCTGTGATACTCCTCACAAGCCTCCAGAGGAGGCTGCTGCTTTTCCTCTTCTCTTTTCACACAAGAGACCAGCATGTTCCTTACCTGCCTTGGCCACTGTTTCTGACCCCCACTCCACAGCTTTCTCTTTCATCCCTTGACCATTTACCAACTGCCCAGACATGACCCCACAACCCTCCAGCACTCTAGAGCCTGCGCCTGATGGCATTATCAGCCTTTCAACCTCAGTGTGACCAACCATTTAACCTCTTGTCCCTATGGTTCCTGCACCAGCCCCAGCCTTTGTCCCCATGCAGGGTGGTTGACTTTAAACTCACCTCCCTGATGTAAGATATGAATTTCCCTCTTTTCTTGCTTCTTCACTATGCCCCTCTCCTGTGTGTGCTCCTGTTCCTCATCCCTTTCAGAACCACTGCCCTTCAACTCCTTCTCTTCCTAGTCCTCCACTTTTGTTTCTTCTCCTAGTTCTCCTAACTTTGCTTGGCTCTCGGTCTGGATGCCCGCCACCAGTCATTTCAACCACGCGCAAGCCTGGCTCCGTGTCCCACTACAACTTGGCAGTACTTCTAATGAATTCCTTCCTGAGTCCCTGCTTCACTCCCCGCAGCAATCCCCGTGGGCCCCCTTGTGCCGCGCAAGCCTCCTGTCACACCCCTTCCCATCATTTTCTGCAGGCAAACTTGCCTCCCTTTTCTTCTGAGGAAACCAGGGACCCCTGACATGATTCTCTTCCCAACTCTTCTACTCTGGCTTAAACCTGCATTGTTTCTCTTGCCTGTCTTTATTCTTGTTGCTAAAGAGGAAGCATCTGGTCTCTTTTCTGCCATCAGATCCTCCTGATTCTACTCCTCTAGAAATCACTCTCTCCCTTCTTTCCTTTGCTTCCTTGGTTTTCCCCTCCAACCTAATTTTTCTAATTACAAATATGCTCATCTCCCGCATCCTTTAAAAAAAACCTTCCTAGTAGTTCCTCTTGTTTATTGTCCTCTCCTTAACTACCTAGCTTTTTAAAAAACATTTTAATGTTTATTTATTTTTGAAAGAGAGGGAGAGACAGAGAGCGTGAGCAGAAGAAGGGGAAGAGAGAGAGGGAGACACAGAATCTGAAGCAGGCCCCAGGCTCTGAGCCGTCAGCATAGAGCCTGATGCAAGGCTTGAACCCATGAACCGTGAGATCATGACCTGAGCCGAAATCAGATAAACTCACTGAGCCACCCAGGTGCCCCTTAACTACCTAGCTTTTTGATGAAGAATACGGTTACTGTCTGCATCCATTTTCTCTGCCACCTGCTCTTTCTTTGGCCAGGTGCTGTGATGCCCACCTCCACCATTCTACTGAAACAGCCTCTCAAACAGGGGCTCATACAGTACTTCAGTCTAGCAGAGCTCAGACACTAGATCCCTCCATCTTCTTTACATAATGCTTCCATGTAAGCGCTCAACACATCTGTGTTTAAGAGTCGTATATTCTATTAGTCTGAGAATATATATGAAATGCAATTTCATTATGGGCCCAAATCTAAAGCCTTGAATCTGGCAAATAAGAATGTGAATTTATAGAAACATTTTCTAATGTACACAGGACAATATTTTGAACAGAGGTGCCTTGCTGTATCATAAAACCGAATTGCGCTTTCCCATAATATTCATGGTCTGAACCAAGCTAGGTTATAGTAAGTACCAAGGGGTATCCTAGCCATTCTGCATTTCTCCTTCTGCTGCTTACTGGCAAGGTACAGAAGTAGCCGGTCTCACTTTGGCAACAATTGGTCCATTCATTAACATCAGCTTTTTCACAAAAGCACTTCTAATTTATACTAAATGCTCCTAAATTATAACTTCATCTATAACAGGAACCACATATTCTGTTTATCTGTTAGATTTTCTTTGCTCCAAGCATCGTGCCATGGAATCAGGATATGGTCAAATGTAGAGGCTGGTTATTTGCCAATAGTAGCAGAGTATTCACCCTGTGATGATATTTGGTCAGACTCTGGAGGGGACACAAAGGTAAGTTAAGATGAACTCCCTGCCCTCAGGAGCTCACAGTCAAGTAGGAGAAACATGGCCTGGAGACCACAATTGGAGGAAGACAATGGTAAGTGTCATTCAGTGGGGCTCCTTTCTAGCCACCAGCAGGAGAGCCCCCTCAGAAGATCATCTTCTGAGAATGAGGTTTGAGCAAAGGCCAACAGATTTGATGTCTCTGAACATACCTGTTATTTAAGAAAAGCTCTCTTGAGAAAAGGATATTTTTATCTGAAAAAATCAGAAATCTCTCTAAACACAGCCTTCAGCAAATGCTAAGCCACTAAAGTCTTATTTAGAAGACTTTTATTTAGAAGGACCTTGTGAGTTTGTCAAAATGAATTGTGTCATTTGTGTTTTCTGGAGAGCGCCTTTTCTGTAGGCTAAATATTTTTGTTAAGGCATTCCTACCTCTTGGCATTGTGTCCATTTAGAGGCTTTATGACCAAAGAAAGGTTTCTGCAGGGGAGGCAGGGGCCCTATGGAGATAAAATGCCTTGTGTTTCCCTGCAGGAGGTCTAGCTCCCACAGACTAGTTTAATAGCCATCCATGCACTGAGAAGATCTTATCTCGTGTCCTATTGGTTCAGGGTCACTTGTTGGCTCACATTATATTGAAATGTGGGCAGAGAGAGGGAGTAATTTGTTAATGTCATGTAGGATGAACTTGGTTAGAAAGGGAAGTATACCCGCTTTATAATAACACAAGTGTTTCCTTGCTAATCCCTTGGCAGGTTCATTATCTGTGCAGCCCCAGGCAATGGTTAGCCTATCATGAAAGTGAAATTTAACCCTCAGCATGAAATTAATCCTCAAAGACTTATGTCTGCTCAGCCTAGAAATAATACATTCTAAGTGATTGTATAATCCCCGACTCTTTCTTTATGCATAGGTGTTAAATTGTAATCAAGATGTTACAGAGCATGCTAGGAAACTGATTTTTGTTTACTTGAGAAAACTGGACAAATCTATAAGAATAGAATAACCGATTTCCTAGCTTAAGGTTGTAGATGTAAACCTGATCTGGTGGGTTACCGTTTGTTGGTGATCGTACTCATGTTTGCACTGCATTTTACCTGATCTCTCTCTATATATATATGATATGGATAAAGATTTTTTTTTTAAATATCACTTGGCAAGGAGGCTGTTTTCTTCAGCTCCTTGACATTTGACATGGAAAAACTGGGAAACGCTTTGAGAATGCCAAATGGGTGTAAATGGCTCCTTGTAGAGTCAGGAAACCTTTAACAAGGGTTTAAGAGTAAAAGGAAGTGGGGCTGTGTCCCTTTTCCTGTTTCACAAGTCAGGGTTTTATTCTTAGCCTTTTCATGAATCTTTCTTTCCAAGGTGTATGGGCAGTTAGAGGGAGAGAAGGAAGGAGAGGTTAGGATTGAGAAGGGGTGGAAGGAAGCCAATATTTACTGAGAAATATATGTACCAAGAGTTTTATACACATTGTCTTATTTAATCCTCACTTCAAATGGCAAGGTAGGTATCACTTTTCCAGATAAAGAAACAGAAAGGTTTAAATTTCCTGTCCCTAGTTCACACAATGGATCACTGCCATAGGCAGGATTTGAACCCAGGGCCTTCTCTACCTATGTGTATCCTTACCTTGCCAAACCCCTTATCAGATTTGTGTTCCAGATTTTGGTTCTCTCATGCCTGGCCTAATTTAACATCCTTTTTCACTACTGCTTCCTGTCAGTTGACATTGCCTGTCACTCTCCTGTGGGAGGAAATGAAATTGGTCTGGCACAATTTTCCCTTCACAAAGCCAAGTTCAGTGGAAGCCAATGCCCTTTCCTAAGTAGATTCAAATCATCTATTGAATAATTTACTTTCACATCTGCCTTTGTTCAACTACTTACCTCTTTTTGACTTTATATGTATCTTTTTTCCTAACTTCTAGAACATCCCTCCTAAGCTTTCGAAAATCATGTTTAGTCCTTAGGAAAAGGTTTTATCAGCCCTTACTGATGTACACATATTTCCTTTTAAAACCCTCTAACAAGGCTCTTTTCTGTGCTGGTTTAGCTTCCCATCCACCCATGAAAATACTCTGTTCACTGCCCCAGAACTGTCCTTCCTGGCATCACAGTTTAACTGCTTCAAATAAGTTTTCTCCATTTAACTGCATCTAGTCTCCAATCCATCAACCCAATTTGTATATCCTATCTCCTTTAAGCGTTTATTTATTTTCTCTGTGTGTGTGTATAAAATTTATTTTAATAGTACTGTATATTTACTTTGAATTCCCTTCTCGTTGACTCTGATTTTTAAACTTCCTTGTATGTCATATTTTTTAGTATCCTTATGCCTGCCTGGGATAGTTTGCTGTAGGATTTTTAGACGACTTGAAAATTAACTTTAATGGTCTTATCTGGAAGTTTTACATTTTAGTGAAATACTAGTATTTCCCTCATTTTAAGCAAAGTGAAATTATTCAAACTCTGGTAAACAATGAACATTTATGTTAATAAAGTCAAAGTAGATTCTGATAAAGTGTTCTCTGTTTAATAGCACAAAAAAAAGGTCCCATCCACTCTGTTTTCTGAGATTTATTTAGTTATTGTACAGTACCACAAGACATTCCTTTGAAGTGATGATTTTCACAAGGGTAGAAACATTTATAGTGTTTACAAAAATAATCTTAAAAAGGCATAAAGCTCCAAACAGGCAGTAAAAAATTGTTGCAAAGTAGATTCTTTTGAGTACCCAAGAATGCCTTCCTGTTGTCATTGTTTATAATTTTGTTTGTTTTAATTACTTCCCAATTGTCAGCTCACAGAAAAGCGTGAAAAGGTGTAATGATCACATTTAGATTAATTAATACACAATATTATAGAAAATTGTTTTAACTCTTGAAAATCCCTCTACAACTATAAAAGTGCAAATGAGATTGTCCCTGCTGTTTCAGCCAGGGCTGTGAGGCTCAAAGCAATAGGGTATTTATAAGAAAATTCCAGACATAGCAGTGCTGCCAT
This sequence comes from Herpailurus yagouaroundi, assembly GCF_014898765.1. NCBI lineage: Eukaryota > Metazoa > Chordata > Mammalia > Carnivora > Felidae > Herpailurus > Herpailurus yagouaroundi. The sequence continues at coordinate 15,127,881 of NW_024412396.1, read as the reverse complement.
GATCCATATGACCCAAACTTTCCAGTTTTTGTCTCTTGTCCTGTCTAAGGAAAAACAAAAGGACATACCATGTAAGTTAGAAGATCTCAAATCATTGTTAAGATTCATTGTAATGAAGATATGTGTATTTTATAGAGTCATTAAGTTGATTTGGAAGAAAAAAGCACTTTTTAATTTTCATTACACTCTGGTGATTTTCAGGTCACTATCTCTCTATAAACACTCCAACCTCTCTACAATACTGTCCTGAGAAACTGGCTGTTTCTGTTTTCCAGTAAGAGATTAGATTTTTTTTTTTTTAAGACTATAATGGAGCGCCTGAGTGGCTCAGTCGGTTCAACATCCAACTCTTGATTTCAGCTCAGGTCTTGATCTCACGGTTCGTGGGTCTGAGCCCCACATCAGGCTCTATGCTGACAGTGCTGAGCCTGCTTGGGATTCTCTCTCCCTCTCTCCCTGCCCCTTCTCCCACTTGTGCTCGCTCTCTCTTTTTAAAAAATAAATAAACTTAAAAATAAAGACTATACTGACAATCCCTTATGTTCGGTTGATTCTATTTAATTGCTAGTTTTATCAAACTAGCAAAGACACAGGCATGGAAATGACTTCAGCCTATCTGTGTATTGATCTTTCTCAAATTTTATACTTGGAAAAGATCACACTGATTTCTTCAGCTGCAACTCAAATAGCTTGAAGGAAAAGAACATTGTGTATTTAAGAGTCTTTTCAATGTTCCTAATTTGGTTTGGAATTTAATCCAGTAGATTCCATTTTGGATTTCTCAGAAAACATTTTTGTCAGCCTTACAGGCACTGTGGCTTCATTCTAAGCTGATGCATCTTATGAAAGATTGTTCAAGGGACACCAAAGAGATATTTTCACCTTTGATCAATTCAAAACTGGCATAATAAGGTTATCTTGTGATGAAATTTATTTTATTTTAAACCTACATAAACAATTGAAATAATGAGAGACTATATAATAAGTGATACCAAGCTTATAAGAAGGGAACTGAATTTGAAATTCAGGATAGTTTTCTAACTCTTGTACCTACTCTGTGTACTAGAGATGTTTCCCCACAAATGCTGCATATATCAAAATGAAACTGTATGCCAAAAAAAAAAATATTGTATTAGCTTTAGATCTTAGCTTTTAAGCTTGAACTTTCCGATCAAAATATAATGGAAGTGGGACACCTGGGTGGCTCAGTCAGTTAAGCATCTGACTTCAGCTCAAGTCATGATCTCGTGGTTCATGAGTTCAAGCCCCACATTGGGCTCTATGCTGACAGCTCACAGAGCCTGGAGCCTGCTTCAGATTCTGTGTCTCCCTCTCTCTCTGCCCCTTCCCCACTCATCTCTCTCTCAAAAATAAGTAAAACATTAAAAAAAATTTTTTTAAATAGAATGGAAGACATAAACATAATTTGAAATTTGCTCTTACCCACATATTAGAAAGAAAAAGGACATGCTTGCTATAATACATCTTCTGGGATGCAACAGATAAAGTGTAGTACTAGAAAAACAATGAAGTTATATTTAATGGAACAATGTTTTACATTTCTTTAGCTCTAAATTTAAATCTAAATTAATTAAAATAAAATAAATTCATTTCCTCAGTTGCACTAAGCATATTTCAACTGCTCCCTAGCCACATGTGACTAGTGATTTCCATTTTGGACAGTGCAAATTTAAGCCTTTGTGGAATTTACTCAAACTATAGTGTAATTTTAATGGCCATTTTGTAGGTAGTTCCTATTTAGAAGAAACATGATAAAATAAAGATAATCTACTTTGATATGTCCACTAGAAACCAGCATAAATAAAATGCTTTTGTGCTGAACTGATTTCTAAGTGCACTTTTCCCCCTTATTTTAGTTATGCATGTGTGTGTGCTGGAAGGTTTTGGGGGGTGGGGGTGCTGTGACTATATGATCAATCTATGACTTTAGAAAACAGATAACCATCTCCCATTTTGAATCCCATCACGAAGTCCTACTTAATCTAAGCTTCTGCATATATCCCAATCATGAAATTGATGATGAGGGATATTGAAGAGTAGATAGTGTGGGTTTCCTATGGTATAGGGCATGGTAATAACATTCCTTAGCAGTATATTAAGTTGGAAAAATAACTATCCTACAATATTAACCTTCTTTCAGTTTATATAAAACATTCAACTTTAAGAAGAGTGAAAGAATATATTTTCTTCCATTTTGTCTTCTCCCAGGAGAGGAATGAGAGTACTTTCTAGTTCCTCTTTTCCTGAAATGGGAAAAAGGATAAAACTGTTACAATATACTTACTCATATAGTAGGATACAATATTGGAAAAAAAAATCCTTAAAATGGAATGTTTGGATTCTGTACGTGGATATTCACAACATCTTTATAATGCTTTAAGTTAGGCACTTTATCAAAACTCCTTGTGTAAGGCACTTTTCACATTGAGTGGAAGTGTTGAGATGTTTGGTATATAATAATTTCTGATTACATTGTGTGCTTATGTAGCATCTTTTGCCGGATACTAATGACAATAAAAAGAATGTGAATGATACCCCCCCCCAAAAAAAAGTCAAAGAGAAAATTGATTAGTTCTTTGGATGCGAATATTGTATGACATACCCATGGCATATCCAGGTTGGTACAAAGATGTTTCTCCCCCTAAAAAATAACATGGCAAAAGCACTAATCTGTGGTTATTTCTACTTTTTGTCCTATTTTGTTTTTATGAACATTTCCATTTTGAAATCTAAAGACTCGAATTCTAAATGGTATAGTAGGAACACACACTGTTCACAATACACAATCCTGTAGAAAGCAATAATGTGCTCTTTCAGTTCTAAGGTAATCCACTGGGGGGGGGGAATACAATAGCAGATGGTGGCAATTATATAGCTGAATAGGAGTGGGGAAAAAAAGGGGATATTTTACCAGAAGATTTGAAGATGTATTATTTGTAGACGTGTTTGAGATACCTGAAAACTTCCTCTTTCTCTGCAAGTTGCCATTACTCACAGGCTCAAAGGGGTGGGCTTGAGGTCATGCTTGCACAATAACTCCGTCCCGTGGACATGGCTAAGACAGCCAGTGGTAGACAGCTGACGCCTTCAAGAATTTTAACTAGGATATGGTTTTGCAGTGAGAGAACCAACAGGAAAGAGGTAGTTCTCTCAAATTAGGACAATTTGAAGAGGGTTTATAAATGGATTCACAACAAAAGTATGGGCAGGGTATAAAGAAATTACATGGAAGAGTTCAGGATCCTGAGGCTACCAGCAGCAGGAGGTAAAGCTGTCACTACCTCTAAGCTCAAAGGCATGCCTGAAGGGAAAGGTTACCCAAATTTGAAAGATGAAAGTCGTGAAGAGAGGGCTTCTTGAGCGGGGCAGTGAACTTCTGTTGACAGAGACCAGGCTGAAGAAACCTCACAGGAAGGAACCAGACAAATAAATATCCCAAATTCATCTTCCTCCCTTCCTCCTGTCACCTGTCAGGGCTTCTCATTGACCAAATCCAACTGGAAGGCAGAGAACATAGGGTTTATTTGATGTAATCAATTCAGATCACCTCTCAGGTCAACAAACAGGGTGGAAAAGGATGGGGAGTGTGTTTGGAGGAGCAAATGAAAGGTATTTGGCTCGCATAATGGCAGAAAGGAGTTACTGGTGGGCACTAGGTTTGTGTCGTATTACACTATGGCTGGGTAGCTATATCAAAGTCAGTGCATCTGTAGGGGAGCAGGAAGCATGAATAACCAGAAAGAACTGGTCTACAGAGAGAGGCAAAGACATAGTACAGTGTTGGTCCTTGGCTCAGTTAAGGCAAATCTAGGTACAATAACAAATAAACCCCTAAATTTCAGTATTTATCCCAATAAAGTATACTGATACAATAGTTCAATGTGAGTATTACCAAATGGTAGAAGGTGTTCCTCAGTGTGTGATACAGGGATACAGTCTCCTTCCACTTTGTGAGTATACGCCCACTAAAGCTTTGGAGTCCTCTGCTTGCTTCTTGCAGGTGATGCAGATTTGATGTTATGTGTAACTAGTGTTGATATAAGATGTATCTTGCAAAGTACATTGCAGGTGAAACAGGAGAGAGAATGAAGAAACCCCACTCATTATTTAAAAATCTCAATCTGGAAGTGACACATCGCTTCACTTAGATTCCACTAAAAAAGAACTAGTCACATGATCTACACCTGGATGTACTGGGGGCTGGGGATGTACTTACTATCTGACTGTGTAGGCATTTCTCCAAATCAACTTCACACAATGAAAAAAGGAGCAGGAGATTTTAGTGTACTGCTTATCGCTTCTGCCACAGTCCCTGATGGATTCCCCTGTTCCAGTCCCAGTTCCCAGGAGACCTCATTATACTTCCTTGTCACACATGGTCTCTGTAATAACCACTTCCTCCCTCATGTGAGTTACCTTGAGACATGGCAGCCCCTAGCAACCAAAGCCCTTGGCGAAGCCATGTTCATTTAGGATAGTTATTGCAATATAATAAGAAAGTCATCTGTTTGTACCTTTAAATTTCTAGAATGTTTAAACTTGAGATTTTTAAGAAAATTGTCTTTATCTTATTTCTATCCCAAAGTGTAATGTCTTCACTTGTGTATTTGTTTACCTGTGGGAAATTTTTGTCTTCAGTCATACAAACGTTCAGACATTGTACAGCTTTGTAATTCTCTTGACAGTTAGCCGAAACTGAATCTGACACAAGTAATATTACTAAAAATATGTACACGCTTGAACCAGTCTTCATTTTGCAAAAAGTTCTCTTGGCATCACATTTAAAGTTGTGAATATACTGACTTCACCATTGAAAATACTCATTTCTCCCCTTCCTTTATTCCAAAAGTTGTCTACATTCAAGGGAATGAAAAAAAAAACAGGAATACCTGCCAACTATTCTATAAATTATATCAAGATTTTTTTTAATAGACATTTCAAAGTATGGAATTGCAGCTGTCTTGTGATTTCTGCCAGAATTTGACCGAACACACATGAGTAAGAGTAGGCTTAGCAGTTCCAAAAGTATTTGTACTGGGAAGTAGAACCTTTGCAGCGGTGCTTTCTCTTTCTTTCTGTCTTCTTTGCTTCCTTGCTTCTTTCCTTTCCTTTCCTTTCCCTTTCCCTTTCCCTTTCTTTTCCTTTCTATAGTCCTTTCTCTTCTCTCCCCCAAAAGGTATAGTACGGTACCATCAGAGCCAACAGAAAACCACAGTGATTTGGTCAGAATTCTGAAAAATATAGGTTTTTTTAAAGGGATATTTTCCTCAAATTTTCAAACTGAACATGCATTTATGAGAATCTAAATAACAGACACCACATAGTTCATAATGCAAAAGTGGAAAATGTACCAAAAAATAAAAAAGGGCATTTTGGGGGGAAGAAACAAACAGAAACCACAAAACAAATAAGGGAACAGAATGAAGAAGGAATAATTATGGCTGGCGTCAGCTGTGCTTTGTGTCATCCTCATCTTCCTTGTCATCAGTTATAAATTAGTTCTTGTTCAGCTTCCAGGAGTGACAGGACTCTCTATTAAATGCACAGAGTAGAAGGATCCTGAAGGGATAGGAGCACATGGCAGCAAGGCTGTCTTCCCATGAGTGGGACAGACTGTACCTGCCTGAGCTCCTCCACTGGGCCTGACCACTGAGCCTAGGAAAGAGGAAAATGGAGGCTGCCTGCCCCCTTCCCTCCTCTCAGGACAGCCCATTCTCAGGGAAAGTTCAAACTCAGCCAGAGGCCACTTGTCTCAGAACCTCAACTCTGGCACAGAGCTGAGAAACAAACCACTTATGGAAAATGGTCTCTGAACAGCCAAAATAGATGTTACAAAGGCCAGGCACTGGTGCTCATGAACTTGACTCATAGTATGACCCCTGCAGCCCTCACTAAGAGCCATGACCAAGCTGGGTTATCTCATCCTTCATTCACTGCTGGTCCTAGGTGGTGAGTTAAAGGTCACAGGAGGAATGCAGGAGAGAAAAGGAGGTGGAGGAGATGGAAGCAGGAAGAGTGTCTTAGGGGCAGACACAGTGATGTGCAAGCAATGATTGCTCATCGCATAGCAATAAGGGACAGAACAAAACCATACAGAGAAAACAAAGAACCAGAAATGCACTGTGAGGTCATTAGTGTAGGGACTGGCCTGCTCAAGCCTTGGAAGGCCTGAGCAGATCCCAGTGTAACAGCACAGAAGGATAATTCCCATTCAGAAGGCCCCCTCTGACACCAGGCGCTATGAACATGCTACGGGAGGTTTCCTAAGTGCTATTCAAGGATGCAAGCAAGAATACGACAAATCTGGGAAGACTTACCCATTTTATGTTTTAATGCTACAGGTTTGTCTCCTATTAGAATGCAAACTTCTGTGACAGGGTCAGTGTCTGAGTTAACCAGTCTTAACATGTAAGTGTCCAGTACAGAGCAGGCGCTCAATAAACGTTAGGTGGCTTGAATTCTTGTTGTAAATTTCACTGTTCCAGAACACTTTTTGCTCTTCTATACTCAACGATAAGGTTTTACTTGTGGAGAAAAGAGCTAAAAGCCCCAATGTTTAAATTTAATCTTCATACTTAGAATTCATGATAACAAATGCAAGTGAGTAAAGTTTTATTGGACACAACCAGAACTCACCCTAGAAAAAGTTTGCACTTGATCTTAGCCAAAAGGCTGAGAAGCAATAACCCTAGCAAAAGTTTGAAGAAGGTTTAACTCTTAATGTGTTCAGTGTAGATTTCGCACTTGGGTCTCATTTGAAATGAATGCCTTGTGTTTAGTCTTTAACATTTTAAGGAACCTACATTAGCCAAGATACCCAATTAATCTGGATCTTAATTCATAGAGAGCTAGGGTGTTTTTTTTTTTTTAAGATAATTGTTTTAAAATTCAAAGTTACATTTATGTAAAAGCTGCTAGTTGGAATAAGATCATCATTATATGAAATTAAATGACTGGATCTGTCTTGAAGTGCTTTGTTACCCGCCAAACTATCCACCTGTAATTTGGCCAAAAACATTAGTTGTCTTTTATTAAATATTTGGTTAATTGGTAAAACACAGTTTCCTGTACAAGTTCTGTGGCCAACTTAGGCCTGCTCTTGGGTGGGAATAATTTAGGCATCTCTTCTGCTGCCAGTGCTCTAAGTGATTTTTAATTATTTTTAACATGTTATTTGATGGTAATTATGAAACCACACCCTTCCACTAGGGCTCTCTTGAGCATGGGTTCATGTCATAATGGAATTTTCAATGGAATATAGTTGAGCAAAAGAGAGAGAGCTAGAGAGAGAGATGAGAGAGGGTGGGGCTTGGGTGGAGAGAGATAGGAGAAGTTACAGAGTTAGTTGATATTGACCTTGACAGTGTTCTCCAGGCAGACAATAAGCTGTTAATCACTTGGGGGGAAAAAACTCATAGAATAGATGCTAAATAAGTATAGAAAGATTTTTTTTTTTTTTTGGTCCAGAATATATCAATCGAGTTGTCTACAATGAGAGACCTGAAAGGAATCACATGATGTCTTGTTCTTCAAATAAGACTGCATCTGAATTCTTCCACAAAGATGTCTATCCCACCTCCCCCATGAGAGATCTCTCTCCACCCACAGTCTATACTCCTGACCATGAGGGATCAAATCACATTACCATAATCAGTTCATCTCTGAAACTGTTCTGGCTCTCCCTAAAACAGTTCATTCAGCGCTGAGTTTTTAATAGTTTTAGAGATAAACCTCAAAGTCAGTTGGGTGGCATGCAAGTAACTATTCCCTTTTTAACAAATGAAAAAAGCTTGAGTTTAGGGAAGTAATTTTACCAGGCATTCTCTGAACTAGAGACAAAAATTTTCAAAACCGGTGAGAGATTTCAGGGAAACCTATTCCCTCTAGTCTGGTGCCTTTCTACCTCCAAGCTGATACTTTTTCTTTTACCCTTTTTCAAGTGATTTTTTACCCTACAAATGTAAGGAACCGTGAAAATAAGGAGCACCCTCAAAAGAGATCACATATACAAAAATGCTCTCGGGGTGCCTGGGTGGCTCAGTCAGTTAGGCATCCGACTTCTGCTCAGGTCGTGATCTCACCGTTCGTGGCCTCGAGCCCCATGTCAGGCTCTGTGCTGACAGCTTGGAGTCTGGATCCTGCTTCGGGCTCTGTGTCTCCTTCTCTTTTTCTGTCCCTCCCCCACTCACGCTGTGTCTCTTCTATCTGTATCTCAAAAATAAACATTAAGAAAAATTTTTAAAAAACAATAAAATAAAAAAGCAATAAAAATGCTCTCAAAGTTGAAAGTGATTTACAAGTAAGCAGTATGATTACCACTTTTTTTGTCATTCTGGGGTCCTATCCACCTATAAAATGCTTTTGAAAACTCTGTCCCCATTTGGAACCAATAACAACTGATCCAAATCTTTGTAACATATGAGGTCAATCTTGGTATAAAGTTAAAACTTCCCTTGAAATTTTCCTCAACTATGATAAGCATAAGCATGTTTTCTTCTTTACTAGCCAAGTTTATTATCTCCATTCCCCAAATTTCTTTCTAGCATAAGCATTTATGCTTATGAATACAAAGAAACCACCCACTCTCTTAATCGTTCTTTCTTTGACATTATTGAAAGACATCCTTCCTTATCAGTGCTAAATAAACCATAAAATAGGCACATTTGATCAGTTAAAATAAAATGGAATGGCATATTAGGTCTCTAGGGACTTTATATTCTCTGACATTCTCCCTCCCTGAGAGCCCTGGCTTATGGTCTCTAGTGCATAATTAAGTTTATGTGAAGTGGCTCAGTTCCCAGGACAAGTAGGGTTCTGGTAGATTTGACTGCTTTTGAATTCTCTGTCCTGGAAATCTTTTACCGTGGCTAGACACCAAGAACTTCCATCTCATCGTAAGCAACGAGCTGAGGTTCAACAGGTGAGAATGATGTCATGTGGCCCTCTGTCACCAGGCAGTAGGTGCTATTTGATGGACATTAGGAAAACCTGTCGACCCAAGGAGGTAGGTGGGGAGGCTTGGTGAAAGAAAGAACATAGCTAACTTTTTTTGGAGGGAGGAATCTAATTTTTTCAAACTATAATTATTTGAGGAATATAGAAAAACAATGATACTTATCAAGACTGTGGTAATTTTAGTATTTGATTGCTGAAGCTGATGTATCCCTCTCTACTCTCATTACCTTGTTAATGGGTTATTTTCCAACCTGTGATCCATCCTTCCCTCACTTCCCAAGTGTGATTTGATTTCATGCTAATTAACCACTGTAATGGCCAACCTACATCAGTGCACTTGGGAAAATGTAGGTAGGTGCGTCTGGTCATTTGTTGACACTAAATGTGAAGTTTAATTGAATATATGCATACACACACATATGTATCTTCAAAGAGTGACAGCACTATATTATAATGTTATAAGCATAATTTGATAATATGACATGTATTTTACAAAGCAAAATACTGAAAGTCATGCTAGTCAGGCATTTGTTTAATTAAGACCAATTTATGCTTGGAGCATTTTAATTATACAGCTATGTCAATTAGCCTGTTTTATTGCTTGTGGTTTTACATTATTAGAGTTAAGCTGTAATCTCTAATGATCATTTGTCTCTGACTTGTTAGCCAGCATATTGTCATTAAAATAAATTTCAGAATTATATTGTCAGTGTTCTTAGTTATTATCCCATAAGTAATATAAACAACTGGAAGAACATGTGCCAGATGGTAGAATCAACTGTCTTATCATGATTCCATTTTACAATGTCAAATTTTGCACGGATTCTAAATGCTAGGAAGACCATATGTCTTACAATTGTGTAAGATGCATAAAACTAGATCTATTTCATCACACTAATCAGGGACACATAGGTACATGTTTACTGTATCAAAACTTGTGGTTGGCAAAATGATGAAACCTTTATAGGATATTTAAGTGTGTGATTCAAGTGTGAATTGAAAAATGTACAGTCACAGAACATCAGACTTTAAATCTCCCTGGCTTGTGAAAGGAGACTGCAATTAGATGTGTCTAGGATCACAGGAAATTACTTAAAGTATAATCAGGCTATCTGGGTTGATCTGATATTTCAGAGAGATAATATTTTTGAGGCTCTGTTCAAAAGCATGTTCAAAATTACATGGCACAGAAGATTTCTCTTGCTTTTGTGGCCTTGCCAAGATGTGTTACCTTATCTGTAGTAATTATCGAGGCTGACTGAGCACTCCAGGTTACATATTTCTTCAAATTATAAACTGTTTTATAATAACATAGAGAAATTTATTGGTGTCCTTTACAGTATCATAAACACTAAGCCAAAGCATAGCCCCGCCCACCTACACCTACTAAAGACATTCAGACTTTAAACAGGCAAAGGACATCTTAATTTTTACCAGGCATTTGTCTTTATTTCTTTTCTAAGGAGACTTTCTCAGAGCAATGACTGTGCAACATTCAGGAAAAATATCTTTCTTTTCCCTGAATTTTTAGAATAATTTGATAAGCAGCCAAATATGTAAGGGTACAGCTTTTGAACTTCGGTCGGTGGTCACTGCTCAGACAGAGCCAAACCCATGACCCTTGTGGATTTGTTAGCATTATTTTAGGGTGCTAATTGATGCCAGGCCTAGGTTGTGAACCCAGCAAGCAAAGGCAATGCTTTAAATTGCAGGCGAACTTAGTTCCCAGAATCTTTAACACTTGTAGTCTGCCTTATTTTATAACTAACTACTAACATCTTGCCCTCCCTCCACTTGTTTGTTCTGTTCTAGAGGACAGGATCTGTGGCTTATTCATCTCTGTGTCTCTCATGCAGATGGGGATCTCAGGAAATGTTGAGGCAGAAATCTGTGTTTGGAACTGTAAACCACACCCTTCTGACCTGATTAAAGGACTCTTGAGCTCATCATTGCCAAGACAGTGCTATGAGGATTATTGTTATATTTAATCTAAAGTAAAACAGAATACCCATAGCTAACATTTTTTCGAGAAATGTTCAAAGAAAACTTTTCTCCCCAGCACTTGTTAAAGAAAACTGATGGAATCGTCTCTCAAATCAGTAGCCTCATCTCCCCACCATCTGATGTGGTCTTTCTGCAGGGATGACAAATGCAGAGACCCCATTCCCCTCTAGTTCAGTGCTTAGCCTTCTGTGGAAACTGGGTATTTCTTTTCTTGGGGCAGCCTCAGTGGAAGGTGATTTTTCAGAGTACAGGAAACAAATATACATGGTGGCAGTTTTTCTAAAGATGTGCTTCCTGGGGCCCTTTTCCCAAAGTTTGTAAGGTAGGTGTGTACACGTATACTTCAAAGCCTCAGACATGTCTTTGCATGTTTGGTGTGACTTTGGCCATGTTCAACCAACCAGTGAGAAAGCAAACATACTTCATAGGAAAAACATCTTATTTCTGTAAGATAGGCTAATTACAGTGAATTAAAATCTTTATTTAATCTTCCTACAGTTATCCTCTTAATGTGTTCTGTAATTGCAAACCTTTAGTCTTTTAATCTCTGGTTCATTAGTGGGTTTCTTAAGTGTTTATTAAGAAGCATGTGTAACATTCTGGTAATTACTAATAATCTTTGTTCATAGCACATTTGCAAAGATCTTGGCAGCGAGTTTCTTTAGATTCATCACCACTTATTATCAGTGTACAATTTTTATTAGCAGTCTCCCACCTCTATAAAATATGGAATTGGGGCTTTACAAAACAAAATGAAATGTGTCTTCTTTCTTATGGCTAACAAACTCAGGTATAACTCTGTGTGTCACTGTCCCTTCAAAATCAAAGAGTCCTCTAATGTCTGCTCTCCCCATTATACTGCTGAGGAGAAAGGCAAAGAAGGATTAAACTACAAACCTCACTGGTTTTCACTGCTTATTGGTGGCTACACTCAATAAATTGTAACTGGTAGCTCCTGGTGTGTGGCTCAGTTCCCCAAACTTCCTCACTTTTGACACAAAGTTGTCATTTTTATGTAACCTACAGCATAATGGTAGCATACATACAATTAATTCCACTCAGGAAAAATGTGCCACCCTGGGCCATCTTTGGTGGCGCAGGTACCCTGCATCCCCACTGGGAACAAGACAAACCTTTCTACCTCCTTTTGGATAGCTGAAATCTTTTTAAAGGGACAAGATCTGAGAGACAACATCTCACATTCAAAGCTACACTAAGGATAAATGGTGTGAATGCTTTTCTGAGAGTGGAGTTGAAGGGAGGAAGGTAGGAGAGAGCACAAGAATTCTATTGAACTGCAAAATCACCTGGAGATGATGCAAGAGCTAAACTTCACCTTCTGACATCTTTGCTTGGGATTAATAGCAGTACCAAAGGGATGGCTTGGAATGGCTTCCACCCCCTCCCAAATCTCCATCAGCTCCCTATCCTAAAGCACTACAAATAATCGCAAGATCGAACTAAAAAGCAGAGTGTATGCTATGCAAATATAGCTTCAGGACAAATGTCATCATCTGCCCCAGTCTGACTCTTTGCAACTCAACTTCCATCCTTCATATAAATGCACTATAAATTATATATACACATACATATATACTTATACGTGTGTCTGTATGTGTGTGTCCTGAAGCCTCCACACCCCAGTATAGATACCATCAGGCATCAGTATTTTTTTAAGATGATAGATAGAAAATTAATTCGCAGATGAAGGCACTGCATAGATTTGAGATTTTGAGATTTTCAAACAATCTGATCCTACAGCCTTTAAGGGAGCAAAGCCATTTTATTTCTCACAGACATATCTTTTTTATGGCCACAACTTAAGAAGAGCTCAGACAAGCCGAGTGCCTAAACTGGCATTTCTCACTGTGCTAAGAATCAACAACAGGCTAGTTTGAAATTTGGTATCACTGGCTAAGGACACAACTAAGCCAGTGGGAAATCCTGCAGTAATGGTTCTCCAGTTTAGAGAAAAATAAATATTTTAGTGAGTGAGAACATTCTCCAGCTTTTAAAAATATGTTGTACATTTGTTTTCGAATGTTGAGCCGCCCTTCCTTGCGCTGGTGGTTACCACAGAAACCCGCTTCATGTTTATGGCATGGTCGATGACAGGGCTGTTCCCTCCATTTGTAGGACTATGAAGTACTGTGCTCCCTGGCACCACAGCAGATAGGATTGCTGGCTCCTGGACAATGAGGCATACGTAGGGTTTGCGCCACATGCCTTTCTGTGTGTTTCATCCTGACTGGATGTTAGGCACTGAATACTTCTCAAGTGTTCCTCCACTGTCCAATTTGCCGGTTTGGCAGCAAGTTTTCATTCTAATAAGAGAAGTTTCTCAGATGGAGATTCCAGATGTGTCCAAGCTGCTTTTATTAGGACAATGGAAAGGTCCAACCTTTTCTTCTAAATACAATCAAGGGTAGTGTGGCTTGGCCTTTGTAATTTTACAAAGAGTTGTATTATGTAACTGGAAAATTGTCTCCCCGGGCATAGAGAGAATTTGTTAGAACAGCATGCAGTTTGGAATAATGCTGACGTAAAGTTTCAATCCAAGAGAGCAACATTTTAAGTTGCTGAAACACAGTAAAGGGGAAGAAGGAAATTGCTGTTTTCCATGATTGACCAAAATGCACGATAATTGTATCAACTTGAAACAGATTCCTTAGAAGAACTGATAACTCTGTGATCCGAATAAGCCATGTGTAGTAGAACTAAATACTGCATGCACTTTCTCTGCAAAGTGTAGACACCGCCGTATTTGAGATGTGCAGCAAAAGAGACAGCTGTGCTTGCCTGTTTAATGGGACTCCAGCTCCTTTAGCATAGTAAAGAATGGCGGTGGCTTTACTGAGGAATTAGTATTTACCATACCTGCTCATCCTTTTGCACTGCCTTACAACACTCCTTGTGGGCCCTTCTCGTGTAATGTTATTTTGATGTCACCACTCCTGTTTGTAATTAACACAGCGTCACTCATCAGTCAGCTTCTAAGTGGAACACTCCTTACAGATTCCACTAACTGTTCTTGTTGCCTGTTCTAAACTGGGTGGGGAAAATTTAATCACAGATATTTAGCCCAAAGATAGCCTTCCCATTTTCCCTCTTCTCTCCAATGTCTCCACATAGTGCTATTTTCTGTCAGCTACAGTCCACCTATAGACAGGAGATCACCTCCAAAAAGAGTAGTAGTATTTATTCAATGCCAGTAAAACTCCTTTGCTGACATTGGATATCCCAAAATACTGTTATTACTTGCATATTGTAATCATATGTTTGCACAGCTCCTTCACCTAAGTATAAGCTTCTAAAGGGAAGGATTGTGTCTTATTTCTGTATAATGCCCCAAATAGTGGAATACTAATACATGCGAAGTGTTCAAAAACTCTAATTAACTGCATGAATGGCAGATTAGAAATATTATCTATGAAGAAATACTATCTATTCAGATTCTATGAAAAGGAAGAAGTTACAGCTAGCAAGTAAAGTGCCTAGATTTCCTAGAGCAAAGTTAGAGAACTAGTTAATTATGAAATAGCAGCACTCTGGATTCATCTTGGTGTAAGCTGACAGAAGATCTTCTTCGATGTTACCCAAGCACACAGACATCGTAGACAAAGCTGATGTCTCTAACTCCAGCGGTGAAAGAGGGGCCAAGGTCATTAGTATGCACTTGCTTTGGTCCCTCTGCTGACTCATTGATAGTCCCTTCTAGAACCGGGGTCACATAACTGTGAGATGGCCATGCAGAGTTAACTGAAGTACTCAGCTGAGGAGCAGGAAGAGGTCAAATGGTCTATATTGGGCTTTGACTTTATCTCATAAATTTCCTCCCCCAACACACTCAGGTCGCCACCCACCCTGAGCAACTGAATGCCCCAGCAGAGTCCTGTACCACCTGTCCTGAAGGAAACGTGGAAGGTTGCCATGGTGGGGGATCTCTTCCTTCACTTCTCTTAAAAGGACAACTTTCCCTCACTGGCCTTTGTTTCATTTCCCCACCTGGAATGCTTTCTCATGCTTACTCTTTTTTGCCTCTGAATCCTATAGGACCAGCTCAAATCCCTTTTCCTTCCTGAAATCCTTCCTGCCCTCTGCAGAAAGCAGTACTTTCTCCCTCTGATGAACACCTGGGCAGTTTGGTGCAGATGCTATTTGACATTATGGATATTTTTCTTTACCTTATAAGTCATTTTTCTCATTCATTTATTTATTATGCCCTTTATAGTGAGGATAATGCCCTGAGTTTTTATAAAACTTGTAGATCTTATTTCATATGACAATTATTTTAAAAAATACGTGGTAATTTGGCGGGAAACTCATCTAGAAGGGAATTTGATAGAGGTAAATGAATTTAATGAAAATTATTACAGATAGTATGAGAAAAATCTATGAACATGTAATACTATTATAATATATAAAACTATTTTAAATTATTTTCTTTAAAGAACAGTTAGAGAAGAATCTTGGCTTTCCCAACTAGGACATAAGAAAATGTTTCATACTCAGCCATGAATATAGGTTACAAATATGCAAATGGAGAGATGGAGATTCTTTTTCACACTAGAATCGGCATCGTGTTTTGGAAATCGCTCTCTATGTTATTTGTATTTGTAGTATAAACAAATTTCATGCAAAGTTATTTGTTGTGTAAGTGTACATATATTTTTCTTATTGTACTATTTTGTGTTTAGGTTTAATTCATTTGTATCCAGAGTACCAAGTCATCTCATCTATGTGCAGTAGTCCAGAAATATCAAACACGGTCCACCTACGTGACCATCAAATCATGTTTTTGATTATAGACAGAACCACTTACTGAACATTCTGGATCAGTGGTTATGCACACACCAAATGTACCTCTAGACCCAGAATAGTTTAAATGAGTTGGCTGTATTGATCCACGAGCTTCTGATGAGCTCAATCAATTCAAATTTTAGAGATATAATTCTTGTCTAAAAATGAACCTTCTTGGGGTGCCTGGATGGCTCAGTCGGTTGAGCGTCTGACTCTTGATTTTGGCTCAGGTCATGATCCCAAGGTCATGGGATCGCAGGGAGCCTGCTTAAGATTCTCTCCCTTGCTCACACACACATTCTCTCTCTCTCTCAAAAATAAAAAATTTTTAAAAAATTAAGAATTAAAAAATTTAACCTTCTAAAAATGATCACGTTAATAGAGGTGTAAATTTGACAAACAAAACCATCGTGAATATTAAGGACATTGTTTAATTTTGGCAATAGTAGAATATCGCTTTATGTGCTGAAGAGGATCAAGAAGGAGTCATGTTGAATGTATCATAAAACACACACACACACACACACACACACACACACACACACACACACACACATTTATTTAAAGAGAAAAAGGATTACTCGACAAGCTTACCCCTTTCTTTACATTCCTGTTGCCTCCATTCATATTCTGGCATTATTATCTTCACTTAGATCATCCTGTTGCCCTCATGGTTGTTCTGCCCTCCATACTGCCATTCCAATCCACCCAATCAGGCAGTAAATATTTTTGTAGTTATTTGTATGTGGTCTGCTGGGAGAACTCTACTGGACTACTCAACTTCCTCCATCTCAGAATGGCTACCCTCCCGCACGATTATATTCAGCAACTCTCCGCTCTCCAAATCAAATGTAATCTAGCCTCACTTTCCAGTCTTATAATAGACTCATTCCTTTCCTATGCCCAGCTGTTTCAATCAAAGTGAAATATTAACTCTTTTCTGTGATATATGTATCCGTTTTCAGCATAATTCCATGTGGCCTAGAGCCATAAAATACATTATTCTTAGAGGTAGAATCATAAATCCAACAATCTCAGGAAAGTATCTCAAAGTAGATAATATAAGATGTGTTTTTGAAAATTTCTTTTAAAATTTTTTGATAAAATTATGGAAGGAAGAGCAGGAAGGCCTTAACTAAGAATTGGGCCAAGGAAGGTAAACACCAGGTGAGAGGAGACTAAAGAAACTCAAAAATGGAGAACTGGGGTATAGAGAAATGAGAGTACTTGTCATAAATCTCTTTAAAAACAAACCCCAGAGTAGCATACAAAATAAATAAGTTAAGACCCTGACACTGGGAAACTTCCACAGGTTGAAGTTTAGAGTCCTGAGATGCATGATCATAACCAAAAAGAAGAAAAAAACAGAATTTAGCTTTCTAAAATGGAATACATTTTTATCGAGCACCAATTATATACAGACCATATATGAAGGGTTCAGGTAGCCTGAAAGTAAAGACCAACTCTGCTCCATCATGAAGTAGAATTAGTGATTGTAAACTGTATCACAATACAAATTCATTCTCTTCCCCTAAGCACAGGTTCCTGTCTGCCAGAATGAATTTCAAATTCACAGTCAGGATCCAAGTTAGGCCATATTAGCGGCTCTGTATTTAAACTTTTTATTAAATTACCATCAAGGGGTACTAATTAAGATAAGAAATACAGCTACTTATTTATTTCATATGCACCTTCAGATTTCTGAATTATACATTAAACAATCTATGACATCTGTGTATGCTTTTCACAAAAGAAAAAGGCATAAATGCCTCAGGGTGCATCTGCCTGGCTAAGAAACAGATGAAAAAAAACTCTATAGTTTCTATTAAAATACAGAGAAATAGAATTTTAAAGGCTACAAAAATAAGGTAAGGATTATATGAGGCAAATAAATCAATAAAGTCGATAGCAAAAACCAGAATATTTTAGATTAACCTGAAAAGGCTGAGTTTCCTAAGACTTTGAAAAATGAGGGAAGTCATCTGGCAATTCCTTAACTTCGATTTTTTGTTTGATTTTGTTTCTAGGTTCCAGATTCAGAGATGTGCAACTGATCCAAACAGTTATAAAAGCTTGGGAGACAGTTTTCGAACAATTTTCCGAATAGAAGGGTAAGTACAGTTCTTCATGTATGGACTTTATGTTGCTATAGACATTTAACATATTACTACATGTTTTTTTTTCATTTTTAATGTTTCATTTTCCTAGTGTTATTAAGGGAAAATATTTAAAAGGGTGCCTTCCCACATTTTTTTTAGTTTTTCCTGATAATACAATTGAAAACTAAATATGTATACCGTAAGAACTACCACGAAAATATTAATATTCAACTTGCTGACTGGAAGACAGTTTCTATTTTGTGCCATTAAGATTTTTTTCAAGTTCTCATAACAGCAGCTATCTAAATGTAATAGTTCTTTATTTTGATTCTTGAATATAGTGCCCAAATGTGTTCCTTATTTGCATTGCAGCTTATGAATATTCAGTCAAAACAGAACTGTGTCAAAAGTTGATGTGTCACATTTGTTATCCTGTCTACTAGATGATCAGATAAAGAGTATTTTTTTACATAGATGCCTGGGTGGCTCAGTCGGTTCAGCGTCCGACTCTTGATTTCGTCTCAGGTCATGATCTCACAGTTTGAGGGTTCAAGCCCCGTGTTGGACTCTGCATTGACAGTGTGGAGCCTGCTTGAGCTTCTCTCTCTCAATATCTCCCTCTCTCTCTCTCTCTCTCTCTCTCTGCCCCTCTCCCGCTTCCTCTCTCTCTCTCACAAAATAAATAAGTAAACTTTAAAAAAAGAATCTAATAGGTGAAAAATAAATTGTCTATAAGCATTCTTTTGATTATAACTGGGATTGAGCATGCTTTTATACCATTAAATGTCATTTCTTTTATGAATTGCTTATTTCTATTCTTGCCCATTTCTCTTAAGTTAGAGTTTTTATTGATTGGTAGGGGCTCCGTATATATTATAGGTACTAATTCTTTAACAATGACATAGATTGCAAATATTTTCCCCAGCTTGCCATTTGCCTTAGAGCTACAATGTCTTACACCTTTCAGAACTTTGCGATTTTTGAAGATTGTGGTTTTGTGATTATATCTATCTTGTTCTTTGTGATATCTGACCCTATTGTCACATTAGAAAAAAGGATATTTTAGCCCCAAGTTTATAAACATTTTCTTCTGGTATGTTTGACATTTAAGTCATTAATCCGTGTGAGAATTGTTTTTTTAATATGCTGTGTGGCATATAGGAATTAAATTTTATTTTCAAATGGCTAGTCAATTGTCCAAACACCACGTGTTGAAAAATCCATCTGTTACTCCCTCATTGGAAATGCTAACTTTTTTGTGTATTAAACGTCCACGTATACATCATCTAAATTTTCTATTCTCTTTCTCCATTTCTTATTCTGTTTCATCAGTTTATCTCTCTGCCAGCATTATACTGTTTTAATTATTTTAATTTTGGAGTATTTGGTTAATATATAAAAATATGCCCTGCAGTATAAAGTCTAAACTTATCATGGTACAGAGCCCTTCCTAGTATGGCCCTAGCATAGCCTAGTATGGCCCTCCTTTTCTCCAGGCTCGTTCCCCATTCACAGATCTGCTCTAAAAACAGCCAGCCTGCTCACATTCTCATAGCTTTGCATGCTAGTCTTTATCTTATTCCTGCAGGACCAACCCCCTCATCCACACAAGAAACTATCCCTCCTCATTCAAGAGTGCCCTCACATTTCTCCCCCTCTGACCATCTTTTCTCTACCACACGCTTTCTTTATCAATCACTCTTATATGCTATACAAAATATAGCATGCACCTGTCTAATTTATTATGGCTGTTTTCTGTCTATCTCCTTTCTCTCGCCCTAAGGGCAATTTCTCATTTAGCTTTGTATCCCCTGTGCCTGTGTTTAGCACTGAGTAGAGATAGTAAGTGCATGTTAAATGAATAAATGTCATCACATCAAAATCATAATGATGCAAAATGAAACAGAGATGATAATTCTTGCTATTGACTACCCCTTCTGAAGTTATGATAAGATTTCGATACCTGATTAAATATCTTTAGAAGATCTAGTGACAAAGAAGCAGCAAATTCTTGCTATTATTACTGTGGTGATGTGGTACCTAAGTGCTGTGCATTGGTAATATACGTGCATTTATGACAGTTGGGATCAAACTCATGCTCAGTTTACCCAAAATATACATGAAGTTAAACAAATCATAGTGTATTATATAGTCAATAGCAGTGTCCCTTCCCAGTTAAAGAGTAGTAATAGCATTGCCAAGTTCTGTAAGCTGTAACAGATATCTCTGCATTAGATGTGGGAGTTCCTTAGCCAGGCTCTTTATTTCATGTGTGTTAGGAAGAATTTGATGTTTCTGCTTTGATATCAAGTAATACAACAAACATACAGCATGTGTGGTCCTTGCATAGTAAAATTGGCCTTTTCCTAGACTGTATGTATAATTGTTTCTAGAGCAAATTGACATACTTTCTGTAATGCCTTTAGATCTAGGCATGTTATTAGCCAAAAGCCAGAGACCTCTCATCTTAGAGATGTGAATATTTGTTAAACACAAAAGAAAAAGCTGCCTGTTATTTTTGATACCGAGCAAGAACATTTCATAGAGCTAAGTTAAAAAAAGAAAAGAAAACCTTTTAATGCATGTTGTGTTGATTTTTTTTTTTTCCTAGTGAAAGCAGTTCCTTTTGATTTTCTTCTTTAGCTTTTAGAGTACACTCTGCTTTCAAAGGTGTTTTTCTCACTCAGGTGCCTACAGCCCCATTTGGTGTGTGGCTGTAGAGATACAACACAAGTCAATTTGACTATTAACATAGGTGAGACAGTTCATCTCTCCTCGTTTTTCCTATATCCTCCAAGTTAAAGGTTTTGAAAGCTATTCCTTTTCTGTTATTTAAGAACATTAAAGTCTGATAATATACTTGATGTCTGCACAGATCTCCCATTTTCCTCTCTGCTGTGAGAAAGTGAAGTGATACTCATCACCATTCTTAGAGATGAAGCTCCCTATTTCTCTGCCCAGAATTCATGTTTCCAAGAGACATTGGCTCAAATACATGGGTCCAAATCCCTTTACCATTTCTAAGATTCTTTTAAGAACTAAAAACATAGATATATTGTACTTTAATGAAACACATGGTTTTTTCAACCCAGCTTTACCCAAAAAAAGGCCTTCCAAATTCTGGGCAAGAACTTCTACTATATGGAATCATCACACTTAGTTGGCTTTTACCAAAGAGGCTATCATTGTTTTAGCTAATGGAGAAGAAAGAACTCACGGGGAAGAACTTTGTCACTGTTGAGAGTACCTCCATCGTCACCATGATTCTTCGTCTTTTTCAGGTTTGGCAAAAATAAACTCATAGGTCCATCTACTGAAATAGTGAGCCCAGAAGACATAGTTAGCCTAGCTGATGGGGCACCTTTAAAACCAATTAGTTTTGTTTTATAAATTCTCCTGGCAAACAGCAGCTGGTGTCTCCATTTACCGTGTGTTCCTGCATCACATCTTACTTCCTTCTGCTTCAGGGTATCTCCTGAAAGCTTTTCTAGTCTCTTTTGTACCTGTCATTCCTTTAAAGAGAGTGATTGAGATGCGCACAGATGGGGGAGAGGATTATAAATTATGCTAATGTAAAACCAGGATTGCCTGTCTCTCCCTCTTCCTCTTCTGTAAGCTCCTAGTGGCCATTCTTCCTGAAATAAAGAGGAAAAAGAACTAAAACAGAACTTAAGATATCCTGGTGACATAGGTAAAGAAAGACGTGAAACTGATATTTGTTTCTTCAGTGTAACAGACATGATGCTAGGGACTTTTCAAACCTTGTATTGAACACAGCACTATTCTCAACACAAGACAGCATTATGTCTGTATTTTGTATGAGGTGCCTGAAGATCAGAGAAGTTAAATAACTTGCCCAAAGTCACGCAGATACTAGCAGCATGTCATGGTTTTTCCATTGTCTTACATCACCTTTTACTAAACACCAAATTTTGTTATTTATTAAATGAAAAGAAGGCAATGTGAAATGAGTGGCTATAAACCCCTAATTTTTAAGTAAGTAACTCTTCTACAACTTTCCGTATTCCTACCCCCAAAATCACGTAGCAATTTAAAGCAGCTTTTCTCTCTTCCTTCAGGTAAAGTACAAAAACTCTGAGAGACCATATATGCTCAGTGAACTGAAACTTGTCAGTTCAGAGACAGCACCACAAACCTCTGATAACTCAAGACTCTTAATCCAGTTATTGTCCCATCCCTTACAGACGGATCCATATCTGATAAGTTCATGGTTTCCCGTCGGCTCTCATCCTGCATGTTCCTCAGTTTTCTTCTGAGAAAAATTCATGCATGTTGGTTTGCCCAAGGCAAATAACTAGGAAACAACTAGGTCGGATTAAACTTAGTTTCAAATGAGAAACATGTTGATTGCTGGTGCCTTCAGAAATATGGTATTCTTCAGAAAGTATTACTGTAGAAAATATGTGGTTGCGTTTGGGGGGTATTTGAGCTGTGTTTTGCTTCACGATTTGTTTTCTGTAACCGCTGATGCTGCCCCAAGTATCATCTTACAATCAGACCACTTGGTGATTATAATATTTTCTAGTTAAATGACATTTAAGGCCTCGTTTTATGAGCTCCAGCATAATTGGCTAATTTGGTAAACTCCAGATGTGTGAGATAATGTGCCACTCGTTTAAGGGCCTTTCAGACGGCATAAATGGCACAGCCCCAGGAGGTATAATCACTCCCTCTTGTTTTCATTAAGGGGAATGAGTGGCTTGTGACACAAAGGAAGGGGGACGTCTGCAATTCAAAATCAACAACAACCTGGCAAGATTTGGACATTTTCTTTTTACAGGTGGACTAACTCCAAGATCTTTACCTTAATTTGGTGTCTTAGTGGGTCTACTTTTTAAAACATGATTTGCCTAATGTAACACAACCAGGTGATTTTCAAACACCATTTCTAAACAGAAAAGTTTACCCCTAGAGAAAACCTCTTGGGTAGCCCCTGGAAACCCCCTCACTGTCACATGGAAGTGTGGGAAAGTGTTGGACCTGAAGAGACAATGGAGGCTAACTCTTCGCAGGAATCACAGTTATTGGAGCAGTCAGCATCCTCACCACCTAAGCCACATTCCAACTTCACAAGGCCCCGTAGTTGCTGCTGCTTTTTCTCTCTCCCCTCTACCCCACTTCTCACCCAACAGAAACCAGCTCATCTACCCAGTATTGCCAAGCCAGACTGGAGTGGGTGGTTCTTAACATCACTATTCCCTGGATCCTGAGGCTGTTTCCTCTTACCTGAGGGTCTTATATGTAGACCCAGGAGTTCACATTACAAGTGAGTCATGGGTCACTGTATACTCACTGCTACTTAACCAGCGCAGAGTTTTCACTCACATGAATAATTGCAGACTGTTTCCCAGGCCCCTAAGCGCATAATCTGCAGTGCAAATCAATTGTGAGTAGATCATTGGGTATTGACTGAGTTTGCAAGCCTGGTGTACCGTAGTGAGTTCATTCTTTGGTGGGTACCAGATGTGCACTGTGCCTTCTGTGTGAGTTTCCTGGTGTCTCGAGTACCTTCTCTGCTCCATTCTGTCTTACCGAAGAGACCCTTCCTAGTACCCAGAGGACCTCCACTGAGTGCTCCCTTGTTTTTCAGCTTTCAGCTTTCCCTTGTCTCAGCTTTACTGAGATATAACTGACATATAATATTGTGAAGGTTAAGGTGTAATATGTGATGAGTCGATATATACGTATGCATTGCATAATGATTACCACGATAGGGAGAGTTAACACATCCATCACCTCACATAATTACCATTCTTGTGTGTTTGGTTTCTTGTGTGTTTGGTGAGAACATTTATGATCTACTCTCTTAGCAACTTTCAAGTATGCAGTGCAGAATTGTTAACTGTAGTCACCAATGCTGTCCATTGGTTCCCTGTTCCCTTGTTTTTCTGTGGTGATAAGGAGGAAAGCAGACAATCCCAGCTGCTCTTGCTTCCACACTACAGGATTCTGCCCTGACCTGCCTGGGCTTCTTAATGATGGCACAACAAGTGTCTCCCATCTAGCGAGGTAGGGAGGTGGGGGGAGAATAAGAAAAGAAATAACACAGTAGGTGAGAGTTTGGAGAATAAACTATAGCAAATCTTTCCGGCAGGTTTTACAAATGACCCAGTACCCAGGTCCTGATTATGGCACCCAGTAGATGGAAGCCATTTTCTTCTTCCAAATCTTCCCCAGTTTTGGAATGAGAAAAAAGAGATGATCTCGATTCAGGCATGGACCTATTCTGATTATTCCTGCATTATCTGTGTTCCTTTTAAAAATGGCTTATCAGTGCTTCGGTATGTTATACTCATAAAATTTTAGTCATAAAATGTACATTGCTAAGAACCTTAAACTCTTATTATTTAGCAATTCAAGGTTGAAAATGAAAGGATGTAGGGTAAAGAGAAAATACTACAGAAGAATATGTTGCAAAACACAGAAAGTTGAGCCATTGGTACATTATGGGGCATTTCTGTTTTACCAGATTATTTTACACCACTGCGAAGGCAGATAGTTGCTGGTTTGAGCGGTATTGGTCTTTACAATCAGGGAGAGGATAATGAATTTCCAGAGTGCTCACACAGCAGCATCCCTGGGCTTCCATGTCCCAGAGCTCCGTCAGAGGCCTTTTGTTCTGCCCACAGGGTGACCTTTAGAATGGTTTCAGCTCCTAGATTTCCCTCCTGTCATCACCATAGATTGCTAGCTGACAGTCACACTCCAACTCCCCCAGCCGCTTGCTAACAATGCTTTCAGACTTACTGCCTGGCCTTTGGCAAGGATTTAAGTGTTGCCAAAGAATAAGTGAAAACGTTTGCAGTGATGTCAGCTCGTCAGCAAGGCCTGATTAAGAGACCAAACACAGCCTCTCCCAGCTCACGGTGCTGACAAGAAGGAAAAGGAGGACCAGTTGTTTGGGTGGAAGTAGCTGTCTTTCGGGAACGTTCGCATCTCAATCCAGAGCCTGAGCAGATATTCCCCATGTTTTATAGAGTGTTAATGGGAGGTGAGGGGATTCTGTAGTCAATGGGAGATGTCCAAATGGAAATCTTTTCAAGCCTTTATTTTAACTTCCTCTGATGATTTCTGATGAACTAGATGCATAGTCACCTTGGGAGAAAACGTCTTTACCAAAACCATAATCCTTTTTCTAGTGGTTGTTAAACTGAACATTTTCAGATGAGAATGAGAAAGAAAATCTCCTAAAACTTCTACCTTTGTCTGATTCTCTTATTATAGGAAATAACTTAGGCATAGCTTGACATGACAAGGTTAAAGGAGTTAATATTTTATCATACTCATTGATTTCAGCTAGTGTCTCAGATATCATAGAATTACATCTTTCTGTCTTCTATTAGGAAGTCTTCTCCCCTGGTCATATGAAAATATGATCCTATTTTATTTTCCTTGGAAAGAAAAGGTCATATGGATTTTTAATATTTTAGAACACTGTTAAGAAGTTAAAAAATATTGATACATACATACATGCCCCATACATGTATTTAAACTAAGTTGAATTGCGTATAGTTTAGATTGCTACATTTTCTCTGTAAGTTCCATGACTCAGATACCACTGGAGAGTGTATGTTAATTACGGTCAGTTTCTGTTCAGTTCCTGCTTGGGAATCTGTTTCCTCACCCAATTGCAATGCTCTTGTCGCTAGTTCATGAAGTTTTTGTCTAGTCTCATGACTTTAGCTTTACCTTTCCTCCCAGTATTTCAGGTGGTTTGAAACTGGAAGAAAGGAAAAGGTTCAGACACTCTTGCTATAGCAGTGATTATATTCAAAACCATTGTTACTATTTGACCCTTTACTGTTTGTGAAATGTGTCCACATGTCTTACCTCACTTGTTGCTCACAAGAACAAGGCAACAGGCAGGTGGGGAGTATGGTCTCTAGTTTTCTGGTAGGGAAACTGATAACAATGATAAGGGACTTGCCCAGCATCCCATCTGCTGTTTGTTGGGGTGAGCTTTCATCCAAGATCTTCTGCATCCTGTATCATGCTCCCTATTCTGTCAATAACTTAATAGTGGTATTAGTAATAGCAGAAGCTACACCTCAGATTTATGCTGTCCCCTTTATGGGTTCAACACATTGTCACATATCTCATCTCACTTTGCTGAATAGCACCCGGAGGGGTGGGAAGTAGGAGAAGGTAGTATCTGCTATGGTTGATTACATTCTGCAAACCAGCAAACTTCAGCAGAAAGGAGGTTAGTGAGAGTCCCAGAATAATAGATTGGTTCCTAAGATCGGCACTCAAAGAAAACAAAGGTGCGCTTTTTCTTTAAATCACATCTTGAACAAATGCACTTGGACTGAAAATGTATTCTGAAGTGTGCCACCATCATCCCATGAGACCAAGATAGAGGTCCATAATCCTTTGGACAGAGCCCTGTTCAAAAGGAACTTAACTGAGATGTGCTTTAAGTGTAAAACACGTACTGGATTTTGAAAAATTTGTGTGTAAAAGGAATGTAAAGAATTTGTGTATAAAAAAGAATGCAAAAGAATTACATGTGGAAATGATGTTTTGGATATGGTAAATAAATGTACCATCAAAATTAAAAAAAAACAACACACGGCATGAACTTAGTTATTTGACTTGTTAGTACCTTTGCCTAACTCAACTTGAATATTGGGTAATAACCAGGAAAACCTCATGAAACATGAGATAAGGCATTTAATCAAAGTTTCTTGGATGAATTATCAGATGGGGTGAAAATCACCTATGACTGCTATATATGTCAAAATATGCGGTCACCAAAATCTTAAGGAATATGACCAGCCATATTCAGTGGCCTTGTTCTCCTGCTGATAAACACTGTTCATAATTCTCTTTGGCCACAGTGAACTTGTAGGGAAACAAAGCCCTGGGTACCAGGAATTCTAATGTAGACACAGTCTCAGTGGCAACAAAAAAGGAGATAAAGTGTGAGATGAGTTTTGGAAACTGCTAAGGAGAGTTTGTAATTTTCTGTTAGATGAATTAGTTTTTAGATTTCTTTGCATGAAGCTTTTCCTAAATTAGAAGAATCAAGAACCAAAATGAGAAAAAGGACATGGTCTGGTGTCCTTACCATTTTGTATCCTAACAGTTTTCAGTGAATAGGTCAACATGCATTTCAAAACTCAAATACTAAAATTCCCAGAAGTTGGCACTATTTATAAAGGGACCAAAATTAAAAGAATATTTCAATGCAATCCATTCAGCAACAGGACATATCAATTACTAGAGATCTGGCTTCATGTGTAAAAAAATATATGTGTTAGATTCCAAAAATATTTCTTGACCACTTGTTCACTCCTTAATTCACATGGTCTGACTTCTGTCTACACCTGAATTTTCAAACTGCTCTCTCAGAAGTCACCATAGGACTCCTGTCCTTTTCTGTGGGATCTAAGACACGGATGATTGTAAGATATGCTATCGTTTTATGTACCGCTCTAAAGAGAAAATGCTGACAACTAAACTCCTTGGAGTGAATTGATGATGGATAGCGGTGTTGAGTGAGAAGGAGAAATTTTGAATGACTTTCTAGTGTTTCGTGTGAATGCCGATAGCCAAATTATGTCACCTGCACATTCATAAATCTTTCTTGATTTCCTGTTGATCCATGTGATAGGGTGCCACTAAGATGGCCCTACTGATCCCTGCCCCCTTGTATTTATGTCCTTTTATAATCCCCTCCTTTTAAGCAGAGATTAGGTTTATTGACTCTCTTGAGGAGAATATGGCAGAAATTATGCAATGTCACTTTTGAGATTAGTTTATAGAAAACTGGCTTGCATCTAGTTAGACACTTCTTATTCTTCTTGCTCTTTTGGTTTCTTATATTTTTATTGCTTTGAAGTAAGCTCCGCTATGGAGGAGCCCGTGTGGCAAGGAACTTAAGGTAGCTCGGGCCAATAACCAATGAGAAATCGAGGGCCTCTGTTTAACGACAACTTGGAACTGAATCCTACCCACAACCACCTGTGTGAACCAGACAAGACCTCAGGCCCAACTGATAGTTTGACTACAGTCCCATGAGAGACCTTGAGTCAGGGACACATACCTAAGCCATGCCTAGGTGCCTGATCCACAGAAATTGTGTGATGATAAAAAAAAAAAAATACACAAATCTGAAACCCTCAACGTGGTATTTATTTGGGACTCTCCATATCTGCTTTGAGTCTTCCAGCTTTGTCTTACCTAGTGTCATCACATGCCTCTGTGTTCAAGCCCTTCTGGACCAATTATAACTCCTAAAACAATTTTCTGTGCTTTTCCTCATACACGTTCATCAGCCCAGAATGGCATTTTTTCTCTTGTCCAGCTCTGGTAATTCTGGTCATCTATAAGTGCCCAGCTGGTATGCTACCTTTTCTTTAATGCCTTCTCTCATTATCCAAAATGGGAATAATTTTCTCTACCTGTTCTCTTATGGCACCTTCTTCAGAGTGTAAGAGACCTGGATTAGAACCCCACATGTGAATTTGGGGACCTTGGCAAATTACTTAATGTCATTGTACTTCTGTTTCTTTATTTGTTGCATGGAATACTAGTATCTACTATGTTGCCAGCACTTAGTTTAATAGATGATGTTTAAGTATGCACACAATAATTTTTAACTGATTTCATTACAATTACTTTATATTGTAGCTAATTATTTAAACTATTCACAGTTATTTAAATGTGTAGGGCTCTGATGAAATCTCTTTGGGGCTTCTAAAGTGTATCATACAATTCTTTGTATGTAATCATCATCCAATTTATGTTTGCTGAGTTTAATTGAATGATTTCTAGTTTCATATTAGTTGGATTTGGGCATTTAGTTTTTAGATTCAGGGGATTCATCATTGACAGGTGTTGCCAGGTGGTGGCATTGCCAGGTTTTGTTAGGGAAACGGGAAGGGCTGATGAAGATCCAAGCAAAGGCAAACAACCTACCCACCTTGCTTAGAATGTGTTCTGTCTTCACTGTTGTACTTACAACACTTACCTGCCTAGTGTTTAATAAACACAGTGAGCCAATACAGTATAAATAAAAACCAAATATTCTGGTCAATAAAAAGATGAATTAAAGTAAAAGCAAAAGAATATTTAAAACAGAATTAGAGGCAAATCAAGAGTTAGACTCTTGGAATGCCTGGGTGGCTCGGTTGACTAAGTGTCTGGCTTAGGTCATGATCTCACAGTTCATGAGTTCAAGCCCCACATCGGGCTCTGTGCTGACAACTCAGAGCCTGGAGCCTGCTTCAGATTCTGTGTCTCCCTCTCTCTCTGCCCCTTCCCCTGCTCACACTCTGTCTCTCTCTCAAAAATAAACATTAAGCAAAATTTTTTAAAAAAGAGTTAGACTCTTAAAAGACTATGCAAACTAACTTTTGGTTCTTGCAACCACAGAATAGTTTGTACCAGAACAACCCTTCTCCTGAAAACAACTGCAAACATTGGACAAAGTACACAAAACTGCTTTTGAAGGCATTAGAGAGTCATCAAAGCAGGCAGAACTTGCAAGGCGCTACAGGATGGGAGGGAAGAAAGCCCACCTCAGTGAACTCTACGTTTACTCAGGCTTTTTCCATTCTTTGCTAAGCCTTGTGGGAAGGCTGGGGAAGGGAGTTAAGACCAAGTCTTATTTGAGGACAAAAGTTGGAGATTGGTGTTCAGAGCTGTCGTATGGCTGGGACATGAGAAGCAAAAATCCCACAGAAGAGAGAAACTAGAGAGAAGTGAACTTTGGGTTTATACGCAACTTCCCCTTGAGGCATTTGCCAACTCCTAAACTGCAAGTGAACAGGAACAAACTCAGCCGAACAACCAAACAAACAACCAAACAAACAAAATCCCAGAAGCCCAGAGACTATGGAGAGGAACAGAGAGTTCAACAGTCCCATGATGCTGGGGAGACAAAGGTTGGAGTTCCAGCCCAGCCAGGTGAACAGTTCTGGTAAACACAACAGGTTTTTAGTTGAGACTTAGAATGTCCTCTGCCAAAAGTAAGAGCCCTGTCCTAGGAATAAGGCAAAATATAAATACATTGTTTCTTTTTTTTTTAAGTTTATTTATTTTGAGAGAGAGGAAGAGAGAACACAAGCAAGGGAGGGGCAGAAAGACAGGGAAAGAGAACCCCAAGTGGGCTCTGCACTGTCAGCGAGGAGCCCGATGCAGGGCTCGATCCCACCAACCAGAAGATCATGACCTGAGCTGAAATCAAGAGTCAGACGCTTAACCAACTGAGCCACTCAGATGCCCCTAATTACATTGTTTCTAACAAAGCCTAAGTCCAAGCCTCAGCTAGACAAAGATGATCTACTATATTCCATCTGTTTGCTAGGAAAACATTTATTCAAATACCAGCATCCAGAGGCTCTTTGATTTTTTTTTACTCACAATGTCCTACATTCAATTAAAAAAATCACAGGGTCTAGGGGGAAAAAGACCAAAGAACCAAATATCAGGAGAAACAGAAACAATAAGTGACTCAAATTTTGGAATTATCAGACAGTGACTTTTTAATTTTTGATTTTTACTGTGGCAGCATTTCCATAACATAAAATTTACCATTTAATCATGGTTAAATGTACAGTTCAGTGGCATTAAGTACTTACACTTTGTTGTGAAACCATGACCACCACCCATCTCCAGAATGTTTTCATCTTCCCACATTGCACTGTATTATCATTAAACAGTTACTCCCTATTTCTCCCCTGCCCCACAGCCCCTGGAAGCCATCACTCTACTTTCTGTATATATGAATTTGACCACTGTAAGTACTTCACATAAAGGGAATCGCGCAGTACTTGTCGTTTTGCAACTGGCTTATTTCACCTAGCATAATGTCTTCAAGGTTCATCCATGTTGCAGCATGTGTCCAAATTTCCTTCCTTTTTTTTTTTTTTAATGTCTATTTATTTTTCGGAGAGAGGCAGAGACAGAGGGCAAGCAGGGAGGGGCAGAGAGAGAGGGAGACACAGAATGCGAAGCAGGCTCCAGGCTCTGAGTTTGAACTCATGGACTGTAAGATCATGACCTGAGCCGAAGTCAGATGTTCAACTGACTGAGCCAACCAGGTGCCCCCAGCTTTCCTTCCTTTTAAAGGCTGAATAATATTCCATTGTATGTATATACCATACTGTGTTTATCCGTCATGTGTCAGTGGATAGTTGGGTTGTTTGCTCCCTTTGATTATTGTGAACAATGGCTACTATTAACAGTGGACAAATATTTCTTCAAAACCCTGCTTTCAATTCTTTTGAGTATATTTTCAGAAATGGAATTTCTGGGTCATATGGTAATTCTATGTTTAACCAACAGGAGCTTTTAAAAATATATAGAATAAGTACGTTTAAAAAAGTAAAAGAGGGGCAGTAGGGTGGCTCAGTCAGTTGGGCGTCTGACTTCGGCCCAGGTCATGATCTCACAGTTCATGAGTTCCAGCCCCACATCAGGCTCTGTGCTGATGGCTCAGAGCCTGGAACCTGCTTCAGATTCTGTGTGTGTGTGTGTCTCTCTCCGCCCCTTCCCTGCTCGCACTCTGTCTCTGTCTCTCTCAGAAATAAACATTAAAAAAAATTTTTTAAGAAAAAGTAAAAGAAAAGATGGGGAATTTCACCAGAGATATGAAATCTGGTTTTTTTAAGACTTAAATGGAAATCTTGAAAAATTCTGTAACTGAAAATCAGAATTAAGTAAGTGAGTTTTCAACCCACATATTACATCGTCAGCATGTAATTCGTTAATTATTTTATAAATTCTAAATAGGATGGGACATGTTTCATCCTACTGGCATTCAGTAGTAGTCACTCCATATTGTAATTAGCTGATTGAATAAGTATGGAAATAATAATAATAACATATTTTTGCAGGGGAATCATACATTTTTTAATTCATTTTAAGCAAATAAAATAATCATAATTTACCAGGGGCTAGGCACTTTGCTAAGTGCCTTATATACACTCAGTTATGTTCTCACAACAACCTATGGGGGAGGAGCCATCATTCTTCCCATTTTACTGATGCATCAACCAAAGTCAAAAAGTTCATGTAACTTGTCTGATGTTTCATGGGTTGTAGGAATTTGAACCCATGTGATCTGGGTTACCTCTACATTGCTTTACAAGAAATACTTTTTTTAAGACACATAAATTGTTCTGTTTTGGCTGACTGGCTACTTGCAAATTTCTGACAATAAATAGAAAGTTGAGAAACCAATTGCTTGGTGACATCTGCCAGGGCACTAAACTCTTCTTGTAACGTGACCTATACATTTATTCAGATGTTCCTTCTGGACAACGGGATATTACTGGATATATTTTGGCATGGGCTCTGTTATGTATGTTTGACATATTGGAAACAATACCGTGATGAACAGAATGTCCCGTCTTTCTCCTTGAACTCCAAATTGCTCAAGGCCACAAGATACAAAACATGGGTTTAAAGTTGACAGTCTCCATTTCCTCCTTTCATGTTTGTGGATCTCATTTTCAGGATGCTGACATTTTACTTTTTCTACATCCCTGTCTTCATTTCTTCCTTTACCTCATCATTTGTCTTAACTGTTTAATCTTTTTGCTACACCTCCTCAGAGCATGATGGCTTTTGATGGCAGATCTCTTCTCCAGTGATGGGACATTCCTTGGGAAATCCATTTCTTTCAGCCTTGGCAAGGAAGATCATACATTTATTATATAGAACAAAGGGAGTATTCATAAGGACCTCAAGATTCCCAATATATTTGCCTTCAGCTCTCTTTTCCTCAAACTCTTTGTTCTTCCAGGTTACATTTCTAAGTGCCCCGCATCCTATTTTAATCTCTTATTTTGGACCCTTCAATATAAAAGACCCTTTCATTCTTTCTTTGCTTGTTTGTTTCCTTTCTTTCTAGAAAAAAAAAAAAAGAGCTACTCATTTCAGCCAGAATTAAAGTGAACAAAATTAAAAGAACAGCTCCTTTTGTGATAGTGGACAATCACTTTATTAAGTATCTCTTAAATGCTCTGTGGTTTTGGACCCAGTTCCCTAAAGTTTATATAGCTTTTTGATATAGGAGATGAAGGGCAAACAATATTATTCTAGCTAAGAACAGATTTCTGCATCTTTTCTATATTTATGCTGTTTCTTTACCAACCTTGAAAGAACTCTCGTAGCCCAGCAAGCAAATAGTATTTAGTGACTGCCCATATGTGCACAGCCCTCCGTTAAGCAACACAGAGAGTACATTTAAAAGACACAGCGCTGGCCTTCTAAAAGCTTAATTCTGCAATGAAATAACTCTATGAGCAAAAATAGTTGTTTCAGTCACATGGTTCTATTAAATGCCTTTGTGGAAAAATCCTTTGAAAAGCAACTGCAAAATTGGTGGAGATTCCACCAGCAAATAGATTTGCATTTTCCAATCCTCCATATCTCTTCGCATCTCTTGTATAACCATTCTCAATCACAGGGAAACAAACTGCGAAAGGTATGAAGGCACTTTCCAGACAGAAGTGAACTGTCCCCATAGGAAATAAAAATCTTCAAAGTGTCCCTTTCACTGAGCTTGTTTCTTTTTCTATGACAAATAGACACATCAGACATAAAATTTAATTGAGACACACTAAAGTAAGGGTCTGGCTTACCTGGATAGGGGAGATCATAGCATTCCATTAAGGAGACAGCAAGGCGCTAACAACGCACTGACGACTTTATATCACAGTATACTGAACTTCTAATCAACATCATCTCTTTGGACTATCATTTATTTAGGATTTCTGCAGCCTCCTGTTAAACTCTGCATGATTCTGTTTTACATTTCTCTTCCTGTGTGTTTGTTTTAATTTAAAGAGCCAGTATGCATATTGACAATTCTTTGACAGCAAAGGTAAAACCACTGGGAGTGTATCTGTTTATTGAGGACTGACAGCTTTATAGCTAACATAAAAATAATCTAATGTTTATTGGGGCAAATGTTTAGACTGAGGATTAAGTGAAACTAGTGAATAGAGAAAACCTTTCATCCTATTCAGACTTTTCAAATAAGGTTTGGGATCAACTACATAAAAACTTTTTGGGTTGATTTCTTTAACGCTCTTCTCTTAATTTGTGCCACCGCTCACTCCCTTCTACTTTGCTACCCCGAATTACGTTTTACGACAGGGGTTTTGAAGTAAGTAAAACCTTGAAGAGGAAGATGCTACTGTTCAGAGATTCATTGCTATAGAATTTACCTGGGCCATGCAAACTTTCTAGATAACAGTGAAGCAAAATTTAAACCACATTGCTTATCATATAAACTGTCTTTTCTACAGTGTCCTATAATTCACATATAACAAGAGCTCTTAAATTTTTTTGGTCTTGCTTTTTTGTTGCTGTTGTTATTTTTCATCACTGTTGGTAGGGAAGAGGAACAAACTGCTATAAACTGTTTTAAAACTAGTTTTAAGCCGTTAAGTTGTTTTTCAGTTTCACCTGTAGCTAAGTATCGACAGCATTAGAGTTTTGTCTGTTTTAAGTGAGACATTGGAAAGGCTTCAAAAAATAAGCTATTTTTTCTATACGTGGAAAAATATTACCCGCTTGGAAATAATCTGTTATATTAAAAATAGTTCATCGAATTATTGTTAGACTAACAATACCTGACATTATTTCTTAAACTTGATATTAGCTATGATTACCACTAATACCTCTTTTCCTACATCTTTCCTCCAACAAATAAAGAAGAATTTTATGCTCATCTAACTCATCCTAGCAACATTAAGGTCGTTATTGTTTCTCCTCTCTTTACCGCACTTCCCCACCCCCACCCTGTCCTGATCCTATTTTATGTTGAGTAAAATAAATGGGAGAAAAAAATTAGGCACCTTGTTAAAGGTTCCTTGCTAAGGAGTGGCTGCGCAGCGAGAAATGGAAACCAGGTTTACTGGCTGAGTACAGCACCCTGAGGCAGTTATATAAAGTACACTAGCTCTTTCCCTTTGAAAAAGTGGTGTATCTCCTGGAAAAAATGATACGTGAACATTCAAATAACTCAGTTTTCAGTGTCATCACTGGAACTAAATGTCCCTGTGGATACAGGTGTTTTTGTGCAAGTGTGCTGCATATCATACATGCAAACAGACCAAAGAAATGCCGGGGATGTCACAATCTTGCAGCAGCTGCGAATCTTATACCAAGTCTGTATCTAAAGCTAATTAGCATGTCATCAGCAGGCAGGAGTGAGCTATTCAAGGGTCAAGATCCCGTCATAGCCATCTTGATATCCCTGGGACCTGACAGTACTTGAATCTTAGTATTCAACAAATCTTTGTTGAACACAGCTAACTCTGTTAAATTTTTAACTCTGCTTAAAAATGGACTTGGTCCTTTTTTTTTTTTAAGAAAATAACATCCTATTTATTTATCAAGTGAAACACATAATTTATTCCTCAATAGAGTTAATTTATTCTTAATTCCTCCCTGCATTATGTCCACCGTGGTGATGATTGCCTACATTTTAAAGTGTTATAATGTCTCACCATGCAGATATTGCTAGTAAATTGGCAGTTTTGGTGTCTGGAATTTTTGTCTTGTTCCTAGGGCATCAACTTATTAGCTCTTCCTGAGAGCTAACTTAGAGGCTGTGCACCCTTCTTCTGATTTACATGGTGCTAACACTTGAAGGGAGGAAAATCATCTCCTCCCTGTTTTTTTTTAAAGGTCTGTTTGGTTTTTTTTTTTTAAGTTTATTTGTTTACTTAGAGAGAGAGAGAGAATGAGCAGGGGAGGAACAGAAGCAGAGAGAGAGAGAGAGAGAGAGAATCCCAAGTAGGCTCCGCACTGTCAGCACAGAGCCAGACGCAGGGCTCAAACCCCCCAACCGTGAGATTATGACCTGAGCCGAAGTCAGATGCTTGACTGACTGAGGCACCGAGGTGCCCCAAGCATCTCCTCCCTTGATCAGACACCACTGTTATCCTTTATTACACTTCCTGTGACTCTAATACCCCAGAGCCACCCCTTGGCATTTAGACTACTCTTGTTCTGAGGGTACTACGTACAAGCTGTGTTGCATATGCTGAGTTCTGCTCTTCTCCCCATGCCCTCCAGGCCAGTCTGCATGAACTGCCTACTAGTTTTCAGGCACAGTTTATGGTACTGCCATGGTTCTCTGACTTAACTTTGTGAGTTTGCCTCCTGGTTGCTCCTCTGAGTTGGGGACGGGAATCTCAGAGTGGCAAACAGTTGGCTTCTACCTGTTGTCCCGAGAAGGGCTTCATTCAGGCATGTGAGTCACACTGCACAAACACTTCATGCATCTACACTGTCAGTCTCAGATCTACACCAGCCCCGGTTTTAGAAATAAACTCTTCTCAGGCTTCAGTTTCTCCGACTAGAAATCTAGAGGTTACAAGTAAACTCTTATAAATCCATCCTTCTTTTAAAACCAAAACCAAACACCTCTAATAACATGTTAAGTGTAAGTGATTCACATTTCATTTTAGACTTTCTTTGAGATGCCTGGACCTTTGTTAGGATCTGTCAGGTGAGCAGAATTGTGGTACCGGTATCCTGCACTCTTACCCCAAGAAGCTGGACACAGAACTTGACCTAAGGAATCACGTAACACAACAGAACTCTGCCCCAAGCAAAATTTTGCTCAGAACGGAATCGGTTTACATGTAACTTAAATTGACCAAACTGATCACTTATTTATGATCCTTGGGACTTCCTAACATAGTTAAAATCATTTTCTAAGCTATATACCATTCAGCAGCATTTTAAAATCGTGTTCTTATTTTGTTTGTTCCCTCAAAGCCCCGATAACAAAAAGCAATTTAAATAGATTATTTTTTATTGTATCTCTAGAGTGATTATAATAAGCTACAGTCATATAGGGTGGCCTGGGAATTCCCTCATTTTCCTCTTGATTCATAAAGTCATAATAAATAAAATTTTCACCAGAAAGTCTAGTGGCCTCCAACAATATGAGTGTGGTGTATGATAAAAACAAATGCAGTAAATCCATAGATTCATGCTGCAAGTAAAATTTGGATTATTTGAAATTTATGAGATTTTTATATTGTTGATTTTTTACTTAATTTTATACAGAGAGCCATTGACATAAATTTGTAATTTTTATTACTTGGACAAGAGTCTTATTTTACTAGGATGTCTGTATACAATTAAACTTTTAAATCATTACATAATCATATTTTCTAATCAGTCTGACACTAGCATATTACGTATTGGTATTGTTGTTAAAAGACTCATTGCAATTCATGTTATTAAAACTTTATTACAAGTAAGGGTTATTTTTTTTCTTTTTTCTTCTTTTGTGGAAATAAAAACTCTCCTGGAGAGAAATGAAAAAGTGCATATCACTAACTAGGAAACAACCTCCTACTCATTTCTACTCCCTTGTTAATGCTCCGCGCACCTGCCCCGATTGTATGTATTCATTGCCCGTGTCGTATTTTATCTACACTAGCCCTGGCCACGGATTTTTTTTTACTCACTTGCCTTGATGCTTGCTGATTGACATGTTCATCTCTGTTAACTATTTATTTTCCTTTGAGGTTACATCATAGTCGCTTTCCAAGTCTGTATTTTTTTCATAGCCCAATAAAATAAATGTGTTTCATGAACTTCTTTGATTTGCTTCTTCTTGCCAAGTTTTTTCTGCTTCTTTACTGATCCCCACAATGAGGATTTTACTCTGGTTCTCTTGAAGGTGTGTGTGAGTTGATGACGTTCCATTGCATAAATAAAACCAAGCCAAAACTTGCCATTCAAAAGATAAAGCCAGAAGAGAATAAAGACCATGTGTCAATACAGAGAAAAAAAACTGACTACAGCTATTTGTCCCTGCTCGGTATTTATAGTTATTTCTATGGAAACTGCACGTGGATTTCTGAGGGTTGAATTTGACCCTGGGGATGTACACAAGTAACTCTGAAAACATTTGGTCCATTAACTTTGGGTTCATCATATACTTATGTGCTTCTCCTTAACTTCTAAC
Source organism: Herpailurus yagouaroundi (assembly GCF_014898765.1). Classification (NCBI taxonomy): domain Eukaryota; kingdom Metazoa; phylum Chordata; class Mammalia; order Carnivora; family Felidae; genus Herpailurus; species Herpailurus yagouaroundi. The sequence goes on along the minus strand of NW_024412396.1, from coordinate 15,090,027 downwards.
TGCAAATTAACATGGCGTGTGATGTGTGAGACCATTGTGGTATTCGTGCTGAAGGACTTTTGTGTGTCTTCTGGAGTCGGAGAGGGAGACAGATGTTAAAGTGGGATGGGCAGAGGTTTCTTCTTCAAGATGACTGTGAGGTACAGAATAGCTTGTTAGCCTCCTGGCCGCTTGGAAATGTGAACCCAAGGTTCTTTACTTACTCTGTTTATTCAGATTTTCCTGTCAGTGACTTTGCCTATCTGTCTCTTCTATCGCCATTCCCTCCCACACTCGACCTCTGTTTTCCCTCAGAATATAGCTGATTAGGAAATTTCAAGTTATGGATAAATTCTCCTTTTGCATTCCCCACACAGTATAGAGAAGTAATCACAGTGTCTTTGCCTACATATTGTCTGTTTATATCCAGACCTTTCAGTTTTGTTTGAGATGAACACGCGATCATATGTGTATGCTTTAAGATAATATTTTTACTTTGCTCAGACTTTGAAAAAAAGTAAATAAAGCCAGCATAGGACCCTATTTCAGAGGGTAAGGTCACAACAAAAAGGCAAATAAGAACCGGAAAGAGGAGTTTCAGGAAGAAAGAACTGGTGACGACTGCCTTTAAGATGCCGGGTGGGGTGTAAGATGTGGTAGGAGCTGTGATAGTGGTGGAATAGTTTTTCCTTGGTAGAGGTCCTGAGGTTGTTGGGCAACGGAGGACTATTTCAGAATGCAGACCAAAAAGTCATCCTTCATATTGCTCTTAATTTTATAATGACAGAAGAAATATTGCATTTAGAACATGGAAATAGTAAACATTTATGTACTGATGGATTAAACTTTAAAGTTTTTCACGGAGCACCTGTACAAATTAAGCTTTCGCTGTGTAAAGGTACCCACTTAATCTGTCCAGTTCTAGATCTTTTTCAGGGGATCACTGGCTGAATGGTGTCCTCTGCCTGCCCTGTGGTTGCCTACACTTTGGACGTTGCACAGTTTATTAGCAGTTCAAACACAGACCAATTCTTCTATTTATTTAATACTTGACCCCCATTCTGATGGAGGAGGGGTTTGTTCCAGCTCTTGACAGTGGGTTTTCAATTACCCATGTGGCCTGCCTCTCATTAATAGGAATAATTGGGAACCAGATATCCAGAATACAGATTCACAGCCATTGAAAAATTCTGCTAGAAACATGGATTTTACAGGCCTCTGTTAAAGTCTCTTCAAAAAGATCATGTTTTTCTGGAGACTGCAGCTATGAGACCTCAGATACACTCTTTCTCACACATATTTCTCTCTCCTAAAATGTAAAATATTACCCTGTTTTCTGCTTCTTTAGGACTAGCATGGGACTCATCACATGAGCCTCCATCATAATTTTTGGTCCTACAGTAATAGAGTTCTATGGGGGATAGTGGATGGTCCAATACTTCAGAGTATTGATGAGTACTTATTTAGTTACATTAATTTTTTTCTTACTGTCATTTAAAAAAACAACATGTAATCTCCTTCTGAAAGGTTTCATTGAAGTATAGTATCATACAGAAAGTACACATTAAGCATACGGTTTCAGTGAATTTTCACAAGCTAGATACCCACGTTTCCAGGACTCAGATAAAACACACACACACACACACACACACACACACACACACACACACACACA
>NW_024412396.1:15007665-15088363 GCF_014898765.1 Herpailurus yagouaroundi | reverse complement strand
ACACACACACACACACACACACACACACACACACACACACACACACAAAAACACCCAGAATATTTTCAGCTCCCAGAAGCCTCCTGGTCCCTCCCTCCATTCCATATTGCACCCGGCCCCCAACAATGGTAAGGACCATCCTGATGTTGACTCTTTTTAATTTTCAAATATCACATCGTTTTCTCACCAGGTTTATTGGCTGATTTTTGTGGGAGAGCAAAGGGGGTGGTTAACCCCTATAGCTGACTTCTTTGCATTGTGGGATTTTCCTAGCTGTTAATTATTAACTTTTCCTTAAAATAAAACTTCCATTGTGTAAGGAGAAAAACTCCATGAGCACAGTACATGTGATATAAATCACTTTTATGTCTGTGAAACAGCTGAGTTTACATTTTTATTACATTGTTTGAAAAAGTATCTTTTCATCTGGAAAGAATCAGTTTAAAATGTGATTGTCAACACAACTAAACCAGTTTTCTGTTTAAAATGGCTGCTGGTGGAGAGAAGAACCATAATTAAGCCAGATTTTTCTCAATAGATATTAGTTACTAAATGCTAGAGGCTTTCACTGAGATTTGTAAAGAAATTTCTAGACTTTAAAGGCAGGTAAAGTAATTTTGTTTGGATGAAGGAAGTAAATAAGTAATGAACAAAAATTTTATTGTAAAAGTGCAGAATATTGCCCTGTGTAAGGTGATTTAGTGGTATAGTTTTAAGTTCCATTCAAAGTAATGCATGCATTTATGAAGTGTTGTCCATAGGAATACTTCAGTTTGAAAAGATGCTTACTTATTAATTAGCAACTTATAGTGTAATTTTCTCTCTAAAGATTTTTAGATTTAAATAATTCTGGGAGCATCTTTTTAGAAATATACTAAGGTTCAATTAGATTAATCATTCTAATATAGGCATAAACAGTAGTTTTAAAGACTGTAGTCATTTGCTTATGTTTGCTAATTTCTGGCTATTTATTTTGAAATTTAAAAAAAAGGAAAGATAAAACTTTTGATGGTATTTCTTGCTGCATTTAATTTTGAGCTCTATTATTAAATAAAAACTGATATAACATGTTCCTTTTATTACTGAAATACTATCTTTGGAAGATGTAATACAGATTTTGACCATGCCCATCTCCTTTTTCCAGTACTGTGATGCTGTGATACATGTAGTTTTATAATAATCCAACGTTCCCAAATTCCTGCTTTGAAAAGTTTATTTTTCAAAACGGAGGGCAATCATCACTGTGCAATTGTGTGTGCTAGCTAACCTTTCATCTCAAACCAGATTTCCCAAATCCCATTATTTTTTGGCTTTTCTAACAGAGGACTTATTTTAGCACCTTCAAAAGTGTTGCAGGCTTTCTGGAGAACAAAAATTCTCAATAATTCGTAATTGAGTGAACTATCTGTTTAAATATGAGCAGAACAGAAACCATTTTGAATATCCGGTATGAGCTCATGTGCAAAATACTTCTGGGGATTCCCAGTGCCCAAACCCATAGGTTTTTGTTGTTGTTGATGTCATTTTTTGTGAGTTAAAACAATAAATTCAACATTTTACCTGGCAAGAGCAGATGTGAAGCAGAACTTCAAAGACAGAAGGAGAGAGATAGATAATTTAGGGATTTAAACAGAATAATGCACCAGAACCTTTAAAAATTAGGTTTAGAAATAATTGAAATTTTTGCAAAGGTCTGAAACTTTGATGATGCTGATTTATTTTGGTTTGGACACTTCTTTTGAGCTAGTTAATAATTATTATTATGCTTATTACCTTAGAATTACCACTGTAAATATACTTCTATCCTCAGATGCCACCACACTTCAGAAAGTTTAACTTTAACAAAAATGCTTCTAGATGCTAAGGCCAACAGATACTCAACGCTACCCTATGAAGCCATGGATCTCATCTTTAAAGCTAGTAAACAGTACTTTGTTCATGTCTTTACTTTCTTTATCAACTATTTGATAGTTTCTTTGATGAAGACTGATAGAAATAAATTTTTTCATGAGGAACGGTGCTAGCAAAATCAAAGCATAATGACCGCAGATGGGCATCAAATTCTCAACGGTTTTCTGAAAAAGACATATTCCTTCTTCACTCCAGCTTTTGTTCTTTTTTGCCTGAAGACGCTTGCTCTACCCGCAAGCCCCCCGCCCCAAAACAACTATGAAATACTTTAAGCAAAACCGATTATCAGTAGCAGAACTTTAATATCAAATGATTCTTACTGTTCATTTCACTGAATTTAACTATTTATGAGAGATTATCATAGTAATGCATTGTCAGTATTAATTCCAAATAAGTCAACTTCCTGTAAAGTTTTTTCTTATTTCTGTTATAAAGGTAATATTTGTATGTATTATACTTATCAGCTCATAACTGAAATTAAGTGGACATTAACAAATAAGTCAAATGTTAATGTATAATTGAAATAAAATCTAACAAGGAAACAATGATAACAAGGAAACATTAGGTAAATATCTTTTTCTGGGCCGTACATATTTTACTTAGTAAAATGAGTAAATGAGTAAAACCAAATCTACAAAAATCCTGTTCTCACCTGGAATTTATAATTTGACAAGTCCATTAAGCCATAAACCCTATGGTTGGAAAACTGATCTTTTCTAGGTAAGCAAAACAACTAAAGAGAAAGCAGTGACTTACTTTTCATGAGGGTCAAACCAGTGTGACAAGTTTAGTTCTCAGAGATATGAGGTCCTCTTAGGAAAGGAGAAGAAAGACAGATGACAGCAAAGCACGTACTTTCAATATTGATAGAATCCAAAGATTTCCATCACGATTTTAACCATATGCACAGACACATTCCTTAGTTGGTTGTGAAATTAAAAGGTGCAGTTTAAATGCTAAGTATTTTCTAGTATTACAAGAGACCGGTTGGAGCTTTTTTGTTTTTCAACACATACAGATGTGGGATGCCTGTCTTCGGTTGCTGTGGTCATCCGGATTAAAGGGTGGTGTGGTGCTTGGGCTCAGGTGATCCAGAAAGGGGGTGGGCTACAGAAAGGTGGCGTCCCCCGCCGCCTACCTCCATGGCTCGGCCTTCCATAACTGCCGCTCTTTGTTGAGAACTGTTGGCAGTGGCAACAGTTTGCAGCTTCAGATAAGAACCGCGGTTCTCAGGTAATGCCCTCGATCAGAGCCCTGATGACAGACTGTGGAGTGCAAGTTTTTTCAGGTGCTGTGTTTGCTCAGTAATCCTTCAGTGCCAATCTCCTCCAAAGAGTGAGCGGGACCCATCGGTAATGGACATCAGCCATTAAGCTCGTAATATTTGTCATAGATCAGGTTACTGCTTTGTTACTCTCGAGTGATGAATGGATGCCGTTATGCTTTAAGAAAATAAAGCAATGCTGTAAATATGTTCAAACTTATGAAAGTGGCCACTTTATTTCTTCCATTTCTTGAAAAATAAGTGCAGGGTGCCCCAGAAATGCTAGTTTTTTTCCTTTCGAAGTACAGAGAGCAATGTGCTTTAAGTTAGTGATTGCAATTGCTTAGGGTCCACATCAAACAAATTACTCTGAGTGTCTACACCGCGTGTCGCCTCGGTTTGATACAGCTAAGTTTACGCATTGCACAAGCATTCTGATTAAAACAGGCATGCTTGCAAAGAACTATTCAAAGAAACCATTTGTTCCTGCCTAAAAAAAAAAAAAAAAATCCAAACAGGGAATTTAGGTGTTAAAAATAGCATGAGGCCAAAGCAATTCTTCATCCTAGCAGTTCCTATGTTAACTAGACATGTTTCTGCATCACAGGAAGAAGTAATAATTTTTTTTAACTTTTTGGTGTGTTTCCGTAAGAAAAAGTGTCTAGAAAATGATATTGTACTTAACACTATTTTGTACACAATATTTGCATCTGTTTTGTTAACACAATTGTACAATTATTTGGAACAGTATTAATTCAGTTTAGTATAAAATGGGCTGTGCTTTCACTCTTTTCATCTTTTCTATATTAATGTCAATTTCAGCATTTGTTTTTTTAAAAAAATTTTCACAAAAGTTTGTTCTTTTTTGTTTAAAGTTTGTACTTTTTGAAAACACCCAGAAATTAAATTCTAGAACTTGCATGCTGAGTATGTTTTAAAACCCTTTGAATTTGTATCTATTTTTTTAATAAATTTTTTAAAATGCCATTGGCCCCATTGTAAAGAAAGGAAAAGCTTAACGGCGAAATTAATTTATATTATCTCAAAAGCCTGAGATAATGTAACAAACGAGGACCTGGCTAGATTTAGAATAAATGACTGCTCTCCTACCCCACCATAGTTTTCATTAGCTTCTCAGGATATTCTGAGGAGCATATATTTGAAAGGCCATTTCCCTGACTCTCTGGTAATGGCCTCTCTCCCCCTCTTCTTTCTGCTGCTTTTCCCAACTAATGCAAAACTCCTTCAAGTCGCTAAGAGCAGGTGCCTCATGTTCGTATAATCCGATTCATAGGGGGCCACCAAGTAAACGTTAAAGAACATGACCTCAGTGACTGCCCTGATACGATAACTTTAATTATCAAGGCTCTCAGTGTTGATTCTGCAACCCCCAGGCAAGAAAACTTATGGAGGACAGTAAGTCATTATTGCCATCAGCTTTTTGGGGGCTCCAGCATGGCCGAGAACATTTCCTATATGACGCTGGGGTCTGGGGTGCAGGGCGATATGCCCAACACTTTCAGAGTTTCCCCACCCCACCCCCCATCTTTATGCTATTTTTTTTCCTTCTTTTCTAGATGGCCCTTAAGAAGAGTTTTAAAATACAGGGCCACCCAATAGACTAAAGGGAGCACAAATGGTACAGGACCTTTGTGGTTCTAGAAAAAAGAATTAGAATGATCTCAGGACTGAGAGAAAGACAACTTCACAGAGACGCTATTGAAGGGATTAAACTAAGAATTTAAGCCCTGCCTGCAGAATGATGTCCCTGGGAATTTAGACACAATTTAGGGATATTCTGGACTCATCTTGTGACAGTTCTCCTGATTAGTCTTCAAATGGAGCTCTTCTAAACAGCCTATTCTGAATACCTGTCCTAATTGCAGGAATATTGCAGAGTATCTTTTTTAGTGAGTTATACAGAAAAGCAAATAATCTCTGGGTTGCCCAGCATTTGCATTCAAGTATTCAAAACTAGGTATTTTTTTAAATGCCAGCATTATCGACTGTATTTGAAGAACAATATAGATGCTTGAAACGTGCCAAACAGCAGGGGACAGGAATAATTTTTAACGAGTGCCTACCCTGGTTCTGGGTTCTTTATACACATTACATTATGTGATCTTCACAACAACCTTTGAGGTAGATTTTATTGTCCCCATTTTATAGGTGAAAACCAAGGTGCCTGAGGTCCCGCAGCTAATAAATAAATCCAGGCGTGTCTGATTCCAGAGCCCGTGCTCTTGCCTGTACACCAGGGTGCCTCCCAAGAATCAAACCCATGAGCGGGGTCTTAAATGACTAGAAATATCACAATTGTCCCCAAGAAATAATGTTCATTGATACCACATTTTTAGTTTCTATCAAAACGCTTCACTTATCAAAGCAAAATTTCAGTATCTGTTTCCAGCTCGTCTCAAGTCACATAATCTCTGTACATTAAGCACTTAATAAAAGACTTGTAAGATTCCCCCAACTTCACCATGGTGGGACTTTGTAATATAAACACGCATTAAAGAAATGAGAGCTCAAACATCCATTTTCCACAGGTGTTACCTGTGCATGTCCGTTCTTGCACCTTCATTATTCTTCTTGCAGGGTGACTACATCTGGCCCCTTGAAAGTGCTTTCATCGAAAGAATGCTTTAATATAGAACCTGAGCATGCAAAGACAACCAACTTCAAATTGAACATAAATTATACAGGATGCTGACATACTGATCTATATGCCCTGCTTTTCATTTTGTAGTTTTAAGCCATTCAACAATGGTGATGCTAATAATAATTTGTATTCCAGTAGCATCATTTGATAAGAAGCTCACATAGCTTTAAGGCTATTGTCTCAATAATCCTCTCACCACCTCTCTGGGGTGGATAGGGAAAATACATATACATCTCCACTTTTCACATGCAGGAAGTCAACCACAGCAAGGTTACTTTCTAGAAGACTGGCAAAGGGATGTGTCAGACTATTAAATGCATGTTGATGAAACCACCAAACATATATTTGTGTGTTTGTTTGCTAGTTGGTTTTGTGCGATACGGTTTTGTTGTCAAATACAAGATCCGAATGGAATCAGAATTCCAGTAAATATGAAAGGATTCCTAGAGCACGTGGTTCACTCCCCTCCGCTCACAAGCAACCTACTTTATGCCAGAGAGGAATGGTCAGGTCTGAAATGAATTTCCCTGGTCTGTTCCTGTACAAGAATTGACCACGTATTATTGAACCAGTTTTGTACTCCATGAGGGTATAGTACTCTTTGAGTCACTGTGTTGGTCCATCTTTCCCTGGCAACCACCCTATGCAGATCCTCTCAGGCCAAGGAATTAGTAGAATAATTGATTTCTACTTTCTTGTTTTCATGTAGGAATTGGAAAGGGTAAGGATAGATGACGTTCACAGAGCATCCAAGAATTTATTTTAGTTACCAGTTCCAGTGCTGTACCTCTTTACTCCCTGCATAAAACATGTTTAAGAAGCAAACTGCCAAATGTCTATTGTACACTAAGCATACGGAACCCTGGAACTCTGTTTCCTTGTCTGTAAAATGGAATCATGATAAGTGGTTTGTGGGGTGAGATAGCAAGTGGCACATGGTTAAGTGCTCAATTACTGTTTCTATTCCCACCTCTCTTCCACCCTTGTGGAAGGAAGAGAGACAAAAAGCTCCTCCTATGAAGTGTGGCCCCTTCTACTGCTTCCACTCTTGTCTCTAGAAGTTGTCTGGTTAGCCTCAGCTTGTAGGTCCATTTCTAAAATTTTTTTTTTCAACGTTTATTTTTATTTTTGGGACAGAGAGAGACAGAGCATGAACGGGGGAGGGGCAGAGAGAGAGGGAGACACAGAATCGGAAACAGGCTCCAGGCCCTGAGCCATCAGCCCAGAGCCCGATGCGGGGCTCGAACTCACGGACCGCGAGATCGTGACCTGGCTGAAGTCAGACACTTAACCGACTGTGCCACCCAGGCGCCCCGAGGTTCATTTCTAAAAGGAAGGGATGGTCTTTTACCTGGGGACGCCTAAGGTTACTAACTCAGTCCAGCTCTCTCAAACCCTGAAAGACATTATGGTTGGCTTTACAACTGATGGGAGAGGTGAGGATAACTCCAGAAGTGACATTGTGGGGCTGAGGAGAATCTCAAGTCATTCTCACATAGAACATTGCCACCACGAGCTAACTCTCAAGACCTCTCCAGCCCAGAGAATACAAACAACTCAGTCCAACATTCTGGTAGCACATGGGTCATCCAGACTCCATGAGTGTGGAAGTTTCTATCAGAAACTTTTGAATTTCTTGCATAACACACCTGATTTAAAACATTATCTCTTGTGCTAATAATCATGGAGATCAAATATGTCTACTGAATGCTGTGCTGGAAAATGCCCCAAACCACAGCTTGGTTTAAACATTCCTTACGTCTGCCATGAAAAGCTCATCTATGGTGCCTGGGCTCCTCTGCTAAAGACCAGTAACTTTCATCAACGAAGTATCTGACAACCTGAGTAATCTTTTTTTTTTTTTTTTCTGAGTAGTCAGTTTTGATGATGCAAGGAAACTTTTAACAACAAAAAAGTAAAAGGATGTCCAAGTTTTTAAATTTTCTTTCATATTTTCAGGAGCACCTGGGTGGCTCAGTCAGTTGAGTGTCTGACTTCGGCTCAGGTCATGATCTCACATTTCATGGGTTGGAGCCCCCCCTCCTCCCTCCTCAGGCTTTGTGCTGACAAAGCGGAGCCCGCTTCAGATCCTCTGTCTCCCTCTGTCTCCCTCCCCCTCCCCCACTCTCTGTCTCAAAAATAAACATTTAAAAATTTATTTTGTTTTAATTTTTTAAATTTTTTTTTTTTTTTTAATTTTTGAGAGAGAGAGATGAGTGTGAGACGGGGAGGGGCAGAGAGAGAGGGAGACACAGAATCTGAAGCAGACTCCAGGCTCCAAGCTGTCAGCACAGAGCCTGATGCGGGGCTCAAACTCATGAACTGTGAGATCGTGACCTGAGCCGAAGTCGAACGCTTAACCCACTGAGCCACCCATGCTCCCCAAACATTTAAAAATTTTTTAAAAATAAATTTTCTTTCATATTTTGATTTTTTTAGTTTTTAAAAATTTGCTCATCCCAGAAACAACAAAACAAGTCTGGGATATGTGTCTCAGTGACTGGTAAAGTCTCTGGGGTGGGAGGTGGGGAACAGAACCCAGGATGTAGTTCCTGATTTGCATTAATTCACACTGACTCCTCCAGCCTAGGGCTAGTTCTGACTCCCTTGGGCTTCTATTCTAATGCTAAGGCTGTCTCCAGCTCCAGTTCCAACCACAGTTTGAAGGTGCCTTTGTTGAGTCTGGCCTTCCTCTGAACAGTTAGAACTCATTGTTCTAATTGCTCCCAATTAGAGAGTTGATGTGAGTGGGTGATTTGATCTCCCCACCCACCACCTCCTCCAAATTTAAGTTCATGCCCAATTTCACTTAAAATGATTGAGCACAATAGAGAATGTTTCAGACACTGAAATATTTTGCATCATCCCGGAGTCAGTAAAGTTGTTACCTGATCACTTACTTTCTACCTGTGCAGCTGTTACCGGGCACAACTTGTATACTGCTTGGTCCCGGCAGACAGTTTTGATGTGGGGGAACCTGGGTGAGCCATGCTGCTGTAGCTGCTGCCACCACACACTTTTGTGTCCATGCAAATGCTTATGACCAGTGACTCCTGTAACAGCATCCTTAGATGCAGGCGTCCTCCTTTACATGATGCCAAGATCCATCAGAAACCGTGGGTATGCCCCCATTAGAAAATGCAGTGGAACTATGCAAAGCCCATAGCAATGCTGGTAGGTGTTATTAATGCTGCTGTTGTTGAGGGATTTAGGTGGCAGAACGGAAATGTGACTGATGATTAGATGCCGTTGCATTAAAAGCAGTTTCCACGCAGGGCACCATCTGCTAGGAGAGAGCTTCTCTGAGGTGTTCAGGGTGGGCATTTTGATATACATCCTGGAAACATTGCTCATGGGTTTATTTCACTTACTAGAATTTGGTAGAACTCACTGCAGGTTTTCTGGGACGTGTGTTGAATATCTACATTGGTATCTGGTTTAGCCTCTAAGTTGGTGAAGGGAACAACTGTGCTGGTTTTAGTCTGGTTCGTGGCACACCATCCTGTGAAGAAGATAACACTGATGGCTTTGCTCCCTGCTCCATTGGTCATCCCATCTCCCAGGCTCTTTCCAACACCAGATCTTTTAATCCATCCTCACCAAATGCTGGTCCTTCCTTTGGAATGTTTCTCTGGTTCTTTTCTGCCTTTCCATTCTTAAATGCTACCATCATAGCCACTTTAGCCAGGCTTTCTGCTTCCTGTACCCCTCTCTCTTCTTTTCTCTGTGTCTGCTTGTCTGAACACCACTGTCATCACCTTCCTCTGCTCAGAAAGGTGTACAGTCTCCTCATTGCCTTCTGTGCCAATGCAGGATTGATACTAACTTATAGTACTAAGTACTTCTCGATTCTCTCAAGCAGGCTCTCCAAGTGGGTCACCTTGATGTCCTCCAACTCATTCCTTTATTCATGTTTTTTTTCCTACCTTGAATACACTTTTCCCTCATCTGTTTACTCAAGCCTACTCATACCTGAAAACCTAGATCAAGCCCCACCTTAACTGAGCTTTGCCAAATGATGTCTGCCCTTGCACACTTTCTGACTGTCCTGCATCATGATCAATGTTCAGAGAACAGGGATCTAAACTTAGGGTTCATAGACCTCGAGAGGTATGAAGCCAACAGACATTTTTTTGTGTGTCTACATGTGTTTTTCTGGGGGAGTCCATAGTCTTCATTAGATTCTCAAGAGAGTTCTTGGCAAGAAGGAGAAACATAAGGTTGGAGCCACTACTGTTGTTAGAAGGTATAGAAGACATGTTAGGGAGTGGCCACTGCCCTCAGTGCTGTTGGAGTTTTAATGAGAACCAAACTTGACCCGCTATGGAACAACTGAAGGGAGTTTTAATTAAGTGATTGATTGGGTACGGTTAAAGGCAGAGCTACAGGTTTGGAATCATTTGCAGTAACCCGGGAGAGGGGTCATGTGGGAAGCAGTGGGTACAGTGACTACCCAATATATATTAGTTCCTTCCCTTTCCATCTCCTTAGTTTAAGTGGTTATTCACTCATTCATTCACTCCATGAACAAGCCTGTTCTGGGTATACTAGACAGACAAGGTAGCTTACATTCTAGTGAAAGGAAAAGAAAATGAACACATAAATGCAAAAGACCATTTCAGACAGTGATAACTTGTATAAGAAAAAAAATAGACAGATGGATTGGGGAATGACCTTACTAAACTTAGCTATGATGGTCAAGGGATATCTCTCTGAAAAGACTACATTTGAGCTGAATACTGAATGATGAGAAGCTAGCCCTGCAAAGAGCTGGGAGAAAGAACATTCTGGGTTGTAGGAACTGCAAGTGCAAAGGAAAAAAGTAGGAATGAGTTCGGTGGGGTGGAGAATAGAAAGGAGGCCACTGTATCTGGAGCATGGTGCACAGAAAGGGTCACAATCTTGAATCAGGATGTGTGCACTTGCTTCCTGAGGGAGCTGCTCTGAGACTCTCTTTCCACTTTGAATGCTTCCTATGCTGCCAAGGTACTCTTATTAAAATAATGAGAATGGGGCACCTGAGTGGCTCAGTCAGTTAACCATCCAACTCTTGATTTCAGCTCAGGTCATGATCTCACAGTTAGTGGGATTGAACCCTATGTTGGACTCTGTGCTAACAGCGAGGAGCCTGCTTGGAATTCTCTCTCTCTCTCTGTCTCTCTGCCCCTCCCCCACTCATATGTTCTCACACTCATGCTCTCTCTCAAGATAAATAAACATTAAAAAAAGTATGGGGCGCCTGGGTGGCTCAATCGGTTAAGCATCCAACTTTGGCTCAGGTCATGATCTCGCGGTCTGTGTGTTCAAGCCCCATGTCAGGCTCTGTGCTGACAGCTCAGAGCCTGGAGCCTGTTTCAGATTCTGTGTCTCCCTCTCTCTCTGACTCTCTCCCATTCATGCTCTGTCTCTCTCTGTCTCAAAAATAAATAAACATTAAAAAAAGTAAAAAAAAATTAATAAAATAAAATAAAGATAATAAATAATGTTCATGGAGCATATCAAATGTGTCAGACAGTGAGTTCTTTACACATAACAAACAGTTTAATAACATCACAGCAACCCTCTGAGGTAGTATTATCTATTTTCTCCATTTACCAGATGGGAAAATAAGGCACAAAGAGATTAACCAATTCTTATGAGTCCCAGAGACAGTAAGTGATGAGCCATTTTTTTAATCCACGAAGTGGTGTTTGAAAATAAATCTGAATGTGTCACTCTTCTGCCTTAAATTCCTCAATGGCTCCCCAGGACTTTCAGAATTAGAATGTGAGCTATTTCATCATCTGTCCTTATCTCCCTCTCCAGCTTTGATTTCCCCCACACATACCCTGTACCCTGGCCACACTAGATCACTCACTGTCCCAGAACATGCCATGATCTCTCACATATGCCTTTATGTGTGATGTTTCCTCTGCCTAGAGAACTCTTTCTCCTTTTCTCACCCGACTGTTTCTACCACTTGGTCCAGATTCAGCTGAGGAGTTATCTGTTCCTCAACATTTCTTCACCAACCTTTCCATTCTATGGACACATCAATCATTACATTCATCATCAATTAATGAGTCTGCCCCTTGCCCAGACTGGGAATGGCTTAAAGGTGAACACTCTGTAAGATTTACATTTTTATTCAAGCTCTTCACATAACTACCAGACTCTCACTAAAACACTGTTGAATGAATGAATGGCAGTGAGGAACCTGCCATACTTTTGAGCACTTACTTCATGCCAGGAACTGAGTTAAGTTTTTTACATACTATTATGGACTGAATGTTTGTGTCCCCCCCACCCTAAATTCAGATGTTGAAGCCCTATGTTAACCCCCAATGTGATGATATTTGAGATGGGTAGTCTTCAGGAAGGTAATTAAGGCTAAATGAGATCCTAAAGGTGGATGTTGGAAGATAATGACTATGAGTATCACACTTTCAGTGACACAGTCAAAGTAAGAGACAGCATAATGAATGTAGATTCTTCTCTCAGAAGGGAATAAAAAGATTGAAATCATTGATAAGTAGAAGGGCTTGTGGAATGGAGGGCATATTTGTTTCCTAGTCCTGCTGTAACAAATTACCACAGACTGCATGGCTTAAAACAACAGAAACGTATTCTCTCACAGTCTGAGAGCTGGAAGTTCAAAATCAAGGTGTCTGCAGAGGTGGTTCCTTCAGGAGGCTCTGAGGGAAAATCTGTTCAATGCCTGTCTCTTAGCTCCTGGTGGCTGCTGGCAATCCTTGGCATTCCTTGGCTTGTAGCAGCATAACCCGTCTCTGCCTCCATCTTCACATGACCTTCTCTTCTGCGTGTCTTCTCCTTTTCTGTCTTTTATAAAAACACTTGTCATTGGACTTAGGACCTACTCGAGTCATCTCAAGATCCTTAAGTTAACTACATTGGCAAAGACCCTATTTCCAAATAAGTTCACATTCATAGGTACCAGAGATTAGGACTTTGACATATCTCTTTGGGGCTACTGTTCAAGCCAATACAGAGGTAAAATTTTGTGGGTTTTTTTTTAAGATAAGAGGTACTTAAGCTAGGTTTTATGTGAGAAAAGGGATAATTGACAGATCAAAACCTTTAAGGAGGCATGAGCCAAAGATATCAGTAGAGAAATACACTCTAATGTGAGGGTTATCTCTAATTCTCTGAGACAAGATGTGTGAAAGTAAATAGATGTGAAGGTGGGGAGCTGGATGTTGACAGATATCCTCTGTGATAACCACTATTTACTCTGTGAAGTAGAAGGCCAGATTATCTGCTAGGAGTGAAGAGGAACTTGAGAAAAGTGGTGTGAAGGTAAGAAATAGCACCCGTGATAATAGAAAAGAGAAAAGACCAGGAACAACAGGATTGTTAGGAGTCACAGTGAGCCCCCATTTGGAACTGGGCACTGTATATTTGGGTGGCACCAATCATTAGGTCATGCCATAGAGTGATGCTGAAACCTTAGGATAGGAGCGGTTGATGGAAAGAAAACAGTTGGTGGAAGTTTTTAAGAATTGATGGATTGTGTGTGATTGCAAAAAATAAAGGAATATACTAAGAATAAGGAAAGAGGAGAATCCAAGAGAATTCCTAATAGACTGTGACAAGTGGGAGAGAAGCAGGTTCAGATGAGGTTGAAAGGCAGATATGATTGAACCAAGGCATTAAGAGGGGGTGAGGCAAGGACAGAAATATGGGTTGATGCCATTTAGTGTCTCATTCCAGGCTATGCAGTGCCCCACCTTGCAAACAGGATGCTAAATGGAGGTGGTGGTAGAGAATTTTGAAAGTAAGAAGTCAAGGAAATATTGGGCTAGGATGTCTGGGTGTAAATGGGGAGATTGTCGAATATGGTGGTTGGTATTGATGAGTGCAAAGCAAAATAACTTAAATCCTCACAATATGTGGGCTCCTGGTACAAAGGTCAATCACAGATCTGAGCAATGGGAGAGAGCAGCGTGAGTACCCCTCTGCTTGGCGATGGTCAAGAAAAAGTTCTTTATTGCTTGCTTGGTTATGGAATGTAAAAGGTTTTTTTTCTCTTTCAGTGGGTTTTATACACATACAGTCTTCCAAACTTTGCTTTCAGTGTCTATGCTGGTGACTTCTGCTGTGGAGAACCCCTTGTTCAGTGTGTTCAGCCCTCCCAGCAGCCCCATGCTGCACACCAGTATCTCTTTTTCCACAACCTGGGTTGGCTGTTTTTGACCTGTGAAGCCACTAGGATTTTTGTCAATTTGTAAAATTATATAAATTAGCAGGGAAAAGATCTTTTCTAGATGGCTTCACAGACTTCATATCCTTGGTTACTTTACATGTTCTTATGTGTAGCTCCTCGGGATAGATCTAAGTCTTCTGAGAACTAAAACATGGGACTCAGTTTCTACTCTTCCCCTTTTCTGCTGTTGGTTGGTTTCCTGAGTGGCAATCATTTTCCTTTCACTAAAGCTGACATTCTTCTTACAAATCCTATGGGAATTAATGTCTACTCAAACAGTTCTTTGGCAAAGAGCAATGACAGAATGCACCATATGTAGCTCTTGAATGAGGGAGGTAAAATCTCATGGATGATAAGAATGAAGTATGTGATTAATGTTGTATATTCATCAATATTACAATGCTGCAGGAGTGATTAAAATAATTTTGGAGATCAGTACCGTTGGGATCAATCTTAAATTATTTTTTCATTCAAATATTTTAAATAACAGTTATTTCTAAAATAGAAGCATCAGCTTTTTCCTTTAATGTATAACAATTTGTTTAAATAAAATGACAGGATTGATGACACAACTTACATTACTAAGGAGAGAAAGGTTTCTAAATGAGTCAGTGTCCTCACAGGCCAACAGATAAGCTGAGGTTCTTCCTGTAACTTTTTGTTTTTCATTTAAAAACAGTCTCTAAAAATGACTCAAATACTGTTAATAAGATGGATATAGAGCCTTCTGTTCATTTTAGAATTTGGAGTCCAGAATATATTGTTATCAAAATCTATCTAGCAAACTATCAGTTCTTTTCCTCTTACTGGCATTACTGCAGTATTCTCAGGAAAACTACTGGGAAAAACATTTTATTTTTGTCTGCCTTTTAAATATTTTCTCCCAATGTCATATGGAATAATATCTGCTGACATGCAAGCCAAATCAATTGTAAAAAACTAACAATATAAATTTTTTAAAAAAATCAAGAACACATAGTAAGTGACTCCCTATATCTGCTGAGACATTTGTTAGCTGAAATTTACAAAGTTCAGGTTCCTACTATGTATAAAACAGTTGCTCAACATTGAGAAAGCAACCAAATTCTCTTGGTTCAAGAACTCACAGTCTATTAGAGAATTATAATACCTACATAAATCACTACAATAAATGGCAAAAGGTGACGTGTGCTCTTAGAAGAATATGACAAAAGCTCTTCTAGAAGTTCCTTCCACCAGGGCGCCTGGGTGGCTCAGTCGGTTAAGCTGCCGACTTCAGCTCAGGTCATGATCTCACGGTCCGTGAGTTCAAGCCCCGCGTCGGGCTCTGTGCTGACAGCTCAGAGCCTGGAGCCTGTTTCAGATTCTGTGTCTCCCTCTCTCTGACCCTCCCCCGTTCATGCTCTGTCTCTCTCTGTCTCAAAAATAAATAAATGTTAAAAAGAATTTTTTTAAAAGAAGTTCCTTCCACAGAGAAGAGAAGGAATTTGAGCTGATAGCTGGGCATTTCCATCACCTGCTCAGTGGGGGTAGACAAGACAACCACAAATATCCCTCAAATGGACCTTTAATATAACTCATGTGTATTCATTATTTAAAGCAACAATAAGTACCATTGAACATTCACTTTGGCTCCATTTCCCCTCACTGTCATGTATGTATGTATGTATGTATTTATATATGTATGTACATATGTATGTATACATGATGCAGTGGTTAAAAGCATGTGCTTTGGAGTCAGAGAGACCTAGTGGGGTAAGTGATTTAGCTTCGTTAAGCCCCAGTGCTCTCATCTATAACCTACTAACAACCTCAAAACTCTACCTGTAGGATTATCATGAGGATTAAATGAAATTACAGAGTGGCAGACGTCAGGGAAGCATTCAGTAAATGTTACTACTACATTTGTTCTTATTGTGCTTTTCAATATGAGATTTTGAGCTCCTTTAGGATAGGTACCATTTATTTTTCTTCTTTTGTAACTTATTCAAACCCGAATTCTAGATTTTGAATAAATACTTACTGGATATATGTTGCTTTGACTTTTAAACTTCTGAACATATTCCCTCTGAGACTGGTGAAATTCCGTCTGAGACTGAGGATGAGCCAAGCACAGACAATTTTTCCATCACATGTTCTATTCCTGACTTATCACATCTATGCCAGTTAAGGGTCTTTCCAAATGAACATTAATTGATATGGCTCTTGGTGACATGGGCACCTTAGATGGTAAGCCTTGTATCACAGCAGAGTCTGGGGGACTAACTCGTCACTCACAGCTGAGAAGACACAAACATTTCACATTGTTGTTTAGCCACCCAGTGACTGGTAGGAGATTTTTCCCCCCTCTCAAAATCTGTCATCATGTATCCAACCAGACAAAGTACTTTAAGTTTATTTTGAAAGAACATCAAATCCTCAAGAATGCTGGTAAATGCGAGATATTTTTCTTTAGCATAATAGTTCAACAATAGAGGCCTTTAACCAACTTTTTTCTCCTGAGCAGTGTTTAGTGATCTCCCAAATTCTTAATTCATAATATCCATATATCCCATGCCAGTGCATAGTGACACCAAGAGAAATTGATGTGGGCGATTGATATCTTCATTTAAAAAAATATATTTTGCTTTTATTTTATTGTGCTTTGAATTGCAACAAAGGAAGATGTAGTTGGTGATTGTTACCATTCCCAACAGCCGCGCAGGTTCCTCACCCTAAATTGTGTAACACTGAACTGCCAGAGAACTATGCAGGAGACCCTTGGTATTCACAGATTTAACACTCTAGGTTTTGAATATTTGCAATCGACCATGAAGGTTTGTGATGTGTTAATTGGCAGTTTTGCTGAGGTTCAAATTTGAATCACATGTACTTTGAAGCTAGCGTTAGGGAATGATTGAGGAGCTAGTGGGTTAGCCTAGGCACACTCAGCATCCCTCTCTGATCAACTGTTTTTATTTCTTACTCCTGACCTAGGAAGTAATTCTTAGGGTGATCAAAAATTTGGTTTCTGTGAAAAGGAAAAATAGTCATTGTATGAAAAATAAGTTAAATTTTTCAAAAACATTTGCTTGCGGGCACCTGGCTTGACTTTGGCTCTAGTCATGATCTCACAGTTCATGAGTTGAAGCCCCACATCAAGCTCTACGCTGACATAGTGAAGACTGCTCGGGATTCCCCCAACCCTCTCTCCACCCCACCCCCACCCCCCACCTCTGGTGCTCTCTCCCTCTCTCTCAAAATAAATAAATAAGCATTTTAAAAAATGAAAACATTTGCTTGGTTTCAGAAGCTAATATGTTTTGGGAATAAATACATGTGTCTCAAAAACAAACACAAGAACTATTTAAAAAGTGAGGAGCCTATGCATATATCTCCATATTCACATATTTGGAGATTTTAAAATCTCAGGATTTATCCTCAGGATAAATATCAAGAATTTCTAAACATGTAGTTTAGAGGGTCTGGATGAGATTTTGAATTACTAAAAGATTCCCCTTGCTTTGATTCTGATACAGTTGAAATATGGCTGCTGAGTGCCAGGCTACAAGAGTTCTCTCTTTTCACTTCTTATGAAGGCTCTCAGTGGCGTGAGTTGCTCCTTAAGGAGTCCGCATGGCCTGTGAGCAGTCCCTTGTTGCCAAACTGTGGCCTTAAAGTGGCACATTCTGGCAATGTGAAATCTTAGGGTTCGGCAAGCCCTTCCATCATTTGGCCCTGAGGAAAATGGTACTCTGTGTGATACTGCTCGAGAGCTCAGACCTCTGGGCATCCGTAATCAGCACGTATCAGCCAGGGGTGAGGCCAGGGGGCCCTGACACCACACTGTGTGGAACAAAGTGTTCTCTGATACACTACAAACTAAGAAGACAGCGGTTGTTGTAAAGCTTACATGTATTCAATTTAAAGAGATATTCCTTGTTAATGTTTTGTGCTAAAATGTTCTTTTTAATAAAATGATGGTGGTGGTAGCTGGTAGGAACTTTTCATTTGATATGTCTTACTTGGTGAAACTAAAAGTTGGCAACTTTATGGAAGTCCCCCCAAAGTTTTTGAAACTTTGCTTATCTGGGAACTGCAAAAGGCTATATCCCATTCTAAGGTTCTAAGTTTAGCAAGGGAGAAACTTGTCTAGAGAGCACAAGTTACTGCTCTCTGAGGAAGAGACATAGTATGGCCTCTGGGCTTTTTGCACAAGTGCATCTGAGTCCTCCGGTCACACCTGAGACCAGCTCTTCTGTGGCAGTGTGCTTCATTGCCACTTGAGCTATTGGACCAGCTGTGTTTACATAGACTGAGCCATTCAAAGTAAGTGATCTTTGTTCTGATAACAACGGAGGGAGTTGTACTTTGCATTCAGAAGCCGCATCAGAAAAATCCATTTTTGGCTATTATCCAAAAATGAGAATTGCAAAAATATGATTGAATCAGTGATTTATTTTGTATCTTTTCTTTTTTTTCCCCTTTGGTTACAGGGTTTCTGTTTTTATAAGACTTGCATGGTACTTAAAGAATGCTGAGATTTACAAATTAAGAGAAATATTAGGCAATAATTTTTAAAGCATATTAAAGATTTAAATATAGCAGTTAGGCTGAAGACCAGATGGGCTGTCAGATAACAAAACGTGATCTAACAAGAGATTATTCTTGAAAACTTACATCTTCACCTGTTGTTTATCACAGTGGAATGTTGACATATCAGTTACTATGCTGTGGAGTCAGAAGGTAGCACCTTAGATCTGATCCCCAGGAAGGGCTTTTAATTAGACCTTCTTGATAGAGAAGAGAAGTAGACTAGAATTACATGAGAGCATAAGGGGGACATCAGAATATAAGGTAAACAACATCTAAATAAGACAGATATGCAGAAAGTCATGATGGTTACAAGAGTAACAGAATATAGCCAACACATTTTTAAGACTGATTATACATATAACATAATTGCATATGGCAAAATGAAATACAGGCAGCCTCCAAATCTACCTACATTCCCAGCAAAGGTTACATAAGTAAGAAAGACATAAGTCAAATCTGATTTCCTCATAAAAACAGTTATAATAGGGGATTATATGCCTCACCAAGAGCATGATGCCTAACATTTTCTAGAAATCACCAGAAATCATAAATAATCAACAGCAAATGCTGTGTATACATAGTATAATGCTTTCTGAAATAGATATAAACCAAGAAGGCAGTCCTTCAGGTCCCGGTCTCAGAGACAAGCTCTGTCTAGACTGGAGCCCACTGGCTTAGATGGGGATGGATTCTAGACAGCTCCCTGAAGGCGTGTGAATGCTGCCTTCGGAGGCGCCCAAGTCTCTGACCTGACAGGAAATGTAGATTGTCCTTCAAACCAGACTCCAGGCCAGGCCCTGTGAGGATGTGACACTAAATTAAGATAGAAAACAATGGTCATCCTAGAAGTATAAAAGTAAGAAGTCTTTGTTAAACAAATGTAAAAATAGAAATGACACAACAATTTAAGTATTTCAGTGCCATTTGAGGTTTCCTATTCTGAGGGATGTCTTCAGTTTCTTTGTCATGGATTCTATCTTTGTAGCAAAAACACGGGTCTACATATTTTAAAAAGAATTTTAAGCAACTAAGAAAGCTAAAACCCTAATATACCCTTGGGAGAAGAAATATGTAAACATAGGCCATCGAAAGATAAATTGCCATCCTTGGTAAGCATTTGGATAATATGGAAATAATATAATGAGAGTAGACTCTCCCTGGAATTTGTAGAAATCTAGCTGTTTTGTGATCACTAGTATTTTATCTTAAAATCCTTTTCCAATGTTAAAAAAAAATTTCCTAAATTGAGAATGACCTTCAAAACTAATATTTTATTTTGTTAATATTTTTATTTGTTTATTTTGAGAGAGAGAGAGAACGAAACACATGTGTGAGGGGGGAGGGGCAGACAGAGAGGGGGTAGAGAGAATTCCAAGCAGGCTCCTCACTGTCACTGCAGAGCCTGATGCAAGGCTCAAACCCACGAACCATGAGATCATGACCTGAGCTAAAATCAAGAGTCGGATGCTCAGACATCTGAGCCATCCAGGCTCCCTAAAACTGATAACCATTTTAAAAGCAGTTATAGTTGAAGGGCTATTGAAAACTCCTTCAAAATGATACTATAATGATAATAATAATAATAATAATAATAACAATAGTAAATAAAGAAGGCAGGAGGAAAACTTTTGGAGCAATGGGTGTATTCAAGGGATAGATTGTGATGATGGTTAGGTTCATGGATATGTACTTATTTCCAAACTCATCAAGTTGTATACATAATATGTACAGCTTACTGCATGTCAGTCATACCTCAATAAAGTGGTTCAGAAAAAGAAGAAAGAAAACTCCCTCAAAATCAAGCTCTTCCATTCGTGAGAATATCAAAGGGAGAGCACGTGTCTGCCCTGACAACTCCCAGAGGGAGAAAGAATTTGTAATTGTTGGGAAAATATGACAGAAATGCTAAAAAGAACCAAGCTAGGGGCTCCTGGGTGGCTCAGTCAGTTAAGTATCCAACTTCAGTTCAGGTCGTGATCTCATGGTTCGTTCATGGGTTCAAGCCCTATGTCAGGCTCCATGCTGACAGCTCTGAACCTGGAGCCTGCTTCAGATTCTGTGTCCCCCTCTCTCTCTGTCCCTTCCCCACCCACACTCTGTCTCTTTCTCTCTCAAAAATAAATAAACACTGAAAAAAAAAGAACCAAGCTAGAAAACAAAGACAAAGAAACTTGAATTTTGTTATCTAGACTCTCACTATTCCATTTCCAAATAAATCTGTGTAACTGCACACCTTTTAGTAACAACCTATCATCTGTGTTCCTCATCTCTTCAGCTGCAGCAATACCAGGTGAAATCACATCAAGTGACATCATAATGCTTTGTAAAGGAAGTATACAGTAGAGACAATCTAGTACGTGGAGTTTTAGCACCTTGAGTAATTGTTAACAGTAACTATTGCTTGTTGGGTACTTACCATTACTATTACCATTACCATTGTGCTAGCCTTGTACATTCATTAATCATCTTATCTTCTAAATACCCCTAAAATACAACTTCTATTACTATCTCATTTTACAGACATGGAAGCTAAGATTTAGAACAGTTGAGTAACCTTCCCACTGTCACAGAATCTGGAGATAGCGGGACCCAGGTCTGTCGAAAGCAACTTCCGGTTAGCTTCAAGCAATTTGTGTGCTTTTGTCCTAACCAAATGGATTACAGATGTAGTATCAAAAACAAATTACTTGGTAGGTAAGCCCAAGTCATTGTCAGTTTACTGGTTTGGGTTTTCTGCTTGTGCTTTAAGGCTGTCAACACTAATAGAAAGTGACACAATTGCTTCTCTCTTGTTCATTTTGACACTGACACTGACATTTTGACAACACTGACACTGGTACATCTCTGTTGCTTCCTGGTTCTCCAAAGCCCATTGCAAATGCACAAAGCCATTAAACAAAGGCTGTTGCCAATAGGTGATTCCAGGGCCACCTAAATGTGAACAGCCAATTGGAATCCTAAAGATTCTTAGAGTAGGGATCCACAGGCAGCTACATGCCTTCCCACACAGCAAAATTCAGTGAAACAGTGCTACGGGAGTCAGCCCAGATGTGTGTCAGGATTACAACAGCCTCGTCAAAGCAGTATTTGCAGCACCAGATGTCCAGTAAAAAAGGGTTAAAACCTAAGATCCGAAGCCTGTTTTGCCACCTCCTCACAAAGTGCCCTGGTGAGACAATCCTCTGTGATTACCTCATTATTCATCACCTCCCAGCAGATACCAGTGGGCTTGATTTGCTGGGCTAGAAATCCTTTTGGGTGTCATGTGTCAGCTAAACAGGCTTAGTTACAATAGAGCCTGATTAGTTTTCGACTTGGCCTCATAAGATGTGGCATATGTATTAGCATAATGGATTAGGAGGAAAAGAGCATTCACTACAAGAAGTGAGTAAGTGTAGTCCTGGGATTTATACGTTTGATCTTTGGTATATTTGACTCATTCCAACTTTTCAAGATTTGATGCCTCCTTTCTCCCCTAAAATAACTCGTTTCAGGTTCTCACTTTTTACTTTTATACTGATTTTGCCAGGGTACTGCACAAAATTTATGGACTTGATCTTCATAACCTCTCTCTAAGGCAAATCTTCATACCACAGTCTTTCCAACTCTTCAGAGGGGGTACTTATGGACACAGCCCTTAAGGGGTACACATGCAACCATTCTGTGAAGCCAGAACAAAATCAAAATAAAGAGTCAGGATTTTCTCTCAGTATATTCAGGGCCCACGTATGTGGAACGTTCCTCTGGCTAGATTACAATGTGGCAGCATTTCTACCTCCAACTCCATTCCATTTTTAAAATCACTTCCTATATGAAAGCCATATTTCTAGGCACTATGAGAGAGAGCAGACAGATCCTTTTTAATACCCCTAACCTAGGAGTATTAAGTCCACTAAAAATTAACAAGCATAGGAATTAGTAAATATAAAATAGAACAAAATTAGAAGGGTTAGAGTAAGACAGAAGAAAAAACTAACATTTGAGCATCTCCAACATGCCTGATATTAGGTCATAATTGCTTATATTATGTCATAATTGTTACAGTATAAGTGGTAGCCACATCATTATGAACATAAATGTCATCACACAGTATTGGTGTGTTGGAGACATTGGCTCCCATTCGTAGATACCTACTGGCTGGCACATATTATGCTGAATGAATTATGTGTGTTGCCTTAGATAATCTCCATGCCAATAGGTCCCTTCTTAGAGATACAGAAATTCTGTCTCAAGATTATATAACTTGTCGAGAGAGTAAGTGACAAAGCCTAGAGTCAATCTGTGGTTGGTGGGCCTTCAAGGCCTGATCTTTTCCACCATGCCACAGTGCCTCTTGAGCATTAAAATGGAGTCAATATATGGAAGTGTTGGGAGAAACCAGGACAGGCAAAGGGAACAATGTAAGCAAAGTCCCAGAGGATAGAAAGCATGGGATAAGTTCAAGGAATAGATCACAGCCCACTCTGGTTAGGAGCTTATGGAGAAAGACAGTGGGAGATAAAACTAGAAAGGAAGTTAGGCCAAGTCAGGTAAGTCATGGAACCCAGAATGAGAATGGGAACTTCCTTTGGTTACAATAGTTAGCCATCAGAGGCATTTGAACAAGAGAGCAATATGACTTGAACTATACTTTAGGAACATTAGTCTAGCAGGAATGTACAACTCAGACCACTATTTTGCCAATCTTCTTTGATCACAACCCACAGTGTGAGATACATTTTTTTAAAGTTTATTTATTTGAGAGGGTGGGGCGGGGGAAAGAGAATCCCAAGCAGACTCTGTGCTGCCAGCACAGAACCTGACACGGAGCTTGAACCCATAAACTGTGCGATAATGACCTGAGTTGAAATCGAAAGTCAGATCCTTAATGGACTGAGCCTTCCAGGAACCCCAAGAGATACATTTTTCATTGCAACTTGGTACATGCAGATTTAAAACGTACATTTCTTTGTTTTTTATTTTTTTATGTTTATTTTTGAAAGAGAGAGAGATAGAGTGTGAGTGGGGGAGGGGGGGGGCAGAGAGAGAGGGACATGGAATCCGAAGCAGCTCCAGGCTCCAAGATGTCAGCACAGAGCCCGGCCTGGGGCTCGAACTCATGAAGTGCGATATCATGACCTAAGCCAAAGTCAGACAGACACTTAACTGACTGAGCCACCCAGGCGCCCCTAAAATGTACATTTCTAATTGAAACAAAATTTGTACAAGATAATACCTTTACTGTATGCAAATGCTCATGCTTTCTATTCTGTTCTGTTTGTTTTTTTGTTTTAATAGTCCTGATTGTAATTGATTTTCATAACTCTCTGATAGGTTGCAAGCCACAGTAGGCAAAAGACTGGTTTAGACCATAGTTGGGAAAGGTGGGGAAAACAATTATATGCTACTGAAGTCAATGCTAGAACTTGAGAAATGAAAAGAGAATGTAAGAAAGATATTCCAGAGGGGAATGAGTTAGTAATTCCAGAGACCCCAAAGCTGACAACCATTAACAGAAGTTGGGCAGATGGGTGGAGAAAATGGGTTCGTAGGAGAAGAGTGTTTGATTTTGGACACGCCAAGCTTCAGTTCTGAGAAGTATCAAACAGGCATGCAAGAGTAAGAACATGGATCCCAAGGTAGACTTTGGAGCCAGAGTATCATGTCCTGCCATCCATATAGAGGAGTAGTTGAAGTTGAAGAGACTAAATAATGTCCAAGTAAGAGAAGAAAAAGTCCGAGGACAGATGTTTTTGAACACATGTTTGGGGAGTAACAAACGAAACGGATACACAGGAGGAGCCAGAAAAACAAAACAAAACAAACAAACAAACAAACAAACAAACAAAAACACAAAACGGTGCAGTGTCAGACAGGAAAACCAAAACGGTGCAGTGTCTAACCTTCTTCTCTTTTTTAAAAATTTTTCATCATTTCTAGTATAATCTCAGTTTTCCCAGACCACAGCTGACTGGAAGCAAGTGTTGGCTTCTACCCCATGGCCCCCATCAGCCACATCATTGGTACTTGTAGTTTTCCTTATGACCTCTGTTCTAGTCGTCTTCTGCTGTTAACAAATTACCCCCCAAACACTGGAGACTAAAACAACCATGTTATTTCATTCACCCTTTTGTGGGCCAGGAAAATGAGAAGGGCTTGGACTGTTGCTTCCTTTTGGCTCCACATGGTCAGCTAAGAAAGGCAGCTGAAGTTAGATGATCATTTCCAAAGTGGTCTCTTCACACACACATTTGGTGCCTCAGGGCTCGTTTGCATTAAGCTCTCTCCATACAGGAGGAGCTCATCCTCCAGGGCCTGGGCTTCTAAGAAAATGGGGACCCCAAGGTAATCAGACTTCTTTTGTGGCAGCTCAGGGCTCCAAGAGCGAAATACAAAATACAGGAAATGGAAGCTTGCAGTTGCCTAAGGTCTGGGCCCAAAAACTGACCCAGTATTACTTCTACCCATTCTATTGGTCAAAATAGTGTTAGAGCCCGTTCAGATTTAAAGAGAAGCAACACAGACTCTCCTGTTCAACTAGTTCCAGAAGTCTGCACAAAGGGTTTCCTATGTGCTCAAGAGCAAGATGGCTAGTTAATTTGTGGTTCACCACGTTCTTCCTCTGGGTTCAGGTACCCTGTGCAGAAGGGCTCCTGCAACACATGAAGCCACGTGGGGAGCCTTGTCACAGACCCTGCTAGGGGCCTGCCATCAACACAACACTTTAGGAACACTATCTTCCATGACTATAAAAGCTGTTTATGGTCACAGCCACACCTGCTGGTAAGTGCTTCATTTAGGGTCACTGCCTGAACTGTTGGAGCTCCAGGTCCATCAAAGCCATGCTGGTCTTGTGCCAGAGTATGTGTGTGTTACAGTGTAAGTTTACAATCCCTTTTGTTACATTATCTTGGTCTCCAATCAAAAGCAGCTTGTGCTTTAACGTCTCATGGAGATTATATATGAAAAACACTCTTCTTGGACCTATTTTTTTTCTCCATTGTTTCTGTTTTTAGCAGGAGTTCCCAGGACTCAGACTCTGTTTCTATGGCCAGAGGAACAATCTCAATGAAAGACAGCACTCTGACCCAGGGCTGAGGCATCATTACTAGAACAAGTAAAGGTGCCTGGGTGGCTCCTCCCTTGGGATGCATTTTGTCCTGGGAGGGCTACCCAGTGTCTGGGGTAATGGATTTGACAGGACTGCTTTTTCTGGTCTTCTCACTGTGCCCTAATGTGTCTTGCTCCTATGTGAGTACCTCTTCAAATCAAGCAGGGACCCCACCCCAGCAGTGAACATCTGTTTCAAGCCCAACATCCCCACCCAAATACCTGAGGCAGTCCAGCAAGCATTTCTTCTCCAGCCCAAGCACCTCAAGGTTCTTCCTGATCTCATTTCCAGTGGTAGAGTGACTAAAAGACACATAGCTCTCATTGAAAGCATTCATCACCTTTGCATTCATTAGTTGTTTTCTATTAGTGTAATATCCTCTCTCTCCCCAGTGGACTGTAAACTCCGTAAGGACAGGGCAAAACTCGTGTGATTCACCCCAGTATCTTCGGCACCACCCAAACACAGCTTAGCAACACTCCATAAATATTTATCACATGAACAAAAGAGAGTGATTGAGTGAATGAGCAAATAAACAAATGAGTGTTCTCTCTGTCCTAATTCCTTCCAGAGAAAAACCTAAGTCTGGGCCTCAGTGGTACTATTCAATCCCATACCAGAATCAGTGTATCCATTTTTTTTTTAGTTTTTTATTTATTTTTGAGAGAGAGAGAGAGAGAGAGAGAGAGCCCGAGAGAGTGCGAGCAGGAGAGGAGGGCAGAGAGAGAGAGAGAGGGAGAGAGAGAATCCCAAGCAGACTCTGTGCTGTCAGCACAGAGGCTGACTTGGACCTTGTCTCAAGAACTGTGAGATCATGACCTGAGCCTAAATTAAAAGTCAGATGCTCAGTGGACTGAGCCATGCAGGAGCCCTGAGTGTATCCATTTTTATTGGGTGTTTGGAAGTCTACATCGAGTATAACTTAATTAGCAGGTTTCACTTGTTTTACAATATTGCAGTGTTACTTTTTGAAATTCTGAGACCTCATCTCTTTGCTTTGCATGCTTTAATGCAGGTTCTTTGAACTATGGGAAGATAATCATGACCTGATGTTTACCTTCTCACAGTAGTCATAAACTCATGCCTCCACATAACTACCAGGGTCTATATAATTTAGGTAATGGGCCTATTTTTTTTTTTTTTGCTAAATTATCTGAGTAAGTGTGTTGGATTCATTCTACAGCATATTCATCAGTTCTAGATTGTGCCACAGAGATGCGATAATACTAACGTTTATTGAGGGCTTACTATGTATGCAGCAGACACAGATGTAAGCTCTTTACAAACATCATCTCAATCTCCATACCAGATCAAAGGGACCAGCATAACATCCCATTTTACAAGTGAAGAATCTAAAGTTTAGAGAGATCCATGCCCAGGGTTACACAGCCACTAAGTGGCAGAGCCTGGATTTGAACTAGCATTCAATTCCAGATTTAAATACTTGATAACCATATGGTATAGAATTGATTACAGTGTATATTTTCAAATTCAGATAAATTTGCAATATTCAGGGAAGTCTCAACTCTATAAATACTCCCCATAAATCTGGTGTTACACATTCGGTTTCAAATTGTTGCCATCTATGTGACTCTGAATAAATCTCCCACCTGCCTTGCCCAAGAGCCAGACCTGGCTTCCATTGAGGGGTAGGCCAGGCCAGCAATCTCAATGAAAGGCAGTACCAAGACCAAGAGCTGTCTCTCTCTTCTGCTGGCTCTGTTACTGAGCTCAGTTTTCTGATGTGAGAAAAAATGGAATTAGAAAATCTACCTCAGGATTATCAGAATTAGATGAAATAATGTGTATAAAATAACTAACTCAGTGCCGGATATGTAACAAGCTCCCCAATATGGATTGGTATTGATGTGATGATCATTTTTGCTGTTGAGATTAAAGTCTTCTGAATACATGACAGGTCTATTCTGGATGACCACTAGAGGAGAGAGCACCTCAGTTCTGTAAGCAGTCTAACTAGAGGGGCGCCTCAGTGGCTTAGTCATTCAAGCATCTGGCTGTTGATCTCCATTCAGGTTATGATCTAACGGTTTGTGAATTCAAGCCCCATGGCAGGCTCTGTGCTGATGGCATAGAGCCTGCTTGGGATTCTGTCTCCCTCTCTCTCTGCCCTTCCTCTGTTTGTGCATGTGTGCTCTCTCTCTCTCTCTCACTCTCATTCTCAAAAATGAATAAATAAGCATTAAAAAAAGAAGTCTATCTAGAATTGGTGATATTGTCTTCACTAAGGTTACTGCTGCATGGTACCTTCTTACATATGCAAATATAGCAATTGAAATCTATAATCCCTCATGATTCCCTGTATTTTGAAAGATTGGACTTGATAAAAATGAGCATATTTGAACTATACATTTTCTCCTCACTTGTCTATAGCCCACTCTTAAGCATGAATGTAAACAGAAATCTGGCAGCAGGAGAGAAAAAAGAACAAAAATAAAATTCACCTCAAATATTGCCCGTATCATACAAGGTGAATAACTCGACCTAATAACCAGAGTTAACTATGTTTTTGAAGTCACTCAGTCTATTTTGCATCATTTTACATACCTTTGTAATTGATTTGATAATTTGATCAAACTTTTCTAAATGCCATACTGGTCCACATTTTTGTGTGCCGTTTTTTTTTATTATCCAGACCAACCCCATGTTAATTCTTAACTTGTTCCTATGCAAATGTATCTAAATGTCAGGAGAATAGTGATTCACAAACTGAGCTCTTAAATTGGCTCTTTTCCAGCTTGCTGTGTGGCCTCTGAGAAGTCAGTTAAGACTATTGGTTTGTTATTTTATATACAAAGTGCAGTTTATGATCCTCCATGAAAATTTGCCCAGATTAACTGACTTCCAGTGATTGTTGCAAATCATTTAAAACTGCTCTTTCTCAGGCTCTGCACCTTGGTTGCGTCAGCTTTAAAATGAGCCAACTCTGTAGAAAGTAGCAAATATTTTCCTGGTTTGCATCTTTTGGGAGAGAGGAGCATAGTTACGGCCCGTTCAAGGGAGTTGTCTGACGTGAAGGCTACAGTGAGGAACACATCTGGCACAGCAGGACACTAATGCGATATGTGCTCAAGGAAAACAAAAACGGACGAGAGAGTAGCAAAGTCACACCCCCACAGGCTGGCCGTGCCAACCTAAGCAAGGGAAAAACGCTTCAAGGCTTCTGTTTGGATGCACAAACTGAATGGTGATGTAGCACGTATAACCTTTCAGGAGATAATGGTGAGGGCCAGAGCTGAGCCCTGCAAGGCCTGAGATGAAAGGAAAGAAGAACATCTCTGTGGGTGTAATTAAAGAGATGCCTTTAAGCCTGGTCTAGACAACCAGTTGGTTTTCAAGGAACAGGCTTTGTAGTCTCTAAGAATCTGCCAGCAACTTTGGCAAGAATGAAAAAAAAATAATGAGGCAGAAACCACGGGATACCCCTTTCCTTTTATTTTTCCTTGCTTTCCCCATTGCTCTTTCCCTTTCTTCTCTTCTCGTCTCTTGTGATCGCCTTTTTTCCCTTCCTGTTTTCCTCTCTCTTTAGGAAGGAGCCAGGCATTCTCATGAAGGGTATCCTCCTAAACAGAGTCGCTGGCATTCTAGGTCATCAGCAGATGTGGAAATGAATGAGGGAGGTGAACACATTCTCAAAAATTAAGTACGAGATAGCTTTTTTGTTCTTGGACATCTCTGTCCAAGACTCCACCCAGAAAAGTCCACCCAGACTTTTCCACCCAGAAAAGTCTTGGGTGCTTAGATAGACTCTGCATGTGCCAGGGTGCTGGTGGACGTTCCTTCCCGGTGACAGGTAGGGCATGGTGCTTTGTTTTGTGTTTCAGTTTTTCACTCCCGCTATCTTTGAGAGGGCCTGGTTGGTAGGGACCAAGCTTTTCCTTGCCTCCATAAGACGGTGCCATCAACATGGCAGTAATGTCATAGTAGTTATTTAGTCACGCCTGGTAAGATGTGATGTGGGTTGGCTTTGCCACGGCCTGTGATGATGAAGAACAAAGCAGTGCAAATGCTCTGTCACGGGGAAGGCGATTGCCCCTGCAATTGTAGTGTCTGCAAGTCATTGAGGGGCGGCCAGAGAACAGCCAGGTCCTCGCCTCACTCACCCAGAGAGAACACATGTGCGGGAAGACATACACTGAATCGCTTACTCAGAGGACGTGAGGAAAAAAATTGCCCAGGGACTTAGCAGTTTTTTTTCGTAACTGCTTTAGTCATTATCATCTGGAAATGAGAGTTGTGTGCTGTGAGGGGAAGTGGGCAATCTTTTTCTGCCCATATTAACTGAATTATTCTGTGATCCTGGTCTTGACTCTTTGGGGGCATGATCGTCTCCTCTGTAGGACATAAGGGAGGTCTTTTCAGGCCAAGCAGCAGGGAGAGAACATGAGGGCTGTGAGGGCTCACCTGTAACCAAGGGATTGTCTCAGCAACACAAAACGTTTAGAGCCTGTCTGCGGAGTTTGTAAAATCAGGGAGTTTGAGGACAAGGGTAAGCATTTCCATGTCAGCCCAACAAAATGTCCCTCGAAGAACTTTGAAACAGAGATGATGTTTACAGGGAAAGGGTCTCCTGATTTTCTGAGATGGAAACTAGATACAACATTTAAGAATTTCCCCCAGACTGGGATGGCAACTTTGCTTTCACACAAAAGAGTCTGACAGTAGGAAGGGCGCCCACTCAGAAAAGCATATTCAGAAGAAAAAGAAAACATTTCTGAAGGGATGTGTAAGGCAGGCCTGCTGGGGCAGGTTTCCTCTGAAAGAACTCTTTGCAGGTTTTTGTTTTGTTTTGTTTAAATCCTGTAGGAGCTGCCCATCAGGGGCTAGTAGGTCGCTGATGAAATACCATGCCCCGAGTTCTGTCCTTGTGTGGACCATACCTGGGACTCAGGACACCATGTCAAAGCCCAATCCGAGCATGAGATGGATAATGAAAATGCCCACTCATCTCCATGTTGTTTGTCAGACCTCTGCTGAGCCTCCTTTTACATGGATAATGCACATCCCAGAAGCCAAACTGAATCCGCCTTTGCCGAAGCTCAGTCATTCTCCATGTAACTCCAGCTTGGTTGTTAGCCTGGATGCTTCTACTCAGGGCTACTCTCTTCAGGACCACTTGAAGTTCTAGCAAGACCAAAGAATTAGGTTCCCTCACTGGGTATCAGTATGTGACTAATGCTCCCACAGGAGATCTTCAGGTCCTTATAAGCCTTCAAGGGTATCTAAGATTGTTTCTCTTCTCAGCTGAAAATGCAGAGGGGAGTTACTGCTGGTTTCCCTCCATCCGGGCTAACCAAACCCAAGTTGATGAACTTCATAGTACAAACCTAGAACCTCCTTCTTCTTTTGGCCTGGCTAACCCAGTAGAAAGGAAAACTGGTCTTTCTGCTTGAGCATTTTGTCTTCAACACAGAATCCTTTCCGGTATCTCCATGCATGCCCAGAGACCTGACACAATTATCTGCTTTAGAGACACCTGAAATACAAACATCGGAAATACTCCGCCCCTCTCCCTGGGTCATGCCCTGTGCCTGAAGCAAGACTGCCGGGGCCAATTGCTCAGGTTCATCCTGACTGGACCTGCCTGACTGGGAGGGTAGTTTACACATACAAAGCTAACTGCTTCCACAATGGGCCACTTAAGGCCCTAACAGTAATGTGAAAAATCACTCAGATAATCATGTAGAGCCCCATATTTACTTCTTCAAAAATACTGTAAGAGAGGAATTGGGCACTGAGCTGAAGTTAGTCACCGGGCTGACCTTTCCTTCATGCAAGGTCTTTGGTAAGGTTGGAGTCAGTAAGATAAGAGCTCACCGTAGAATGGCTGTGGTGTGTGGGACCCCCAAGGCAGCCTGCATCCATTGTTGTGCTACTGAGAAAGGCAAAGCCTGTCATTACAGTATCCATCCCAACCACCTTGCAGTGGACACCCA
Organism: Herpailurus yagouaroundi; assembly: GCF_014898765.1. Lineage (NCBI taxonomy): Eukaryota > Metazoa > Chordata > Mammalia > Carnivora > Felidae > Herpailurus > Herpailurus yagouaroundi. The sequence continues at coordinate 15,056,725 of NW_024412396.1, read as the reverse complement.
GCCTTCTCCATGGGAGGAGGGTGGTGTGCCTTGTACTGTGTGTGGTGACAAATGCCTAGCCCAATTGCTTCACCACTGACAACTTTCAGAATGGTCAACAAGCTAGTTTGAAGGACGAGAACCTTTGGACTGCAAGATATTTTGCTTTTGCTCACAAAGCCGTAATTCTAACAAGTGCTAGTTGTGACTTTGGCATCAAAATGCATATAGAATTAATAACAGTCTCCTTATGGAGGTCACGCCATCAAATTTTGACCATAGGTAAAGTCTAGAAACCATCTGCAGACCCATAAATGTTGAGACCAGTTTTGTTTTTTTTTTTTAATGCAGTATATTCATACTATGGAAAGCTGGACAGCCACACACAAAAAAAGCATGATGTCGATCTTTAAAGGCTAATATGAAATATGTGAAAATATATTAAGTTAAAAGTAAACTTATAGACCAATACATATAGTACAGTTCCTCTTATGTTTAAATATGTATAGAAATTTTTGAGAATCTCCAGAAGAAAATGAATGGTCAAAGTGTGGGCCACAGTAAGTACAGAAATTGAGTGTGTTTAGAAATATCTATAGCAATTTGATATTCCACAAGTGTGTGATCTGTTGAACTTAAATTTTTTTTAATGGGTTGGTCTTCTGCATACCTTTGGTCCTTTTTTGTAATTGTTCTGGTAATCCATTTTTATGGTATTTTACAAAAGTATCAGTTCGTGAGGATTGAAAATAAGGAAAAATTATTCCTTTACTACAGAACATTTGAGAAGTACTATTCTAGGAACATAAGCAAAGAATCCTATAAACACTTTTGCTTCATATTTTCCATCCTTATGTATTGTTTGAATTTTTTACCTTGGATATGTGTTACTTTTATGATTAAACATTTGAAAATGTTTAAAGTTGGTTGTAAGAAATTATACCAGGCTAACGGTTTCAGCTAGCATATCCTTCCTTGACCCATTTGTTCTAAAGCCTCAATCACAGCGCCTCTTGTGCCTTCCTCATGCTGAGAATAGCCCAAGCTTCAAAAATAAGCATTTCTTTGGGAGGAAGGCCAAAGGGTGCCAAGAGAAATGGGCAGGCAGTGACCAGTTGAGAAAGACTGCTCGTATCCTGCAAAAAGTTTTCCACATCCTTGAACGCAGCTGGAATAAGATCCTCTCTCACAGATGAGTGTACTAGGCTCATGTCTCATTAAAATCTCCTCACTGGATTACAGATCCCAAATCCTCTGGGGAGCCTTGTGAACCACGTAATGTTTCTCGCTTTGCATCTTCAATTATGCAACTTTGATTTAGCTGACAGATGTGAAGCAGTGTGCATAGCCAGGCAATCCCCTGGTGGCCACACATGTGCGGAGGGAAGCACAGAGCACCGTCTTCCAGCTCCATCTGGCACAAACTTCCAATCACTCAGAACCTTTCTTCTCCATCCACCTTCCCTCGGCCCGCACCCTCCCCTCCTCCACCCAAGCCCTGGCAAGGATTGGATGGACACACCTACTTTTACTCTTCCCTTTGGAGGGACTCCCAAGGCAAATGGGAGTAGTGTGCCAGTGTGAGAGACCACCTCTTTTATTATGGGATGGCACCACCCCAGCATTCCATCAAGCTTTTCAGTATAGAAATCAGGCCAAATTCTGGCTCTATCCCAAGCTATGACTGCCAGGACCATATAGAGAAACATCTGGCTGGATGGTTGGAAGCACTTGGCTCAGCTGTGCAGGAAATCCACTTTCAGTCCTGAATCCCAGGCTCTCATTTGCAGTCCTGGTAGAAATGCCAGTCCTCTACACAGAATCCGCTCAGCCTCGAGGAGGAGAGAGACAGCTCTGAGCTCATCACCAGCAACATCAGCTGGTGGCTCTGTAGAACAGATAAATGTTGCCAAGACCCATGTGGGATCAATGACCACCACCACAGGGCACTGACAGAGATGGAGGGGGAAGAACCACCATGTGTGCAAGTGTGCTTATGTGTGTGCACACATTAGTGGTTCATGGGATTGTTCTATGTGCAAAATGTGCACTTTGTGAATACCGTGTTGGTCTTTCACGGTGGGTGGTAATGCAGATTTTTCTTAGGTATCACATTGTTGCTTTCTTCAATGAATAAAGAACCTCTATACCTATGGCCGGATGAAAACTGTTTGGTGTCCAGTTTTTCTAAACTGTGGTCAAATAACAGATTTCCCCCTTTCATTATTATTTAATATAAATGGGGGTATGATTTGGACCACAATTGTCAAGGGTTAAGACTAAATGTAAATTAACAGTTCTGATTACTGAGTGTGTATTGTTTTCTTTTTTAAATTCCATTTCCTCACTCCTTAGTACACCTGAAAAACATATACTTATTCCTTCTTTGCCACACATTCTGTTATTGCTGGTAAAAAATTTTTGTCTATGAGAATTCCTGAATTCTGTAGCAAGGCATAAAAAGACAAGAGGGTGAAGTAATAATGTCTTTGATATTAAATTTGGTTTTTCCTTATAATAATAGTTTTCTCCCTTTTTTTCCTCTTGGGCATTATCTTTCTCTCACTTTATATTATTCTGGAAATTATTTTAAATGCCTACAGTGTGTATGCTATGCGGTGTGGGGCTGTGGATAGACCACAAGCTTCAAGATCAGAGACAACTGGGCTTCAGTCCCATCCCAATTACTGCTTAACTATGTCGATATGGATAAGTTATATAGGCTCTAAGAGTCTTTGTTCCCACATCTGTAAATAAAGATGAAATAAGATTATGTATGTTAAGCAACCCTCATTAAATCTTCTTTCCCTCCCCTGTAATGTACTTGGAGCATATTTACCCCCACCCATCCTCTTCCCTTCCATCATAGCCTTAAAGAAGTAGAAGAGTCATAGGTTTACAGCAGCAGGTTGTATATAGTTGCATGTGTGTTACACGTACACACAACAGAATAGTGTAAATGAAATAAAGCTAAATTGGCCTTGAGGCACACGAATAGAAGTATAACATTTAGAAGAAAAAGGCAGTGGTCTTGCTCTACTGTGCCCAAATCAGCACATACTAAGTGTGGATTTTGGTCCAGGGACTCCAAGGCCAAATGATGAGAGATTGAGGCCCTGTCGTATGAAGAGCTGAGGTGTTTAACTTATAGAGGAGAGGCATCAGGGTGCTCAGTAACCATCTTCAAATATTTTTCAGTTCCTTAAAGGGGACTGGAATTAGACTTATTCTGTACTTCCTGGTGTGTTAGCCTGGCTCTCCAGAGAAACGGAAAGTATAGGATACATACATACACACATACATATCTAATAAAGAATGGGCTCATGAGATTAAGAAGGCTGGCAAATGCAAAATCTGCAGAGCCACTGTCTCACCTCAGGTCCAAAATCTGGAACCAGGAAGAACTGATGTTCCAGTTCAAAGGCCATCAGACAGGAGAATTCTACTGGGGGAAGGTCACCCTTTAGTTCAATTCAGACCTGCAACTGATTGGATAATGCCCACAAACATTATGAAGGGCAATGTGCTTTACATGGTCTTCTGATTTAAATGTTGATATCATCCAAAAACATCCCCACAGCAACACCCCGAATAATGTTTAACCAAATTCATGTCCCAGTCAAGTTGACTCATAAAATTAACCATCACACCTAGTGAGTAGAATCAAACGAAAGTCACCTGAAAACAGAACTAGGCTCAAGGCAGGAGGGTCTTTTTCTTCAGCGGCGAAGTTATCCAGTCAGAGGGGCACTCGGAAAGGATGTGGGCGGTCTCAGCATATAGGCGCCTGAGCAGAAGCAGGGTGATGTCATGGCAGGGACATTGTAAAGAGAAATCAAGTTTCAGAAGAGAGGACTAAGGACCTTAAATGGCCCTTCTTAGTGCAAAGATGTTGTGGATCTATAATTCTATATTTAATATAGGCTTTGCTTCTGGTTGGTCTTACCAAATGATTTGGTTTTAAATCTTCAATACAGTAAGCAACTACTATGCATTAAGTTCTCTGTAGGAAAAAGAATGAATCTGAAGTGCATGAACTAATTTTAAAATTAGTGTTTAGAACATCCCAAGAGACTACCTTGGAAATCATGGTTTCTCCATCCTCCTTATGTAAAGACCAAAGCTAAAGCTTATAAACTACTGCCTTGGATTCTCCCTTGTAATTTTTTCCTAAAGCTCTCCATTTCCAAATTTTCTTTCCCATTCCAATAGATTGTGCCTCTTTAAACACAAGTCCTCGGCTCAGCATGTATCTTTCTGCTGAAGCCTTCTCTGGCTATCCAATCAGAATTAGTAGCCTCCTCCCATCCCTCATAATAACCAGTTACCCTCTGCTTAAGTTTCTTTATAACTTTGCACTCTTTGGCATAATTTTTTATATTGTGGCAAAATAGACACAACATAAAATTCACCACTTTAACCATGTTTTAGTGTACCGTTCAGTGGCATTCAGTATATTCACATTGTTGTGCAATCATCTCCACCATCCGTCTCCGGAACTCTTCCCATGTTGCAAAAATGAAACTCCATACTCATTAAATACTAACTCCCCATGCCCCCTCCCACAGCCCCTGACAGTCACCCTTCTACTTTCTGTCTCTATGAATTTTATTACTCTGAGTATCTCATATAAGTAGAATCATATAATATTTGTCCTTTTGCTCCTGGTTTACTTCACTTAGCACAATAATGTCTTCAAGATTTATCCATGTTGTCACATGTGTCATAATTTCCTTCCTTTTTAAGACGGAGTAACATTTCTTTATGCATATGTACCACATTTTGTTTATCCATTTATCTGTTGATAGATATTTGGGTTATTTTCTCCTTTGGGCTATTTTGAATAATGCTGCTATGAACACTGGTGTACCAATATCTGCTTTCAATTCTTTGGGGTATATATCCAGAGGTGGAATTGCTAGATCATATAGCAGATCTGTGTTTAGTTTTTTGAGGAGCCGCCATACTGTTTTCCATAGAAGCTGCATTATTTTACATTCCCATCAGCAGTGCACAAGGATTCCACCTACTCCACATCCTCCCTAACACTTGTTGTTTTGGCTTTGGGTTTTTTTTTTTTTTAAGTTTATTCATTTATTTTTGAGAGAGAGCGAGATTGTGCACATGTGCATGAGTGGGGGAAGGGCAGAGACAGAGGGAGAGAGAGAATCCCAGCCAGGCTCTACGCTGTCAGCACAGAGCCTCACATGGGGCTTGATCTCACAAACCATGAAATCATGACCTGAGCTGAGAGTCAGATACGTCACCAACTGAGCCACCCAGGCGCCTCTAGGCTATTGGGTTTTTTTGATAATAACCATCCTCATAGGTGTGAAGTGGCATCTCAACATTTTTAATTTGCATTTCCCTAATGATTAGTAATACTGACCTGACATCATTTTATTCATTTATTTGATGCCTGTTCATTGTCTGGCTCCCCAAACAGGATATAGGCTTTGTGACTAGGGGAAATACGTCCGACCTATTCATTGTCTTATCTCTAACCCAGAGAGCCATGACTGGCACATAGCAGACATCAATCACTTGTTGAATGAATGAATGAATGAATTTACTGGAGAGAAAAATTCAAAGTCCAAATATGGAATCCGAATTAATCTTCAGGCACTCAATTTTTTTTTTTTTTTTTTTTGCCTGGGGTAATAAATAAATATAACCTTTCCACTACTTAGTGCTCTTGGAAAACGAGAGAAAAATATACTTGGGCCTTTCCTGCCTCATAGACAAACTACATAGATTCATAAAATATTGTGGCCCGGGGCGCCTGGGTGACTCAGTCGGTTGAGTGTCCAACTTCAGCTCAGGTCATGATCTCACTGTTTGTGAGTTCAAGTCCCGTGTCGGGCTCTGTGCTGACAGTTTGGATCCTGGAGCCTGCTTCAGATTCTGTGTCTCCCTTTCTGTCTACCCCTCCCCTGCTCGTGTTCTGCCTCTCAAAAATAAAAATTAACACAAAAAATTTTTTTAAATATTGTGATTAAAAAAAATTTTTAAAAGGTGGGGGCCTGGGTGGCTCAGTCAGTTGAGTGTCCAACTTTGGGTTAGGTTGTGATCTCATAGTTCATGGGTTCAATCCCCGCATTGGGCTCTGTGCTGACAGCTCAGGGCCTGGGGCCTGCTTCAGATTCTTTGTGTCTCTGTCTTCATCCTTCCCTCGTTCACATTCTGCCTCTTTCTCTCAAAAATAAGTAAACATCAAAAACTTTTTAAAAATAAATTAATTAAGTAAAATAAAATATTGTAGCTGGATCATTCTAGCTTGCAGATGTAATAATTAACAAAATTGTAGCGTGTTTGCTATTTCAATGTCCAAATTGCATGTATTGTTGGTAATTAGTACCAGACATATAGTAGGTGCTCAATAAATACTTGCTGATAAATAAGTGAATGGTCCTGAAAATGGTAACTCATTGGTAACTAAAGATAAAGACTGTATGTGAGGGACTTGAAACTCCTTAGGACATAGCCCCAGAGAGTAGCTAGCGTTGGTGGGAAGTATAAACACCAAGATGAGTGGGTAATTCATAGGTCTTTTTTCTTCAAATAAGTAATCAATTTGGAAGCCAAATCTGTAACCACACTCCCCGTGCAATGTTGCTTCTCTAAAAATCAATCACCTGCAGAACCCCGGAGAAGCACGAATGCTTTTTTCGTTCATTCCATAGAGCAGAAGGACAGTGTTTTCCTACATTCTGCAGCTCAAACAGCCGTAGGTGTGGTCCTGCTCTGCTTGCTTTAGAGCAGGGGCTGCTTCCTGCTGTACCTGTTCTGCAAAGTGCATGACTGTTAGCAGAATGAGAGAAAAGTACCCTCATTTAAATTCTGTTCTAGTGTTTAAACAGTGAAAGTGTGCTTTCTGCCAACCACGATTTCTGCTAGTCTTAATAGACAGAGGTGGAATGAAATATTAATTTCTTTTGAAAAGATGTGGGCAAGCTAATAATCTGTTTCTGTTGTGTCTCAGTGTTGTTCCTAAATAAACTGAGGAGCAAACCAAGAAGTAGTCTTCAGCCGAGCCGAGCAACCAGTGGGTATTGGGAGATGCGACCTGATATTCTATTCAGCTGTAACTGATTATAAGAATCTGTATAGCTTCCTGGTCTCAAAGGCCAGAGACGGTCATGTCAGAGGCATGGAGCACACTTGTAATTAGCAGTTTTTCACTGAAAAAAAAGCGAGTACACTAGACTAGAAAATGGAAGAAAGCGAGGACGATTTTATGAAATTTCTAGAGAACTACCCAATCAAATGGTACTGAGTACTCTGGCCTGATTCCTAACAGATAGACATCTAGGTAAGAGCAGCCCTAAGTCATTAACTTGATAAAGAAGGTTTGGGGTTTTCTCCCCCCTGTTTTTCAATGCATAGTTCCTGGACCTTCTGCATGAGAATTAGTGGCAGTAATAAAAATGCATGTTATTGAACATCCACTCAGACCTACCAAATCCAAGTGTCTGGAGGTAAGGCACCAGGATCCTGTTTTTTAGGAAGGGGGAAAATACCTCTCTCAAAATCCCCCTCAAGTTGCATTGTTTAGAATTAAGTTGCTACTCACATCTCATGCAATTACAGGCTAGAAGAATAAGACCAGGTGATTCAATCAGTCGTGCCAGGGCTGGTGAAGAGTTCTACTTCCCTGAGCACATGATCTTAAGGGTGTGAACACTAGAATTAGGTTCTGACAGCATGGAGAATGATGGAGCCTATTGGGTAGGTAGAAATGAAGTTTGCAACCATGATTTGGTAGCTGATGAGGCATAATAACTCACATGAAGCCTTGGTCTCTTCAGCTGCCATTTCCTAAATTCTGCTCATATTCTGTAGATCAAGTGCCCAAAATTTTCCTCATTGATAGCCATTTTGGTAAAGTCTAGGCGGTTCCAAAGAAACCAGGAAGAATTGACATTTGGTAGGAAAGTGAAAGAGATTGATCTTGGAATAGTTCAAAATACCAGATACAAGCTTCTATTCATAACACTGCCAGACCAAGTCAGTGGGAATACAATGCATTTGTTCTTTAGTTCAACAAATATTTACTGAGCACCTATTATATGTCAGATCCTATATTTAGCCCCAGGGGTATGTAAGCAAATAAAATAAACAAAAGCCCCTGCCCTTTCCTCATGAAGCTTACATCCTAGTGAGAGCAACTGAGAATAAATAAAGCAAGCAGATAAACCATAACGCATGTTTGAAGGGGATAGCTTTATCAAGAAAAAGAAAGCAGGCAGAAAGGATAGGCAGTGTTCAAGTGAAGTTGTTGTGATTCTAAAGAGAAGAGAAGTAAGATCAAGCTTCACTGAGAAGGTAATTTGGTACAGAATTTAAGAAGATGAGTAGTGAGCCATGGGGATATGTAGGGAAAGGATCCAGACAAGATGCATCAACTGCAAAGGCCCTGTGGTAGAAGTGTGCCTGATCCAAGGAACAAAGCAGGTCAGTGGGGCTGGAGGGGAGTGAATCAAGGATGAAGTGGAATGTATAATGCAGTATGGTAGAAGCAGATTGCCTGGGGCCTTTGAAGGGACTTTGGTTTTGCTCTGAGGGAGATGGAAGGACATTGGAAAGCTGGGAACAGAGGAGTGATGCGATCTACCTTCTATTTTAATAGGATTATTCTGTTACTGCTTTGAGAATAGAGTATAGGGAAACTAGTTAGGAGGCTATCATTATGGCTCGAGTGAGATATGATCAGGGCTTGCACCGGAAAAATAGAGATGAATAAGAGTAAGCAAGAACTCAAGTATAGGCTTTCAAAGTTTCTGACCTGAGTGACTGGAAAGAGTTGCTATTGTTGACTGATCTGGAGAATATTGTGGATGGAGCAAGTGTGTGAGGAAGAATCAGGAATTCATGTTGAATGTGCTAATTTTGACATCCCATTTAGATATCCAAGTGGAGATGTTGAGCAGGTGACTAGATGAATGCAGATGTATGACTGTTACCTACATAGGGGTGATAATTAAATGAATAGGACTGGATGAAATCACCAGGAAGAGGTAGACAAGGTCCAGAAACTAAGTCCTAGGATTGTCTTCTGCATTGTTTTTGAAAATGTCTTGAGTTCTGTGTAACTTATCCAACTCTAGTTTCCTAGGACATTGATTGCGGGAGTTAGGAAAAAGTTAACTCTTAATGACTCACTGGCAATAATGTAATATGAAGGAAAATTTTTTCAAAGTTACTGGGAGACTGTGCACATCCATAAGTCCGTAAAGTACATATGGACTTTTACTTATTACATGCAGAAAGCTCAGTGACTGTGCATTTAACTTGTGTTTTCATAAGTTAAATAAGAATTCGGGCACTTAAAAAACTGGTGTTAAGTGGGTGGGCACCTGAATGGCTCAGTCAGTTAAGCGTCTGACTCTTGATTTTGGCTCAGGTTACGATCTCACGATTCGTGGGATTGAGCCCCATGTGGGGCTCTGCACTCATAGCACAGAGCCTGCTTGGGATTCTCTCTCTCTCCCTCCATGTCTCCCTGCCCCTCCCTCCCCCATGCACCCATGCGTGCACGCACGTACACACACACACACACACACACACACACACACACACACACACACTGTCTCTTTCTCTCCCTCAAAATAAATAAATAAACAAAAAAAAAAAACTGGTGTAAGGGACTACACCAAAGGGGACTACGAACCCTGGCTCAGCTGTTCCCCCTCTTAAAAACCAGCATTTTAGTCTCTCCCAGAAACCAAGCAGAGACTGGTTTCTGCACAATAAAGACATAGTCACTGAAGGAGCCCCAGAGCAGAGGTAGAATGACATTTCCCAGTGGACTTCACTCTGGATCTCAAGCTAAGAACATGGAGTCAAGCATAGTGCTCGGAAGCAGAGGAGTCAAGTAGACTTGGGTTCTTATCCCAACTCCTCCACTTACCAGCTGTTTGGCTAGTAGGAAAGTTGCTACTGTCTCTCTCTATGGCCTTGTCTATGAAATGGAAAGAGTAGAATCTATTTCATGTAAAAATTGAATGAGATAATAATTATAAAGCATTTAGCATAATGATTGCTATTTTTGTTTCTAAAATTTCCCTCAGTAGTCTCAATTCCATTAGAATTCCAAGCTGTTATAATACTATTCCTTTGGAGCCTAGAGTATTGAAATGAAGATGTGTTCAATCAGATTGTAATTTGTAACCTACCAAATGCTCTGGTCCAAGGCTTTGTTCTCCAGGGTTGAGATTTATTGAGTTGCATTTAACTCCAATACCACTAGGGGGCACCTCAACAAATTAATTTTGGAGCCTACTGTAATAACTGGCAGCCATGAGTTAATGAATTTCTAAATGTGACTTATGCTCTGGGAGTAGCCTGCTCAGCGCACTTAGTGCACAACACCTTTGGTCTCAAACATGTATAAATTGATTGTAGCAGAATTCCACATCAGAGTGTGAATTCCTAAAGTACTGGGTCATATACTTAGGTAAGATTCTATTTGTGAAGGACAACTCTGAATTCTGAGGCTTTCTGCCCCAGCTGTGGTCATACATAGCCCTGCTCGGTCAAGCTATTAAATCAATCTACTTATTACAACCAGGTACCAACTCATTTTCATAAGCACTTGTAAAGAGAGCTGACATTAAAAAAAAAAATCTCTATTCTGGCAGTAGTGCTTTGGAATTAATTTGCTCACCTTTTGTGCCAATGGATTTTTGTGCTGGGTAAGCAGCTAACACATGGTTGAGCCAAAATTCAAACCCACGGAGTGTGGCTCCAGAGCCCACACTCCTGCCCACTATGTCATATTGCTTTACTGACAGGTAGCATCAAATTAATGCTAAATACCAGAGGGTGGTGATAAAGAGCAGGAGTGGCCATTGTCAAGCAATTTATAACCTGGATTAAATATGGTAATCATGTGAATAATGCATACTCTATTTAGTTAAAAATATACAAGCAATTCAGACTATTAATACGGATCATGTTTGGGTCTTGTCTGTGTACATAGATCTACATAAGTACATGTATATAGATAGATAGATAGATAGATAGATAGATAGATAGATAGATGCTTAAGTATATATAGTTCTTATTTGGATATAGTTATATTCAATGTATGTTACCTGAGTGTTACTGTGTGCCAAGCACATGATGAAATATTAAAGGCAACATCTTGGTCATGCCTGATCAACAACAGGAAATTGTCTACCATCTCAAAGACTTCTTGGAGAAAATTAAGGTCTTGGGGCACCTAGATGGCTCAGTCGGTTGGGTGTCCGACTTCAGCTTAGGTCATGATCTCACGGTTCGTGGGTTCGAGCCCCACATCCGGCCCTGTGCTGACCGCTCAGAGCCTGGAGCCTGCTTTAGATTCTGTGTCTCCATCTCTCTCTCTCCCCCTCCCCCACTCATGCTCTGTCTCTCTGTCTCTCAAAAATAAATAAACATTTTTAAAAAAAATTTTTTAAAGAAAATTGAGGTCTTAAGTGATTTGGGGACAATGGGACTACTGTATCAACAGTTGACCCTAGAATAATGTGTTTAGCCTAGTACATGGAATAGAGCATATTGAATGAATGAGTGAATGAATAAATGAATGATGGTTACTTCATGAATGGGAAGGACGAAAATTAGAAACAGAGGAGGTAAAAGAAAAATGGGGTCGGTAAGAGGATGTGGGTAAGTAGGATGAAGCAAAGAATTCCCAAATTCCCTCAGAGGGCCGTGTTTAGCAGAGGGCTGGCTAGTGAGGAACTTTTAACTCCACAATTCGGACTTCTTTCCTGGCTTTCAGTCCCAGTCCAAGAAATAGTGTTGTTTCAGTTGGTTTTGGGGGTTTTGTCTGTCTGTCTGTTTATTTATTGTCCTTTTCTTCATAGTTGCCATCCACATGAGTGAAAGACTGCCCCTAAATGATTCTTACTTCCTAATGGAAATGTGTTCATCTTTTAAAGCCAGGTAATCTGCTGTCGCTGAAAATTAATACACTTTTTGCATAGTCGGTTCTAAGTAAGTCTCTTCACTTACAGGTTAATGGGGCGATTAACGCCACACTCTCCCCCTGTTATTTACCTCAGTCACTTCTCAAATATCTTTTCTGCTTTTTTTTTCCTTAGCGTTTTCCATCAGGGTTCTGGTTCTTATATCACGCTAATGCCTTCCTTGGGCTGAGCTGTACAGCATGTTTAGTGCATCGAGCACCCAGCCAACTTTCCAGGGAATCGAGCCATAGACGTACCTCCTAAATGATACTGACAGCTAAGCTAATTTTCTGTATCTTAGAAAATCAAAGTTGTAGTTTATTTTAGACATATCAACAAAGTTTAATTGTCACGGTAAAATCATACTAAAAGTTCAGTTAAAAACGGGTGTTCGGGAAAACTTTAAAGGATTCCTCCATACAGCATATAATGAAAGTGGCATGGTTTGGGGTAACAAATATATCCAAGGACCATATGCAGAAACTTAATTCAATTAATTCTCAGTAATGAAAACTAATAACTGTGTTGTTTGTGCCTGAAGACCTGATAGGAGTTGAAGCAGGGAAAACTTCTGTTGGTTTTTCACTACAATGTTAGCTAAAACCTTTGTCATGTTGCACTTCCTTGAAGTTCAGTTGCTGGTTTGAAAAGCAAGCTTAGTCTTTTTTTAAGCTGTTTTTCCTCTCCTTTAAAGGACCCATAGTTTTCCCCCTCTCCTTTGCTACATTAAAATGGCCCCAAGATGCATGCAATTTTGTGAACTTCAGATTGCAGATTGTACATAATTCCAATAACAGAGCCATGAAGCTCCACTCTTTCATTTGGAATCTGTGAACCACTGAGACTTGTGGAGTATAAATGACGTCAGAATATTGCCCTAAAGGTGTAGTGTCAGGGCCAGAATTCTGCCCTGGGATGTGCGACCCGTCAGGCAGTAGAAGCCCCTCAGTCACAACGCAGAGCTGAGTGCCGCCCTCATTGTTTTAATTACAGGGCTACAGCATGTGGGTAAGAAACTTGGATTTGACAAGAGTAGAAGAAAGAGGATATTGTATGCCTTCAATCAGCTTTGTATTAGGAGATCCTTAAAGGGAAAATTATGTGAAAGAAAGGAGGAAGAAAACAAACTAGCAGGATCCCTATTTCAATGTAATTTGGAGAAAATGACTGATTTGGGTTGGTCATGCTGCCAGAACAGATGACTCAAGGCTTCCAAACAAGAAATGGAAATCAGGAGGATGCCTGAAGCCTGAAAGAAGAACAAATTGTGAAGATATGATTGACTGTAAAGCTTCAAAATCAACTGTACCAAAGATGAGCTTGGATCATTGCCCAGAACAGAACTGAATGGTGATGTTCATTTAAGTTCTGACTGTTGAAACAAAATAAAATGTAGTAATTGTGCTCTGTTAGGTACACAGACGTGTTAATGCTTTCCAATTTCCCCAACTGGGGATCTGGTGTCACTTTCCCTGTCGTTCCTATTTCATGCTTCACCGGTGACTATTATTGCTGCTCTGGACACTTGGTGAATGCCAGGTTTTTGGCAAAGAACTGGGATCCAGGTGAAAGCATCCTTCTCATGCCTCGTGTGAGTGTGCTGCAGGTGGCTTTGAAAATGGCTTTAGAGCTTGGAAATCATTTCCAATTGGCCTGTTCAGGCTTGGGTGATGTGCACCTCGATCCTGGCCTTCAGTGTTCTGGTTGCTGGACGTTGGTTATGAGTCTCAGCAATTTGGACCCCAAAGCACTTTGTCTCTGACAACCAGGAAACGCCTCCGTTTCCATGGGCAGCAGATTCATACATCGATCTTTTCCTCTCTTAGGCAGGAAGACATTTTATTCACGGTCTTCTTATACTCTTTTTTCTCAGTAATCTGTCAGATGGGTTTTTAGGATAGCCTTTCTGAAGGACAACGGGACTTAACTCCCTCTAACGGTCAGTTTTGAAGCAGCTACATACCTCCATTTCTCCTTGGAAGCTACAAAGAAGAAAAGATCCCATGTTGTTTTTCCTAACACCAAAATCCTGCTTGCTAGCCTAGCAACTTCGGAAATTTCCCAGCCTGCCTGTAGGAACAGTCCAAGTGCATGGTACAAATGACTTCCAAACAAACATTTTCTACATGCTAAATTAGAAAAGAAGAAAGAAAGAAAGAAAGAAAGAAAGAAAGAAAGAAAGAAAGAAAGAAAGAAAGAAAAAGGAAGAAAGAAAGAAACAGCAAAACCAACAAGGGGGTGACTCAAGGAAAAAAGGAGGAGCAGACAGAATATGTGATATTTCCACTCCTTTTTGGTTTCTTCACCTGAGTCAAATTTCGAGAGTGTTAAGCACTGTCCTGTCTACCCACTATTTACCATAAAGTCTTCAGATTTCAGGCTGACTGAGCCAGTAACTTTTTTTTCAGCCATCCAAATGGACTAAAGATGTTGTCAGGTACAAGATGTTTAATTAAGGATCTGTCTAGTCTGTTTGGGCATCTAAAGTTTGGACCTTAAACAAGGTAACCTAAAATTAGACTCTACTAATGAGAGACAGCAGAAAGACTTCTTCAAGGGTGTGACTTGCCACAAATGAACCACCAAGAAGGGACACAAACTGGAACTCAAAGGAAATTCCACATCTCCTTGCTTCAAGCAATCAACATCTTTTCATTGATTGGTCTGCGACCTTGGAGCCACCCAATATGCTAAATAGTTTCGCACTTCAAAAATGGGGGTGGGGGAAATGAGGGGTAAAATTATTTTGTGAGGTTTGGCACAAATCTGCATTTCAAATAAGCTATGTATGAGCTGTGTCTTTGAGAGAAGAACACGTGCAATTTAGTTTTGATCTTCGTTTTATAGATGTACATAAGTAATACAAGGCCTGTTTTGATTATACAATGAAAAACAAATGTGATCCAATATTGTAGTACTCTGTGTCTAGTTATGTTTCTGAACAACAACTCTCATTAGTATATGAACCACCATTAATGGCTTTGGAGACCTGGAACCCCATCCTGATATTTGCTTACAAGCTTATTCCATGTGTGGTATGGGGTTCTCTCATAGGTAACCATCCTAATAGGATAGGGTTCTAATGTCTGATGGGCTCCTGAAAGAATTTAAAACCATTTCTCAAAATGGTTCTCACAGGCTCCTTCAAAATGCTTTGCGTAACATTCAACAACCACCTTCACTATGATTATGACTTAAGAAATACCATTTAAGACTTTTTTCAGATATGGGGGTGTCAAAGGCTATTTGCTAGTGGAGACCAAAAGTACATTGTATGTGTTCTTCTCAATGCTTTTGGCTGTAGGTTAACAGAAGATGTAGTTGAAAGCAGTTCAGATAGTCAAGATTTGTTTTTAATTTCACGTGACCAGAAATCTGGAGGTAGATGCCTAGGATTGGTCGATTCAACAGTCCAATAATGTCATTGAGGCCCAGGTCCTTTCCAACTTTGTGCTGACTTCCTCAGTTTGTGGGCAATGATATCTCATTTGACTGCAGTACACAGGCATCTCATGCAGCTAGAACGACAAGGAGAGAAGAGGGACTTGTCTTTCCATGTGCATTTTTTCCTTAGGCTGGAAATCCAAGACTTCCAGCATACATTTCCTCTCTTCCCACCACTGGTCTCATGGGCTAGCATTGGATCATATGTCCATGGATGCGACAGGATTCACTAGCAAGGGAATGGGACCACCATGATTAGCTTGAAGAATTCTGCTTCACCCCTGGACTACAGAAGGGCTTTCTTGCCTGAGTGCGGAGGATGGTGAATACTTGCACCCCAAGGAACAGCAAGGGAATTCTGTTGGGTGAGCAACCACCAGTGCTCCCCACTGACTTTTTGGATAATAACAGTTTTACTTTAATACATAGTGTTAATATTTCAATGTTTTCTCCTATTACTGAAGTATTGTCTTTCTCCCACACTGACAGAATCATCCTGGTATGCCTCTTATCCTGCGGGGGAGAAACATTCGTCCTTGGGCCTACTTTTTTTTTTTTTTTTTTTTCTAAATCTGGTCCAACTAGCAGATGCTTAATCGACAACTCAAAAGCTTTTACAAAAAATGATCTTGTGCATTTCAGCCTAAATCAATCGGTTATGCAGGTAGTGATCCACATTACTTTAAAACAGAACTGAGTGGAAATGGGACTAAAAAACTGATTTTTCCTAAAATAAGACATTTTACAACAGAAATAACTTTTCAAAAATGTTTATAAAAACAAATTTACTTCAAGAAAAACTGCAATAGAGTGTAACCCCCATGGTCAAGGACATGGACTGTGAGGACAACGGAACTTGATTTGAGTCACTGTATGCTATTTGGCAGTGATGTGACAGCAGGCATCCCCTGCAAAATGAAGAAAATAACCAATCACACCTCCTTCAAAGGATTGTTATGAAAGTTGAATGAGGTTTAAATATGCCCATATGCCTACATACATTTATTCTTAATAGAGTGGCTACTACATAGTAAGCTTTAGACGAATTTTGGCTGTTTTTATCAACAAAAGTCCATAAACATACAAGTCAACATTTTCCTACACAGGATAGGTAAAATCAAATTCACAACTTTTAGAAGTAACAACTTTGAGAAACAAAATGTGAGGGCTGCCATACAGTTCATACTGCTTTGTTATGGGAGGTCTTACATTGGTTCTTATGCCTCTTCCAAAGAGTTCTCCAATGGGCCTGGTGTTGGTCAAAACTTAAAGCCAGAATAGTGGCTTTCCTACCTGTTCAGGAAAAAGGACTGCTATTGATGCTGCATATACATTAGAATCTCAGTTTCCCTTCATCTGGGGAGGAGACTGGATGTGTCAGCCTGCTTCTTGAGAAGTAAGCCGGATAAAGCATGTTGCTATTGGTGGCACAAATCTCCTAACTTCCCTAGTTATTGTCTTGGTAAGCCACATGCTCTGTAGAGTGCAGCCAAAACTACATGAACACGGGAAAAAGTTGGCAGAGTGAACAGTACATGTGGGTATAAAGATTAGTTCTTTGGCAGAAAAAAAAAAGAAGTTTATCTCCTTCATAAAACATCACGATTCCTTTTTGTTTCTTAGAATCTGTATATCATACCTTACCTTAGGAAAACTTCCAGTAATTATCTAATCAAGTAAAAAAGTAGCTCATCAGCTTGAGCCCTTGCCTACCACATTCTCCTTTTCGAATTTTGGGTGTGACTCTTCTGATTGGCCCATGTGTCAATCTTCACTGACAAAAAGGCTCTTCATGTGAGAGGGCATGCATGGTATGGAGATGCTGTAGCAGCCACTTTGGCTGTAGGGGTCATGAAACTTACTTTCTGGATCCAGGACTTTGGGTTGTAAATAATAAACCCAACTCAAAATAATTTAGGTAAAAAAAAAAAAAAGGAATTTATTCTAAATGATACTGGGTATCTTAAAGAATGAAAAGCAAAGGGAAATGCCAGTATTCAATAAGGACTGAGATGTAACTAAGCATAAGGAAATGCTTGGGGCACCTGGGTGGCTCAGTCGGTTGAGCGTCCGACTCTTGATTTCAGCTCAGGTCATGATCCCAGGGTCGTGAGATCAAACCCCACATCAGGCTCTGTGCTGACAGTGGAGCCAGCTTGGGATATTCTCTCTCTCTCACTCTCTCTCTCTCTCTCTCTCTCCCTCACCCTTTCTCTCTCTTTCCCCCTCTTCCTCTCCCCCCGCCCCGAAAAAATAAAACCAGTGTTTAAAAAAAAGAAAAAGAGCTGCTGGCGGCAGGGTCATACTCACAGTACCAGATCTTCTGTTCTCCATCCTGCTTCCGTGCTTCCCTAAACAGTAGCTTCCTTCTTTTTTATCACTGCAGATTGACCTCCTCCAAATGACAGAAAACATGAGTACCATCGACATGCTATCTTTATATCTTAGAGTGTCAACCACACAGGGCGAGACTGACCTGTTCAGTTCTAATCCCCAAATCCTGAAGAACTCTGCTAGGTCTAGCTTGGATCAGGGGGCAAAGATGTGGAATACCATTTGGATCCATTGGTGAGATGCCCAATCAATGGCTGCCTACAAGCAGTATCATACTGTACTAATGTGTTGCTTCCAGTGTTTTAAAAAAATTGGGCAAGGCAGTTCTCAGCAGAAGAGGTGCCGGCCTGACTAATCCATAGATGTCCACTATTGCATGGATATACTGTGAAAACAGTGCAAGGAAATAGATCTAAATTCCCATTTGCCAGCAAAAGATGGTCCTTAAGAATTTCCCATTAAAACTGTTCATTCGCTGTTAGAAAGTTTAGGATGGTGGGATGGCTGGAGGCGGTGGGGGTGGTGGAGGATGATTACACATGAAAGGAACTGAGCAGAGACAAGGGAAGGAGGGCACATCAAGGAAGCATCGCCAACTTGAAGCAGAGGGCTCTGGACCTCCCAGCAGTTTTCGGATTAAATCCTTATGGTTCTCCCAGCTGCCTCTCTTCCCTCCTGCCTTACACCTCTTTTTAATATTTTCTCCCATCATTTTTAAAATGAAGACCTTCTGTGTTACTTATAAGATTTCTGTCCTCCTTCAGAGAAGCAGTGCTCTACTTTAGGCAAAAGTTTGAAGTAAGGCAGAGTTTTCTCTTCAGGAAAGCACTTTCCCATATCCTCCTGTTATTTTTCTTAGAACAACAAAATCTGAGGGTTGGAGTGGACCCGTCTTGAGGGTGAGCAAGTTCATCTGTTGCTGTGTATATCCCATCTCTGGCATCCATTACAAGTGGCCATCCAGACTGCTTGACCACATGCCATGAAGGAGAACTCATCATTTTTCAGGAGAGACCATTCTATGTCCAGATAATTCTGACTATTAGGAGTACTTCCTTGTATTAAGCTCCTACTGGGCCAATAATTTGTCTTTTCTTGCTTCCACCTGTTGGTCCTAGTTCTACCACCTGGAAACAAACAGAAAAGTCCAATCTCATTCCTGCATGCTCACCTTTCAAGAGATCATCACGTTCATTATGTTTCTCCCTATGATTGTTCTTCTCCAGGCTGAGCAAGTGTTCTTCCTATAACTGTTCTCTGTTCTATGGGTTTTCAAGTACCTCTGTTATTAACAGGAACACTCAGTTATGGAAGCATTACTTACTTAAAAGTTCTTAATTTTTCCCCCAAACGAGGTATAATCTTCCAGATATGGAAAACTCAGCACAGAAAGAACAGAACTAATGTCTTTCATTAGAAATATAGAACTTCTGCTCAAGAAAATCACATTTACCTTCTGGGAAGACCAAAGCTATGCTTAGTCACTCTCATGCTGAAAATCATGTGATAATTAATTTCTAATGAAATTTAAATGATAAAGAATGGTTAAATTTTAGAAGTGAATTTCAGGCGTCAGTAGTTGAAATTGGAATGGAAAGGAGGTAGGAGTATGAATTTCCATGGTTCTTCAAATCACGTGTCTGCTTTATTTCCTATTCATAAATCTAACACTATCCATTAAGTCAAAAACAGAGGTTAGACAGGGCACCTGGGCAACTCAGTCAGTTGAGCATCTGACTCTTAATTTTGGCTCAGGTCATGATATGGTTTGTGGGTTTGAGCCCAGCTTTGGGCTCTGTGCTGGAGGCGTGGAACCTGCTTAGGATTCTCTCTCACACTCTCTCTCTGCCCCTCTCCTACTCATGCTCTCTCTCTCTTTCTCTCTAAAACAAATAAATAAACATTTTTTTAAAAAACAGAGGGTAGAGTAAGCCCATATCAGGGGATCATTTGATTCCTTTCTTCCTCTTTATGAAATCCATATGCTTAACAAACATTTGTGTCCTGGTTACATATACACATCACTCTGGGGGTAAGCACACTAATGCACACTCAGCCCTCAAGGAGCTATCAATTAGAAGCTGTAAAACAAGCCCTTTGCTTTCCTAATTGAAGTATGCTCTGTAAGCCAGTGAATCAAGGAAGAGCAAGAGTTCACCACATTAGTTTGGGTGGCAAAGTGGATTAGGCTAAATAATTTCTTAACTTTCTTATTCCAGAAGCACAGCTAGAAGCAGAACCCAATGTAAGAATGTTGGAGTGAGGGATGCCTGGGTGGTTCAGTTGGTTAAGTGTCAGACTCTTGTTTTTCCCTTCAGGTCATGATCTCACGGTTTTGGGTATTTGAGCCCCAAGTGGGGCTCTACACTGGCAGCACAGAGCCTGCTTGGGATTCTCTCTCTCTCCCTCTCTCTCTGCCCCTCCCCCACTTGCGCTGTCTCTGTGTCTCTCGAAGAAACTTAAAAAAAAAAAAAAAAAGAGGGTCTCCTGGGTGGTTCAGTAGGTTAAGCGTCCAACTGTGGCTCAGGTCATGATCTTGCAGTTTGTGAGTTCGAGCCCCGCGTCGGGCTCTGTGCTGACAGCTCGGAGCCTGGAGCCTGCTTTGGATTCTGTGTCTCGCTTTCTCTCTGCCCCTCCCCTGCTCACACTCTGTCTCTCTCTGTCTCAAAAATAAATAAAACATTTTAAAAAAATGAAAAAAAAGAGAGAGAGAGAAAGTTGCAGTGAAGCTTGAAGGGTCAGAGAAGCTCCAGATCCATGTTAAATGGACATCCTAAAATGCACACACTTGAGTCCTGCCCTTTTCTATACTCATATATGGGTTCATCAAGAAGACTGATTATCAGGGCACCTGGGCAGCTCAGTCAGTTAAGCCTCCAACTTCACCTCAGGTCATGATTTTGTGGGTTCAAGTCCCACCTCTGGCTCTGCCCTGACAGCCTGGAACCTGGAGCCTGCTTCAGATTCTGTGTCTCCCTCTCTCTCTGCCCCTCCGCTGCTCATTCTCTCTGTCTCTCTCTCTCTCTCTCTCTCTCTCTCTCTCTCTCTCTCAAAAATGAGTAAACATTAAAAGATATTTTTTAAAAAGGAAATAAAACTGATTATCTCAGAAAAGAATGAGTAATATTCTATTTATGTATTTCAGGTTTAAAGTGAGTAAATGGCAGGGGTACCTGGCTGGCTCAGTCGGTAGGGCACCTGATTCTTGATCCTAGGGTCATGAGTTCAAGCCCCATGTTGGGCAGGAAGCCTACTTAAAAAGAAAACAGAAAACAGAAAAAAAAAAGAAATGAGTGTATGGCATATATAATTTTTTCCAGGCAGACAAAATTGAAAATTTTGGATCTTAAAATCTAATATGAAATAAGTGGTGACATTTTATGAACCTTATATGAAGCATATGGCACTCGTTCTTGGTTTTGTTTTTTTGTTTGTTTCTAAAAACATTTGAATATATGACAAGTCCCTCAACATTGGCAACAACAGTGTCATCTCGGGTACTGTTAAGACTGCATGTCAGCAAGCAAGTTTGACATTTCTTCTGTCAGCAACATATGTCCCTGACCTTCTATCTCCATCAAGGGAGTTCAAACATGATGACTAACTCAAGACAAGGCTGGGAGCCCAGATTCCATGGCCACAGAGCTTGTTAGTTCCTTTGTGTTAGTAAAGCTAAAATTAAGGATTTGTGTCCCTTGGTAGCTCAGGAATTTCTGGTCTAGTGGGCCCAGGTCTCAGGTATAACTCTAACCTCATTTGGTAAAAAGGGAGAAAATGCACAACTGTTGACAGCTACCTACCATACAACTGAGGGAAAAAATCCAAGATTGCTTACAGTGAGTAAGGTCAAGTGCTGTAAGGTACAACTCATTGTTGTGTTTAGCAATGTACCTAGGGATTCCAGTCTCAGTATCATTTATTCTTCTGAATTTCATAGTGCTAAAAAACTTAGAATTCATAATCTCTGCACTTTAGAATTAAAACGAGAGAGGACTTCATGGTTGGTGTCCTACATTGAATAATTGGGAATACTTTAAGATTAGTTGTTTTGTCCATAAACAAAGGCAGAATTAGCTGTTGCCTGGTTCCTTTACATAAAATCTTTTATTTCTCCAATAGGCTGTTCGGTTTTTACAAAGGAATTCTGCCACCCATCTTGGCCGAAACACCAAAAAGAGCAGTGAAGGTAGGCTCTGTATACCTTTCCACCAAGGGAAAATAGACTGCAGTAACACCCCCAGCCCTGAAACATCCCACAACAAACTCTGGGTCATTAATGTGAACTGAACAGAAGATGGTAAAAATTTTAATGTGGAAATTATAACATAACTTTTATTATAATTAGGCGTGGTCACTCTCTCAAATATTGGTTTGTGGATTTTTTTTTTTTCAGGTAAAGGCACTCCCTTCTGATGAGGAAATTATACAAAAATTACAGTGGTGAATGAAATTCATGTAATTGAACCACAGCGGCCACAAAATAGCTTGGACATTTTTCCAAAGCAATTCATAAATTTTCCTTGGGAACAATAATTATTAGAGAGAGATGGAGAGGAGGGAAGAGTGGTAGAAAAACCTTTTTCCCTAAACCAGTTCCATTTTATGAACAGAGCAAACTAATAGAGTATATTTCTTTGTATATGATTCTCGTATAACACATTTATTTGGCATGCTAACTTCATTTCCTCCCCGCCTCCCAACCCCAGTCTCCTCTGTTAAAATTCTCTATTCTGGTTTTTACAAAATTATTACTTCCACCTCGCCGATTTCCATTCTTTAACCACATAACTATGGAGGTTTATGTACTACTTACTGGTTCAGTGTCTGGATGGGAACATGGAGATCTGGCAGGACCCCCAGGGTAGAAAGAACTAAATCTGATCAGTCTTGGATATATGTTCTCTCGGATAGAATTCCTGATCACAGTGACTCTGGCTGGCAGTGCCCCCTCTCCCAGACCAGTGACATCACCAAATACGGCTTTGTCTTTCCATAAGAAGGATAACATACACTTAGACCGAAAGACTTCCTTTCCAACTAATGACATAAAGCTTTTTTCACATACATTATTCAATATGTATTCCCAATATTCCTGAAAGGTAACAAGGGACAGTTTATATACTTTTACTCAGTAACTTAAGAGGGCAAGTTAACATTTAGGAGAAAATAACAGATATGCAGACACCAAACTTTTACATTATGTCAAAATAGTCATTTAATAGGGTTTAATTCGAGTCTAGAATTTAGAAAACAAAGCTTTAAAACATACTTCTCTCTAAATGTATCCCCTTTGTTGCCGTACTTTTTGTGATCTTATATTATTACTTCAACACAAATTTCATTATAAGGATCTGAATCACAGTAAAGAATCTGGAAGAAGTTCACCAAAGTACACAAGAGGGCTGACTTGAATTATGAAATGGCTTCACTTGATAAAAGATTGCCCAAGTAAACAAACAGAGTGGAGTTCCTTTCAAAAGGAAAGTCACTTTGTCTCCATGGAATAATATATTCATTTGTTCAGTGTTTTACAGTATAAATGAAGTAAATTATACTTAAATTTTTTCCTGGAATATTTTTCCTTAAGATTGTATATTGGAGACAAATTTAATTTAAATTTGAAGAGGATTAAAGTTTATCAGTGTTGAACAGTCTTTTATGTAAGAAAAAAAAAAAGTTGAGCTTTACAAAACTGAGTTAGTCTCTACTTAAAAAAAAAAAAAAAAAAAAAAAGCAACGCTCCTTGCCAGAACAATGGTTAACAGATGAACTTTTGGGCAACTGGATATGGTATATGTGTCCCAGACATCTTGTTTCAAGTCAATTTTACCTTAAAATTATTGAGACATATGGTGAGTGCATTGGCTTTTTAAGTATAACTTGGAGTTAAGTGTATCTTTGCCAGATGGATAGCACTAGTTTTTCAATACGATTCATGAAAACATTTGTTTTATAGATATTTATCTTAGAACTTGTGAGAAAAGTGATCATCTGATTGTAATGATTTCATACATCATAAACTGCTTCATTGTATATCATCAAAGTTCACTTCAGAAAAAATATTCAGAGACCATATATATATGTATGTATATAAATACACCCACACACGCATGCACACATACATATGTATATGTACATATGGTCTGTGAATATATATATGTATGTGTGTATTCCTTGGTACTGAAACTTCAATTACAATCATTATTATAATCAGAAATAATGTTAAGTTTTCTGTACTTTATTCTTTGAAATGAGATTCATCATTAAAATAAGAAGACTCATCGATGCTAAATAAATCAAACTTCCCCCTTTCACAAATTAAAACAGAATTAGTATTGCAGTTAGCAGAAGGAAATAAAGACCTCGGAAAGATACCACCTGGTCCCTCGGACATGGGAAGCACCACATTCCAGGTTCCAGGGTCTGGCCTTGAGATTCACAAGTCTAGAAACACCATTTTTCCATGAACAGACTCTCAAGGATTGCCTAATACTAACAAGACTCATGAAAGAATATAAATTGTGAAGGCTGTTCACCACGATCCCTACACCTGCCATGGTGTCTACACATACTGGAAACTCAGTCAATGTTAGATGCACAAATGAAACATATAGAGAGAGAAACAAAAAGTGTATTGATTTATAACAGGAGACATTCCTGTCCTATTCCCCAAAATTCCCATGTCTACTATTCAGTCTCTGGAATACCAAGACTTCCATTTCCAGCCAAGATAGAGTAACAGAGACCAGATTTTACTCTCCTGCCTGAAACAGCAACAATAAAAATGAACAAAATATATGAAACCACAATTTTCAAGACACTGGACATCAGACAAGGAAGGACAGAGACACAGGAAACAAACGAGATGAGCTCTATGGTTTGCCCCAACTTACCTCCTTGAGAGGTTTGCCAGACCTAGGTCATGCAGGGGAGATGTAAGGAGAGCCCAGTGTACTCCCTGGGATGAGATGCAGCTGACGGGCTGGAGAGGGCAAAGCAGCTAGAGTTCACAGGACAGAGTACCAGAAAAAGAGAGAGCTCCTATGATCTGCAGAGGGACCCTGTAGATACTCAGGTGAGAACCGATGAGTACATGCATGTAAGAAAACTAGCAAGGCTTGGGAAAGATGTGTACAGAGCATTAGGGGGAACAGTGCTTGGCAAGCACATAGGGCTGGGAATGGTACCTGTTTCCACCATCCAAACTGAAGGGCCTCCAAATGCACAGGGCATTAAGAGGAGTACTCAGAAGGGGTTTGCCTCAATAGCGGGGAATAATCAGCCCTAGTCTGAGCACTGCTTAGGTAGTTAAAAGAAAGATCCAAGTGGATCAGACTGTTTGCATGTAATTGAACTGCATCCCTGAACAGAATACCTGGGAGGTCAGGTTAGTCATCAGACTGCTTAGTGAGCATGAGATAAAGCAAAGGGAAAAGTGCTGGAGGGCTGTGTCACCCAGGCAAATGGTACCAACCTCCCCTGCCAAACCACAACCTGACACTTCTCCGTAGACTGTATGGCTTGTGCCCCTCTCCCTAGGTGAGACTATCAACTCCTAGATTCCAGTACATAGGTTATATATGACATAATTCATTTGGATTCCAGATTTTATATTCAGAATTCCCAAAAACTTGATTGGATATGAATGTTTTCAAAACTCTTTATTCACACCTCAGTATGACTTTGGGGAGGTAACTTTATTACATGTTGACCCCCCTAATTGTATCCTTAGAGAGTAACCTCATATCTCACATGATAGGGTACTTTTATCACATCTATGCATTGATCAGTGTTGTGAATGAGAAATTACCGAGAAGTATCATGAAAGCCATAAAGCAGTAGTGTTGTATAGAGAGGAATTAAAATAATAGCTAATCTCCTAGTTCCTAAGAATACAGTTCTGGCATAATATCTTTGAACATGGGAGACATGGGAGACATTCAGTAAATATTTGTTGAATGAATGAATGTTTTTTTTAGTAAATATCGGTTTCAGACAGTAGTAATGATATTTACATAATTTTACTATTACTGAAACTTTGTTTTAAAAGATTTTAGCTTTTCCTTCCTTAAGATCCTGTATTATTTATTTGAAGCACTATCTGCTTATTAGAATATATGATAATATATTGTTCATTACTTTTGAATTCAGTACATTAACAATTCATCACTATGATCTATGGGGCTTCTTTATTCTCTGGAACCAGAATCATTTCATCCTAGCATTCACTGAAAGTTTCCAGAAAAGTCTGATGAGCACCAATAAGCTAATTAATAGTAGTTTGGTTTTTAAAAACAATTTTAGAGATGGGGAAATGAAGAGCCTAAAATTGCCCCAAAACATAGACTTGGGATTCCCTGTGAGAATTGCTACAGTGACAGGCCAAGTCCATGTCCCCAGGCTTCTCCCTTGAGATCCCAATATGGTCCTTAATCCTTCGTAATTACAGAAAATTGGAAAGAAAGAGAAAGAAAGAAAGAAAGAAAGAAAGAAAGAAAGAAAGAAAGAAAGAAAGAGAAAGAGGAAGGAAGAAAGGAAGGAAGGAAGGAAGGAAGGAAGGAAGGAAGGAAGGAAGGAAGACAAAAATCAAAACCGCCTCCTCACAGCGGAAGGGAACCAGGTAGTGAGGCCTCTTGTGAGGTCCATCCATCCCAGAACTTCCTTGAACCCAATGTTCAGTGTTTTCAAATGTGGGCCATGACACATGAGTCCTAAAATCAACTTAGTGGGTTACTAGATTTAATGGGTCATGACCAGAATTTTTTTCATGAAACAGAATAGAAACATAGTGCATTACACATAGTGAAGGGGTAAACATTGTTTTATAGCAATATTTTGTTTCAGTTAATATAAGTGTATACTGCATTCGTGCGTGCATGTGCGTGTGCGTGTGTGTGTGTGTGTGCATGTATGTGTGTTAGTGTTACATAAATACTTTTTACCTAGATTGTGGTCAGAAAAGTTTGAAATCTTCTGCATTGAGGGACTGTGAGCTTCTAGGGTCAGGGAAGGCAAGACCTCAACAGTAAGAAAACTCAAGGGCAGAGAATCCCAAACTGTCAACAATCACGGCTCAGCGATGAGTGAGCACGTATTGTGGTTGAGAGTATACACAGGCTTTGCAGTTATGGAGGGGAGTGTCAGTCCTTCCACTCACTAGCTGCAGGACATGTATCTACAAAATGAGAATCATAGTTTTACTATACCCTGTTGCCTGATGGGTTTGTATGGGTTCGATGCAGTAGCACATGCAAAGGCCTTAGCATGTTTTCTGGACCACAGCTGGCTATCATAGGTGATACAAATAACTAAGGATACTAAGGATCTGTGGCTTCTTTATTAGTCAAAGTAAAGAAAGAGAATAAAATCTAGGATATTCTGAAAGTCCTCTTCATGTCAGGCATGTCATAAAACCTTACTTAAATTCTGTTATTTTTTTTTAATTTTATATATTTATTTTGAAAGAGAGAGAGAGAGAGAGAGAGAGAGAGAGAGAGAGAGAGAGAGAGAACAAGTGGGGGAGGGGCAAACAGCAGGAGAGACAGAATCCCAAGCAGGCTCTGAACTCACAAACCGCGAGATCATGACCTGAGTCAAGATCAAGAGTCAGATGCTTAACCAACTGCACCACCCAGGCGCCGCTTAAATTCTATTATTTAAGGAATACTCTAGAAGGTAAGTTTTGTGTTCTCCAAGGCTAGAAAGGTCAGGTGACTTGCCCATGCTTTCACAGCTCAGTAGCATAGGCAGGTTTCAGTCCCAGGACTGCTCCCCTCAAACCCCAGCAAGGTGACTGTCAAAGAATAGTGATGATAATGACCATTAAAAAACGAAGGAAAAAACTTATCTTTAAAGCCTAAGACAATAACTTTTCCTTCCAAAAGTCTACATCCATAGTTGAGCTATAGAAGCATGACACAAAAGTCATTCCTGAGTCTTTAAAAGGATCAAAATCTATCCAGTGATAAAATGATTTTAGGTCTACCCAACGACTCATGGAGCCATGTCTACATGGAACTACCTCCTTCTAACAACAGAGTATTATTTAACCCCCAATTCCACTTTTTTTCCTTCCCCCATTTTATTGGATTATAAAGTATAGAGTAGAAGACACTTGAGACCATGCCATTTCTGGGGTCTTAAAAATCAGACCCTAGCAGGACCGAAGATTGTGCCCTATCAGTGATATAGGCAGCTACCTAAAAGAGCACCCAGGAGCAAAACATCATGATCAAGCAGAGTCGTTGCCCAAAATGCAGAGTATAGAAAGAGAGGAGAGAAATGTATTGGGGAACATTGTATGAAGTCTGATTAGATTTGCCTCCATAGAAATTTATTTGCAGAGAAAATTCTATTACATGTTACCTAATGAAGGAATATACAAAATCTTCATCATCATCAAATTTTAAAGGAAGGAATAAACAGCGCTCTTTCTTTATTCACGTTGAAGACAGTCTTGCTTTAAGTCAGGATGGACAAGCTGACCTCGTTAGGTCTTTCTCTGTTTTACCATGCTGTCTTCGTTATCAGTGAGTGTTTAAACATTCCATGAAACAAGAGAGATACACAGTAATATAAATTCAAGTTAAAGATGAGAAGTGGATGTCTTTTACAAGTGGGCTAGAAAATTGGGCATTCACTGGGAAAGCAGTTCAGAGAGAAAACATAGGAGACCAGAGATTTCAGGTCTCTATGCCTATAATTTTGAATCACTGCCATAAAAAAGAAGTCTATTGATGTCTGGGGAAACTGAAAATGGTCATGGTAAATGGAAGCTGTATGCTTCATTTACTGCTATAAAGGATTCCATCAGCTCTTCTGTAGGTTATTATAGTTGCATTTGAAAATGCCAATGGTAAAGTAAGATTCAATAGTAACTACCCGAGACCAGATTAAAAACTATGTTCGATGGTTTATCATTTTCTAAAATGCTGGTTAATATAATGATTGACTAAAGAAATTTGAGTCAATTAAAGGGTTTGTTGCAGGAAATTGTTATAAATCTCTGGGTTTGGTTTTATTTCACAGTTTTTCACCTTCGAGCAGTACAAGAAATTGCTAGGATATGTGTCACTGTCACCAGCATTGGTAAGTGAGAGTATTTATTATACTTAAGTGTGTGAGTTATTTCATAAAGGAAAATCTGGAAACAAAAACCCTTTTGATTCCCCAAGCCCAGCTACTAAAATATGAATTCGAGTTATTCAATGTTCAGCTACTTGTTGAAAGCCATCTTCCTAATAACTCACAATTTGGCTATTTTATAGTTCCCGGTGATGAATTTATGACAACAATGATATGTGTGGAAGGACTCATATGAGATATGGCCAAGAATATAAAATAAAGAGTACATTTGTCAAAGATTCTGTTAAAGCCAAAACATGCATATGTTTACCTACATACTGAACGTATCTATTTGTGCAAAAGTCAGTATGCCTAAAACATTTCCTAACAGGTCACTTTTCCAGCTTTTGCTCAAGCTGTAGTAAATAAATATAGGACTTCAAGTCACCCTGTAGTCAGATGCAGAAGGGCCTTTTGTAGTTGAGAACAGTGATGTTACAATGACACATCTCAGTTGGGGTGCCTGGGTGGCTCAGTCGATTAAGCCTCCGACTCTGTTTCAACTCAGGTCATGATCTCATGGTTCGTGGGATCAAGCCCCAAGTTGGGCTGTGCTGACAGCATGGAGCCTGCTTGGGATTCTTTCTCTGCCCAACCCACCCCCACTCTCTCTTTCTCTCTCAAAATAAATAAATAAACTTAAAAAAACAGTGACACATCTCAGCTATCACAAGAAAATCATTTGGTGATTTGAACATTTCTCCATGCCACTCCTCTCCTTCTTGGTGACTTTGCTGCTTTTCACAAGACAGATTATATTGACCAAATGGGTTTTACAAGTATGTGTGCAACAAGAGCCCAAGAGAGAGAAAATGCACTATTTTTTTCTCCCACCAAATCTGGAAAACAAAGCAAAACAACATATGCATTGGTCCTCTAACTGACAGTGTACCTTCCAGCCCCTGGAAAAGTCCCCCAGTTTATCTTCTCAAATGTACCTCAAAACTCAACCAGAGAGGCAGTGTTCTGAGCTTCAACTTTTCAGTTACTTAACTTGTAAAGGTTCACTTCAGAATATTTACTCTGCCAAATAAACTGTCCAAGAAGAAGTATCTGTTATTTTTAAAACCATACATGCCTCTTTTCTAGGAAGGATCCTGTTAGGAGACTTCTTGTCCAGCCTCCTGCCTAGACAAGTTGGCTGTGAAGTAACCTTGAATGGAGGAAGTGGCAGAATGAGTCCTAATATTAGCTAAGATTTTTTTTAATGCCTTGCTGTCGTCTCTTAATGTCACTCTTTGAAAACATCTTGGTAAAGAGAGGATTAAAAACTTCCTAGCAAAAGACAATAAAATGTGGTCTCCAGAGGGCCAGCTGGCTGTTCCAGTGTCGAGCATTGGTACCATGTGAGGGACGGCAGTTCTCTCCACTCTTGAGAATTAAAACAGAAAAGCATTTGGCCACTCGAGCTACTATAACTGAATGCATGCAAACTGTAGGCAGTTTTTCTCTTTTCTTGAACTCATTTATTCCAGCTTCTTTTTGATACAGCTAGACACTTAAACAGCCCTTAAATGTCCCCTGGTTCTCTCACATGAAAAGCCTAGGGGGCTGGGAACCCAACTATTACCACTGGTCTCTGGAATAATCTAAGTAACATGATCTGCTGATAGCTGATCAATTCTTTTGACAAGGGACTGCTGAACACTAGTCCTGACAGCAAATGTAGCTGAGTTTTATAGAAGAGCAAAAAAGTGAATTACTTGCAAGGTTGCATATAGTAAGTAATAAAAACCTGAACATCTGGATTTTAGCTTTCCTAGTCAGAAGAGTTTGGGACTAGTATTTGTGTGTGTGTGTGTGTGTGTGTGTGTGTGTGTGTCACACACACACACACACACACGTTTTGGCTTCCATGATGAAAATCTGAGATAAATGAATAAAATATTTGGTCTGTTACTCTATACAAATATGTTTAAAACCGTAATGAAGGGGCATGAAAGGAAAACATTAATTATTCCCTCTCTCCTTGAATCTGTATGCTATCCCATTCTTCCTCTTCATTTTTATGTGCAACAGGAACAATGGCTTTTGTATAGCACTTTACAAAGGGCTTCACACATTGTTTTGATCCTCGTAATTCCCTTATGAGTTAGGGAGATTAGATAGCATTGTCCCCATTTTACAGATGAGAAAACCATGGCTTATGAAAGGTTCAGTGATTTAGACACAGAGCTGCCGCTAGCACATGTTACCTTTGTGTGAGTTGTGAAAAGGCGCCCTTTCTCCTGACTGACACCTCTCCAGAGGTCCAGCTTGGCAAGTGGGATGCAGGCTGGATTTCAGATGCGCACACACACACACACACACACACACACACACACACACCTTTTTCTGTGCACAAACTACTGTACATGGCAGCTGTGGTCATACATCCAATCAGTGGCACGACCAGGACCTAAACTCAGACCTCCTGGCTCTGGATGCTCCCTTGTTCTATCTTGCCTTTTCTTCCAAGGTTACGAAATATTCCTGTCTCTTTTCTCTTTTGGTCTCCTATTTGAAGAAATTAGAAACCCCTGGTAAGAGTTATGTGTTCTTTGCTCTTCATTGGCTTTTTTCTTCTTTTGGTTGTATATACTATCACCTCTTCTGGAATTAGAGCTTCAGCGCTAAAGGATTTTTTTTTCAGCATCTGTTTTGGAGATTTGAGGCTTTATTTCATTTTGTTTTTCTGGAGTGTGTGTGTGTGTGTGTGTGTGTGTGTGTGTGTGTGTGTGTGTGTGTGTGTGTTAATTGTTCTGGTTAACTTTTAAAAAATTTTTTTAAACATTTTATTTTTGAGAGAGACAAAACATGAGCCAGGGAGGGGCAGACAGAGAGGGAGACACAGAATCCAAAGCAGGCTCCAGGCTCTGAGCTGTCAGCACAGAGCCAGTTGCAGGCCTCGAACTCAGAGCCGTGAGATCATGACCTGAGCTGAAGTCGGATGTTCAATGGACTGAGCCACCCAGGTGCCCCTGTTCTGGTTATTTTCGATACAGATTTTCTGCAAAACCCTTAAGCATTTTACTTTGAGGAAAATTCTAGAAAGTTGTTCTTTTTTAATTTCTTGCAGAAATTCTTAATTGAGAGCAAGTAAGAACCTGACATCATCCTTTGATGTTCTAGATTTTAGCTGAGCCTTCAGAACAACCTAGCCATTTCTGATCTCAACTTTTATTCCTCAGCTTCTATGGCTAGAAGAATAGGGCGGTTGTCTGTTTTTTTTTAATAGGGAAAGGATGAATAAAAATTTTTTGTTAATTATCTAGAATAGTGACTCTAACAACAGGGCTATACATTTAAATGTTTTCAGCTGCAGTGTTTGGTCACCTGAAACTCAGCTTTTTATAAACATTTTATTTTTGATTCTGCTCCTTGAATTTTTTTAGACGCTCAATAAGGATTTAAGTTAGCTGTTTTAAAAATGAAGCTCTCCTTTTACAGGCCAAACTCTCTTTTAATTGTTACATGTGCAGATGTTTTAGTATCCACCTTAAATCACTAAAACAACCTTTCTTTTCATTAAGGAAAAAGTCGTTGTTGATGGGGCTTTGACATTTTATTTTGAATTGTTAGGATGTGGTTTGTGGCTTCTGTAATTTCTTCTTCATGAATTGTCAGCATCTAATCAAGAACTAAACCTGTTTAGTAATGGTATATGGTGCATTTATGTAAGTTTCTTCATTCTCAACATAACATTCAGCTGCAGAGTGTAACGAGTAGGATGTTTAACCTAGTACACATAACTTGTTTTAAAATATTGATTGATTTCATTTTTTATAGACATTTGCCATTGCTGGATTAGGATCTGGACTAACAGAAGCTATCGTGGTTAACCCTTTTGAGG
The DNA here is from genome assembly GCF_014898765.1 of Herpailurus yagouaroundi. Lineage (NCBI taxonomy): Eukaryota > Metazoa > Chordata > Mammalia > Carnivora > Felidae > Herpailurus > Herpailurus yagouaroundi. Next base: position 15,024,058 of record NW_024412396.1, on the reverse strand, counting down.
TAGTAAAGGTTGGCTTGCAAGCGAATCGGAACAAATTTACAGAGGTAATCACTTAATGTTTTCCTATTGGTGAGGGAACATAAAAAATTGTTTTATATATAGTGGGTGTATATGTATATGTATATAATTATGAGCCCAGCTCTTACTCACTTGTTAAAGCTGTAGCAAATTATTGTTAAGGAAGTAACGTAAGAAAAAGTCAAATTTCTTCCACAAGGAAAGTGTTAACAAAAATATACTAAAGTCTGATGGGCAAACACATGTTTACCTGTTTTTATTTTAGATTTGTAATGTAATCTATAGTGACTTATTTGGAAATGTTTTCCCTACTTTTGGCAAAACTTCTATTTCATATTATACTGGAAAAGATTGAAGCAAACATCACTGAAGTGAGAATATTGTGCCTTTTAAAAAAATTATGAAGTCATTTTTTAAAATTACCTCACTCCTTTCTCCACTCCACCCACCTCCTTCCCCCAAAGATTCTGATAATCTGTCAAGCTTGTCTTTTGGTTTAATTGGAATGAGCAAGTTACTAAACCTGTATAGACGTCACCCTTTGGACAATGATGGGTCCTGACATTTAATCACTGGTACATGATGCTCCATGAAGACAGCTTCCCTTGGTGTATGCTGCCTTCACTTCCTCCCAGTTGCCTAATAATTCCCTTAAAACCCCCAAGTCCAACTGTTCTTGTTTTATTCTTTTGGGTGCCAAGCACAAGGTAGGGAGAAAAGGAGATTGGCATTCCAGGTCCTTCCTCAGCATTTTAATTTAATTCCACAACTGGGTAGCATGTGGTGTAAATTGCCTTGGAGTATCTGCTGACCTGAAGTTCTCTGTAGAATAGTTCCCCTGCCTACTACTTAAGCAGCTGCTAATGGGTGGAGACCCCCCTCACTCCCACCCTGCTTCCTGCCTGCTGATACTGCCTGAGAGCTCCCTGGCAACTTCTTAAGCAGGGGTGTGGGAAAGGAGAAGGGGGCCCAGCTCACCTGTAGCTGCCAAGACCCAAGGGGGACAGGGTTGGGCTGCTTCAGCAGATGCTCTCCACTCAGATGAAGTCAATCCTAATTAAGGGTGATTTTTTTTTTTAAGTTTCAAAAAGTTGCCTTAATTAAAGTGATATATAGAGCACTTTGGAAAAGATTGACAATTGCTGTATTGCCCTGGTCTTTGTTTCTGTTTTGTTTTCTATTTCCTTGAATGAAGGAAAAAGGTGGTAAGGAATAGGAAGAAAAGAGAAGAAACGCTTTTCCAATGCCCTATCGAAATGGAGCAGCCCCCATGAAATCTGTTCAAGGAAATTTTGATTTGTTAGACAAGCAGAACTACCAACTAGAAGAAAATTTTGGAGCTCCTCCCCTGGATGGCCTCATTTTAGTCATTGGGAAGTTTGTCAGGGCAGCAAGAGGGGGGCAAAGGAAAACAGGTATTCAACTACCGTCCTTTATCAAGGTAGCACGTAACCAGAGGGACGCAAATGGGACAGAGCACCAAGGAGCATGGGAATGAAAATAATGAGTTATCACAGCACCTCTGCTCATGCCTAATGTTCTTTTCTCTCCTCTGCCCTCAAGGAGGTTCTACACTGAGGCCAAGTAATAATTGCTAATGTGTTGCATGTGCTAAGGCCTTGCTAAAACATGGTAAACACCCTTCCAGCCTAACACAAGAATGCTGCATGTGAACGTGTTCCCAGTTCACTTAGAACAGTGTGGTGTGTATAAATTGTTTATGTGTATGCAGGCAGGCATTTTTTAAGTGGGGGAGAACAGACACCTGTTTGGGGTCATTTCCTTGCAGAGTCTTCTGAACTAGATTCACTTTTAGATATTTGCTTAGACCAAACAAAAATTTTGGGTACCTTATAGCCTCCAACAAGTCAGAGGTGGTCACATATGTCAGCATTTATTTCCAGCAACTATCAGTAGCTGAACTGAGGTGGTGCTTTATAGAAAATAATGATCAAATGGAAAAGTAGTTAGTAGTACGTAGTCACCCAACATAAAGTAATGGAACTACGCTTTCTGGAAAAAAAATCTGAGAGGAATAGATGACAAGAATAACAAATTTGGATCTAGTTATTTAAAAATAACTACTGGTCATTTTTGGCAAATGTAGCTATTTCCTATGTCTTTTGTCTGGGACCCACTAACTCTAAAGCCTTCCTCCATTGACTAGCACTTTCTTTTATCCAAAAAGGAGATACCCTTTGTTACTCTGTGCCTGGGTTGACTTAATCCAGTTATCAGGTGTTCCCACTTCAGCATTTGTATGGTCAAGAATAATTATTGCTTTCTTCACTCTGAGGCTTTTTTGGTTGTCAAGAAGTATGTGTGTTGGAGGTGGTGGGTAGGGTGGGGAAGAGAAAGGAAGGGAAAAAGGAATTAATTTAATGCTCAATGCATTTCAAGATTATACTCTTTTAAGAAAAACATTTTTAGTCCAAGTGTGAAAGTAATGCATACAAAAACTATATATTTCTATATGTAAGTATGTAAACATACTAAACGTGATCTAGACTTCAGAGCAGTTCTGGCCAATAGAAATATAATTTAAGCCACATTTTCTAGTACCTATATTTAAAAAGATCAAAAGAAACATGACATTAATTTAATACTACACTTTATTTATTTTGATTTATTTAACTCAGTGCATCTAAAATACTGTCATTTCAACACGTGATCAGTGTAAAAATTATATGAGGTTATTTTACACTCTTTTTCATATTTGGTCTTTAAATTTCATGTGTATTTTATGCTTACAAGTACATTTCAATTTGAACTAGGGCATTTCTTTTTTTTATTTTTTTTTTTTAATTTTTTTTTTTCAACGTTTATTTATTTTTGGGACAGAGAGAGACAGAGCATGAACGGGGGAGGGGCAGAGAGAGAGGGAGACACAGAATCGGAAACAGACTCCAGGCTCTGAGCCATCAGCCCAGAGCCTGATGCGGGGCTCGAACTCACAGACCACGAGATCGTGACCTGGCTGAAGTCGGACGCTTAACCGACTGCGCCACCCAGGCACCCCTGAACTAGGGCATTTCAAGTGTTCAATAGCCACATATGGGTAGTGATTTCTTTATAGGACAGTGCAGTCCATCATGCAAAAGAATTCATACAAACTTATAAATTATGATTACCTCTAGAAAGGAGGTCTAGAATAGGGGAGTGGAAGGTGAGCGTTTAAGGGAAGGGCTTTGTGTGGAATGTTTAACATGAGAATGTATTCAGCATTACCTGTGACCATTTAGTTTAAAAAGTAACACTTTCATTGTAGAAAATTTAGAAAATACAGAACAGTATAAAGAAAAGTATGTAGGGGTGCCTGGGTGGCTCAGTCGGTTGGGTGTCTGACTTCGGCTCAGGTCATGATCTCACAGCTTGTGAGTTCAAGCCCCGCGTCGGGCTCAGTGCTGACAGCTCAGAGCCTGGAGCCTACTTTGGATTCTGTGTCTCCCTCTCTCTCTGCCCCTAACCCACTCACATCCTGTCTCTGTCTCTCTCAAAAATAAATAAACATTAAAAAAAAATAAAAAAAAAAAAAAGAAAAGTATGTAATCCAAAAGAAGTGTTCTGTGGCTCTACCAGGACCAAGCCTTCCTTTAGGGAGAAGGTTCTCAGCTGATTTAGGTAGGAATGATGATTTGCTGGCTCATCTTAAGGCTCAATATTGCATAATTCAGTTTCCATTGCTTCATTGACAGTAGCAGAAACCCTCATTTTCCCCTGCTCTATAATTTCTTTAAAAATTTTAAACCTTACATACAGACTATTGAAGAACATATATAAACAGAACTGTCTAGAACAGGAAAGCAATTGGTGAACTGGCAAAGCAGGCCCAGGGTTTGAGAGAGATGCACCCATCATGCTCTTTACCATTTCCTAACATTGTGGCCTTGAGAAAAGTTACATGCCGAATGGTAAAGTGATGGCAACCAGTCCAACCATCTGACAGAGAGGCATCTCTGTGAAGTGGCTAGAAGCACAAGCTCTGGAGGGCCGTCTCGGTTACTATGTGACAAGTTCATGTTTCCCACTCTGACTATAGCCTAGTTTCCTGTTTTGTTAGAGAAGAATAATAGCAACAGCCACATTAAATGGTATAATCAGGGTTGAGATGTGTATGCAAAGCTGTCTATACAGTCTGTCATACAGTGATGATTAAATAAGTGTTAGCTGTTGTTACGTGTTTTTATGAGAACTTAAATGTGATAATATATGCAAGGATCTTAACACAGAACCTGGTACATGGTAGGCAGTCAACCAGGAACAACTATTTCAAGATGCAAGTTGATCTTATAAACGCTTAAATTTGCATAAAGACATTTATCTTGAGCTAGTACCGCAATTAATACTGGGCAGTCACAGGTGGCTCCAGTTGTGGGCACGTTAACAGCTTACTGAGCGATGGTTCGTTTTCTCCCTCAGCCCACCTTAGGCCATCCTCAGCTGCCAATAGGAATTCTTCATCAAGGCTTAAGGGCTGGCAGCCTAGTTACAGGGCCTTTTGACAAGGTCTTCAAACACAGATGCAGGTCTCCTATCATAAACAGTAGAAACCGGCTACCGGCTTGCTGTGAATAAGTAGCATATAGCAGCAGAAGTTAGAGATTGACACTAAAAACATGTGAAGGCACTTTGGAAAGAATTCCACCATGATCAAGATATTCTTCCTCTGGAATAGTTTCACAAAATTCTTGATCAAGCCTTCCTGATCATCTCACGTGGAGGTTGTGAACTAAGCTCATTTTTGGCCTTTGCGGATAATTATAACTACCAGTTGTGGTAGAACGCTCAACGGAGGGGCTGCAGGCAGAATGGCCAAATGGCTTGACAACACCTTTAAGGAGAGCAGAGCAGGCTCCTCAGAGGCTTATTTTGCAGGTAGATTAACGCTTGTTGTTCCGGCCGGTAGTGTCGGTCTCTCTGCCTGCCGTTCCGCCATGCTACCCTCATGTCGTAGATACGAACCACTGCAGATTCCTACACAGTAATTGTGGATTTTCCTATTTCGTCATCCAGAGGAGGTGAGTCAACATGGTCGCTTAGAAATGAAAGTTTCCGAAGAAGTTGCTGTAGCTGAGAGAGGTTCCTGCAGCGGAAGACAGACTAGGGCAACAGTAGTCAACATTAATCTTAATGTAGTCTCAGCGTACACAGAGCAAGGCCTAGAAAGAGGTGGTGGGAAGTAGGCAGATATCCCCGTTGGTCCTGTTGGGAGGGCAGAGCTGGTAAGGGGCCAGAATGGGGGGGGGGGGGGCTTCTGGCTGGGGTCCACAGGCAGCTCTGGCTGAGACAAGAGGCTGTGTTTGTTAGGTTCTTGGAGCCCCAAGTGTAATTCCCATGAGAATTGCCAGGCCTGGCAGGTGACTTGCTGGCTCAAGCTGCCTGGGTTCTCACTTCTGTGGTCTAGGCTTGGTTCTCTAGCCAGTCAAAAGTATGTTACCCATAAAATGCGCCTTCCCACTCAGTTTAGCCATAAACTATTCTAAAAATACAAAGAAACTGTGGTTCATTTGGTTCCTGATATTTCCCTCATATCCTTCCAGCTTCTGTGTAAAGTATTTCAATAGGTGTGCTTGTCTTGCCTCCACTTTTTAAATTACCACCATATCAGTCAAAGACTATAATCCCTGCCACACTTCCTCCAATTCCAGTACCAGAATCTTGGCCAGCATCTTAAAATTCACAGTGAATAAAGAAAACCGGTCTCTAATTTAAATATGCTTGACCTTCTGTGGGGAGCAAAGTAATCACAGCTTTGTCATGCTCTGGTTTGGTTCAGTGGGTGTAAAAACATGTTCAAATAAAATCAGGATAGACCCAAATATCCCCCTGTCCTTCAAACTAAACCCAAGCAAAGTGTTGTTCTGGTTTGTAGTCTCTTTGGCTAAGGACAAGGCTTGCCTGAGGATTTCTCTATCGGAGATGGTTTGCATATCCAGTCTTGCCAGAAGTGTGACTTTACAGCTTGTTGTCCTTATAGGACCTTTCTCCTCTCTAACTGGGCGCGTCATTTTTTAATCTATAGATTTGTAAGAACTAGAAGTCCCCTATCGGTTGTGCTTAGCCCAGTGGTGTTTGGTTGGCATGCTCTCTGCAAGCCTGGAAAATGTGAATTTCTCCCCAGGAGCAAAATCTTGTATGAATTGTTTCCCAGTTTTTCTCTCCACTTTGAAATCTACTTCAAAGTTATTATTTGGCTAACGGGTTATGTTTTCCTTCCCTTGAGGTCTATAGGATTTGCCTCTGATGTGTGGATGGGGCACAGGTTTTCCTCCTCATTTTTATCTACATTACATATGAACATAATCATTCTCACCCCCAAATATGAAACTAAGGCTTAAGTGAATTGCAAAAGCCTGTTTCCCCTCTACTTAGTCTTTAAAGATGTTCAACCCAAGAAAGGAATAATTAGTCTTCTACCTTTATGATATGATTATAACTTTAACGCTCAAGGAACAGATAGCAAATGTGTCATTGATGGCAGAATCTTTAACAATAGGGATTTTTAAAAAATTAGTTCAGGGTTTGATTCTGGTTTTGGATAACACCACTAACTTTCTCCTGGGAGCTTAATAATCTAATAGAGACCAATTAGATTATATGTGATATCACAAAGCTTAGTGATTATTTTCTCCATAGGCATTTAACAGATGTTTAAACTTAGTTGCATTATGTAGAGTCAATATAAAGTAAATAGAAGGACTGTATTTTGTGATTATCTCTTTCTTGAAAGAGGGAAGTTGAGTTAGAGAATGAGCGTGTGGCTTTGTTTACAGATAGTGTGAGAAGCCAGCTTCAAGGGCATGTCAACATTCATGATGATGTACTGCGTTAAGTTCAAATTTTTCCTGCATTACTGTGTGAAACACTGCCTGGAAACTGCTCAGTACATAAATTATTTCTTTCCAGTCTGTGATTCTTGTGGGCAGAAAAGTGAATTATGTATATGAATCCATTCCTATAGTTATCTTTCAACAATACCTAAGGCAGCAGCCAAGTTGTCTCTCTATTATCATTTACAGAAAATAGACTTCAGTCTTCCATTCAGCCGTGCCAGGAACTCTAGATTTTTGCTTTCAGAATTGAGACTTTGAAGTAATGATAATAGCTACCATTTACAGAACATCTACTATATGCCAGATACTGTGTAAGATGCCTTACATGTTTTTTCCTTTATTTGATTTTTTGAACTTATATGATTTTGTAAATGGTAAAAGTATTACATTGGTTCTTTCCTACAAATCAAGTAATACAAACCTACAAAAAGAAAAATCAGGGGCATCTGGGTGACTCAGTTGGTTAAGTGTCCAACTCTTGATTTTGGCTCAGGTCATGATCTCACAGTTAGTGGGTTTGAGCCCTGCATCGGGCTCTGTGCTGACAGCATGGAGCATGCTTGGGATTCTGTCTCCCTCTCTCTCTCTCTCTGCCACTACCCCCACCCTACCCACACACACACACACACACACACACACACACACACACACATTCTCCCTCTCAAAAATAAACATTTAAGAAAGAAAAAATAGTTTGTAATTTCCACCAGCACTCCCCTCCAACCCCAGTGCTTTGGTAACTGCTATTCATTCTGCCACTTTTTTCTAATGCCCACACATATACACATTCTTGGTATTTCAAATTCTCCCACTACCTCTATAAGGTCGGTGGCTTTATCTCTATTGTATAGATAGGGAAAATAAAGCCTAATGAAATCAGTAGCTCGAAGGAACTGAACAGTAGCATAGAGATCTCTTTCTAGTCAACCACACTGCTTTTATTGGGATAAAGAAATGCGGGTAATTATGAAACTTAAGGGAAAGTCTAAAGTGTTTCTGGAACCTTGAAAAAACAAAGACTCCTTCTGTGTTGCCAGTCATTGAGTGGTCACCATTGTGGCCACAGCACAGTCACCTTCTTTCCTGCTCTGCCAGCAGTGCAGTGTCAAGGCACAGTGTTAGCATCTCATCACCTGGAAAGCCCTGTGTTCCTCCAGGAGTGGTTATTGGGTAGCAAGTTGGTATTGATGTAGTTTTGTGGCTTAGCATCTGGGAAAGTTTGTTTATGGCAAATTGTTATCCCCTCACAGATGATTTAAAAAATAGACCCATTCATCAAACATAAACTCTAGGCATAAACTATCATTATATTCTGAGTGTTTTTTTGTCCATAATCTTGCTCTATTAAAATAAACTATAATGATGAATTAGTGAAGTATCTCAGCTAAAGAAATGGGTAAATGTGGAATTTTAACCCAATTCATATTCTTTCACTTATATTTTGTTCTCAAAAAACAGGGAGGGATTTTTTTTTCTTTTTTCTTTTCAAATGTATCAAAATGCTTTGAGACTTTATTTGACCAATGAAAAACCTAAGTGATCTTCTATCTCCTGAAGAACCAGGGTATTCTCCTACCTAAAAGCAGCAACTGAGTCTCTTCTTTTTTTTAACAAAGCAGTATTTTTCTGAAGGGCCAGATATGGACACTCACTCCATTGTGTAAAGGCCTCATCCGGTTTGCTTTCCAGCCATGTGATGAAATTCAATGCAACGCCCTATTCCATTGGCTCTAAAATACAGCAAAATTCACCTTGCCCTAGGAAGCAGGTAAAGGAACGCATGTGGAGCGTGCTAACTTTTGACATGATGTGCCTAGAGCTCTTCTCTGGCTTTAGGGATGGAGGAAATTCATTGACACACACCCCACGTCTATACCTATTGGCCGTACTCTGAGAGCTATTTACCCAGAGAACAATGCCTTCTGCCCTCGCTTCAGTCTGTGATCTCACAAGCTCGTCAGAGCCAGCTGTGGGCAGTAGTTAGGTGGAAGAACTCCAGAAAAAATAGCTCAGGCTGCCATAAGTCATCCCAGTGATTTGTTGGTAATACTGGACTCTCAGTGAGTAAGGAATGTGTCCCGGAGTGATGCCTGGGAGTATTGTGTAGGCGAAGAAACTTCTCTTTAATTAAGCCTCTTAAGGACTTTTGAAACAGAAATTTGATTCCATATTTCATAACCATTGTGGAATATTCTCATGGGCAGATATAAAAAATTATCAGCGTATCTCTCCAAGTAAGAGAAAATCAAAGCAAAGATAACTTGTTTCTAGAATATGAACAAAAAGTACTGCACTAGACATTTAGCACAGCACGTGGCACCCACTAGGCACACAATAGGAATTTGTTGAATAAATGAATGCATGAAAGAACAGAGTTCCCAGAATTAGCAGTGGACAATAGCTGAAGTGAAACTGAAAGACTTTGAGTTACGTCAGAGGGAAATATTCTGACAGGTATCCGTGACCTGAAGATTTCTACAAAGCAGTGTGGAGAGCAGTGTGATATCACAGTATTAGCTACCTTCCTATCCACTTATTCTTCCCTGCTTGCGTTCTGGTGCAGTCAGTGAAAAGTACTTCTAGGAAGTTTATAATGCAATTTGGCCCACAACTGGTAACTAAATATGAAAATTGCAGTGAATCTAAATGTTGGAAGGAAACGGAGCTGGTGGGTGACCTGCTGTGTTGGATAGTATTGGAATCATTTGGCTGATGATGCCAATCAGTCACCATTTTGTTTTGAAATGGGAGCCCAGTAATCAAATACGTTTAGTAAAATTCCTTGTGTTTACAGAGATCTAGTCAAAATGATTCTGTATTTTCCTATTTAAGCATCCCAGTGGAAGTCATGTTTTGCCTTTCTAATTAAATATTTGCTTACATGTGTGTGATACAATGTTGCTGAATGAAGCAAAAAGCACATTCCTACTTTTTATGGGAACAATCCTTAGTTTCCTCACCTGCAAAATAAGGAAAATATTACCCGCTCCTCACATTACAAGGTTGAGAAAAGCAATCAGATATGTTAGGATGGCAAAACCAAGTATGGACTTGGAGTCTGAGAGGCTTTAGTTGAGCACTGGCACTATGTCTGTTATCTTGAGCAAGTAACTCAACCTTAGTTTCCCCATCAGTCAAATGGGAATAATGGTGATACCTATCTCACACACTTGTTGAGAGGATTAAATAACCTGATATATGTAAAGTGCCAAATATCTATGTTAGTGGTTAACATCGATGAGCACTTACTGTGTTCCAGGTACGTGGTAACACACATGAATATGCTCTCCAGGCTGTAGGCTGTGGCGGGTGGAGGCACAGCTGGTGACTTTTTCATTCCCAACCTTTGCTCCCATGTGACCTTGCTTCTGTAGCCCACAGACTTACCCAGTGGAGAATTCTTACCAACGATGTTAACTTTGAAGGATAGGGAAGAGGCCATTTTATAGGATCCACTGCTCTAGAGAGGAAAGTCCCTGGGGTGAGCAAGATCCCTGGACAAGATCTCCAGCCCAAAGGCTAGATTTTGTTAGGCCTCAGAGGAAGTAGACCTTTTCCTATTGCAGTCTGGATGCATTTCCTGTGACAAATCACAAGGGTCCAGGGCTCTGGGAAAAGGAAAGGACAGCCAGAAGGAAGGAAAAGGACGAGGCTAGTTAGGCATGCCCTTCTTCTCCCTCAAATCAGCCTCTGTTTTTTTAATATCATTGCCTCCAGCCAACAAAGAAATTACCTGTTGTTTCATTATTAGAACTATTTTTATTGACAGCATAATTACCATTATTAACAGCTAATATGGGGGCGCCTGGGTGGCGCAGTCGGTTAAGCGTCCGACTTCAGCCAGGTCACGATCTCGCGGTCCCCGAGTTCGAGCCCCGCGTCAGGCTCTGGGCTGATGGCTCAGAGCCTGGAGCCTGTTTCCGATTCTGTGTCTCCCTCTCTCTCTGCCCCTCCCCCGTTCATGCTCTGTCTCTCTCTGTCCCAAAAATAAATAAACGTTGAAAAAAAAAATTTAAAAACAGCTAATATGTAGTGAATGCTTATATAGGAAAAATGCATTGACTTATTTATTGTCATCACAGCAATGCGATGAGAAAGATTCTCTTCTATGATTCTATCATTATTCTTATTTTACAGATGAGTAAAGTGAGGATAAAAGCAGATAAAATCCTTGCCCAAGCTAGCAAGTGGAATTGCTGAGACTCAAACCTGGAGCTTCTAGCTCCAACCCATTATTTCTATCTACTGTGCTGCTCCCTGATTTACCTAATGATTCACAACTAGAGTTCAGACGCAACCAGGCACTTAAGTTCAAAATGTGCCCCCTGGCTGCCTTCCCCAGAGCAGGAGAGCAGAGCTTAGGTGGTTTGCCCAGCATTTCCAGAGTCTTTCCAACAGAAATGAATTTCTGCTCAACTTGTCCTCAAGTCTGTTTTGAAAACCAAAATAAATAATTTGTGTTGATAGTGTGCCAGAACACGAATAAAAAAAAGTCCCATTTTGTAGGACAGAGAGTGAACTTTAACCTTCTGAGAATTTTTGGTTTTCCTATATGAAATGTTTGCTTATTATTTTTAAGATGCTTTCTCATGTGTTTTTTTTCATGTTGCAAAAAAGGGTTTCCTTAAGCTTAATACAATTTATTGTACAAAATGACAAGATGAAGTCGAGTGTAGTATTGTAGTTAGGAGTTCTTAAAACATCAGCAAAACCTACAGGATTTACTATATAAACAAGCTCAATTAAGTATCTCATGCTAATTACATAGCTATAAATACAAGGTGGATGAAAAGCCTTGATTGGGTTTGTTCTTCTCTGTTCTGATACAACCTTAATTGCACATGATAAGAAAACACTTAGAAAGCACATCAGACTGCCATGAGCACTCCAGCGACCTGCTCCAGGTTATGCACGTTGGAGAAAAAAAAACAAATGTCACATCAGTGCTTGCCTCATGGGGGAAAAAAATTAAATACTGAACATTTCCCCCTCTTTACTATTCATTCAAAATATAACAAGGAGCGGGGTGCCTGGGTGGCTCAGTCGGTTGAGCGTCCAACTTCAGCTCAGGTCATGATCTCACAGCTAGTGAGTTTGAGCCCTGTGTCGGGCTCTGTGCTGACAGCTTGGAGCCTGGAGCCTGCTTTGGATTCTGTGTCTCCCTCTCTCTCTGCCCCTCCCCTGCTCATGCTCTGTCTCTCTCTCTCTCTCTCTCTCTCTGTCAAAAATAAACATTAAAATATATATATATGTATATGTATATATATATATATATATGTATATGGAGAGATACCCTTTGTACTGTACCTCCAAAAGGAAGCAATCATTCAACTTTTTAAAAAAAACCCACATGAACTGTTATTGTATTGTAATGAATTATAAACCTCAGGGCAAGCTACAGTGAGCTCTGTAGCATGTTCCAAAAGTACCAATAGACTGGAGTTCAGCAATCAGGGTATTTTAGGGTCAGGTAATCTATCGGAAGAGTGGAAGGAAGTAAATTAAAGGTAACCCACTACTCCCAGCACCACTGACTCATCATGTATCACAGTGAGTGATACACACTGATTGCGCACCCTCTTGAAGAAGTCTACAAACAACTGCAATTTATCCATGCCCGATTTCTAACCTGGTGCCACTTTAAACTATTGAGCCAATGGAGTCAAGATTAATTGTAACATTCACTTTAGAAAAACATAATTAGAAAAGTAAATATGCTGGATTCAAGAACCAAATATAAATTCCTTTTGGATTATGCACAGTTACGGATTACCAGTTTATCTGTATGGCTAATCCCCTCCATTACTTTGGATAATCCAGAATTGGATACAGCTATTTACATGTAGGTAGTGATGATAGGTATTACATGACCTTAGTTTCACTAATTCCAACAAAGATGTGGGTTTTTTGTTTTTTGGTTTTTGCCAGAAATCTTCCCTTTCAGACCTGTATGCATGCAATTTTGTTTACTTTTTGGGCTTCCTAATTTTAAAAGCATGGATCTAGGCATGATTATGCATGTTGGAGACAAAAATCGTCCCTAATAGTTTTGGCTTGAAGGGAAGCTAAAATGGTAATTTACTCTATTTCACGGTCTCAAAGATGATCTTTCTGGCTTTCCTCCTCTCTCCTACAGCAACCATCCACTATGAGTTATGCAAGACACATCATTAAGAAGGAAGGCTTGGGACTCCAGGGCCTCAACAAAGGATTTACAGCAACTTTGGGACGTCATGGGGTTTTCAACATGGTTTATTTTGGCTTCTACTACAATGTCAAAAACATTGTTCCTGTCAATAAGGTAACTATTTAATAGATTAAAATCTTGGAGAAAAATGTCATCAGTGATGACAGCTACATTTGTAGAGTGTTCGTCATGTCCTAGTCACTGTGCTAAACACTTACATCTAATTTGATCCTCGCAGTAGCCTTACTCCTGGGCTGTTATTACTCTTATTTAGGAATTGGAAACTGAGGCTTAGAAAACTCAGGGCGCCTGGGTGGCTCAGTTGGTTGGGCGACCGCAGCTCAGGTCATGATCTCACGGTTTGTGAGTTCAAGCCCATGTCAGGCTCTGTGCTGACAGCTCAGAGCCTGGAGCCTGCTTTAGATTCTGTGTCTTCCTTGCTCTCTGCCCCTCCCCCACTCACGTACTGTCTCTCTCTCAAAAATAAACATTCAAAAAATTTTTAAAAAAGAAAAAGAAAAATCAAGTAAATTGTTAAGTAGTTAATAGCCAAGTAGAGACTTGAAACCAATTCTGACACCACAAATCTTCTTGAAGTATGCACCATTACATCTGAATGCTTCCCATTTATCACAAATGGGAACTTCTAGAAACTGTGTTATCATGTAATTTTTATCTCAGAAGCGTAACCTTCTCAAGAAAGTTGAAATTTTCATATTCTACATAAATTTTGAGCTCTGGGGAAAAATTATCAGCCTAAAATTTAAATTTTATGTAGATAATCATTTTTAAATTCACCTACATTAATTAGGGTTAGCAGTAAACCAACTCTTTAAGGATCATTCACTTTCATGCAAAATAAAAATAATTATATATGTATATATATATTTAATGATATATTTAATAAATATATGTTATATATATATTATATATATATTTAATGATAATTTACAGATGCTAGCAGCCTTTTAACTTCTACAAGATGAAAGTAGCACATGATGTGCTTTAAACCTAGCATCTTTTCAGCCATTACAGCACAATTTTCCCCCACCATTATATTGCTTGCCTTCATCAAAGATTGCAATCCTGGAAGCACCCGCTGCGGACACATTTTTCACATGCAAAAAATTTCCCACAGGGGTTCACTTTTTTATTTTGCTTAGTACAAAGTACAGATGGACTTTTATAAATCATAAAAATATTTCTAATGTTGCTACCACTAGATTCTTTAGTAAAGTTGATTATACCTACCTTTGCCCAGCTATTGCCCATATTCTAGGACAAGACTTAAGTAGCAGCTGAATCCAGGGGATGTTCCACATTAACCATCCGTTGGTATTACCTCTTTCACTAGCCAAAGTTGTTAACCACTTTTTATTGTATTTGGAAATCTTATTTATGTATGTATGTATGTATGTATGTATGTATGTATTTATGTATTTAGACGTTTTTCAGTGTTTATTTATTTTTGAGAGAGAAACACACACAGAGCATGAGCAGAGGAGGAGCAGAGAGAGAGGGAGACAGAATCCAAAACAGACTCCAGGCTCTGAGCTATCAGCACAGAGCCTGACACAGGGCTTGAACCCATGCACCACGAGATCATGACCTGAGTTCCAAAGTCAGACGCTTAACCAACTGAGCCACCCAGGCACCCCTGGAAACCTCATTTGTTGAGTAGAAGCTTATGTTTTGTTGGCCTGAAGTCTGTGATTGACCACAGTATATAAACACCCTTCCCCCATTGATTGACAATTCTGACTCCAGTGGTCCTCAGAGTCCTCCTTCTGTGAAGAAATCCAGAAATAGAATGCAATAAATACTTTGGTCTTGAATGATAGAAGAGAGTTCAACTCTTAATACATTGAGGTTCTTTTTAGCAGGAATGGACTAAACAACTTGTGGTTCCTTGGACAAAATGAAAATATAGGACCCTTGTTCAAAAATTATTAAGAATTTCAAGACCAAATAGTAAGGCAGTGAAACCAAGCTCTTCTATGTGTAGGCCCCGGGTAACTGCACAAGACACAATCACATGAAGTTGACTCTGCTTTTTAGACTCTGAGATGAGTAATCCATACAACATGGGAGACATGTCCATCTGTCCAGCTATCCAAAGGCTTGAAACAGATAGAAATCACACACAATGAAATAAATTATATGATTATTATATATTTTATTACACATATTTGGGCATGTATTTTAATTAATATAGTATTGTAAAATGAATTTGGTTATATTTAAGAAAGAATTCACAAAGATTTATATGTGGTCATATCTTAATGCTTTAAAATCCACAAGTGTGAATGTCACTCTACAATTAATGCACTTATGTTATTAAATATTAGGCATTATATAAACACAGAACAAATACTCATTATTTAAAAATACAGCATGGTATCTTGAAACTATGGAAAGCACTCATTTATCTTGCCAGTTTGCAGCGGTCAGATCATACTGGCTCTTATGGGCCACACTAGGGATTCTTCCCTTTATCTGAAGAGCATTAGGAAGCCAACCAAAGATTTTAAGTAGAGGAATTACCAAATCACGGTGGCTACCAAGTGGAGAATGCATGGAGTGGAGGTGGTGAGGGAAGTGCAGGGTATAACATGAAAATGAGGGGCACCTGGGTGGCGCAGTCGGTTAGGCGTCCGACTTCAGCCAGGTCACGATCTCGCGGTCCGTGACTTCGAGCCCCGCGTCAGGCTCTGGGCTGATGGCTCAGAGCCTGGAGCCTGTTTCCGATTCTGTGTCTCCCTCTCTCTCTGACCCTCCCCCGTTCATGCTCTGTCTCTCTCTGTCCCAAAAATAAATAAACGTTGGAAAAAAAATTTTTTTAAAAAGAAAATTTTTTCAAAGTGAGATGCTGGGGCCTTGGGCTGTGTTGTTCATGGTGGAGACAAGGAGAAATGGACATTTTTGAGAAATCTTCAGAAGGCAAAATCTAATGGAGTCCATGTATGCATGTTGAGAAAAGGGGTGGTGGATAGAGATGAAGCCTAAGTTTTTGGCTTAAGCAACTGAAAGGATGATGGTGCCATTTACTGAGAAAGAAAACCACTGAAAGAGAAGCAAGTTAATGGGAGAATATCATGGGCTCAGCCTGGAAACTGAATTTAACTACCCTCAGAACGAAAGTGCAGATGTTGAGTCGGAGATTGGATGTGGGTCCTGGAGCTGCAGAGGGGAGATCTGAGTTGGAGATACACACATTGAAGTCGTCATAAACCTGGGCAAGTGTCCCTTTACTGGGTGAAAGATCTTGAGCCAATCACCTTGCTGCTCTGAGCTTCAGGTTTTTTATTTGTGTGTGTGTGTGTGTGTGTGTGTGTGTGTGTGTGTGTGTGTGTGT
>NW_024412396.1:14820879-15007655 GCF_014898765.1 Herpailurus yagouaroundi | reverse complement strand
TGTGTGTGTGTGTGTGTGTGTGTGTGTGTGTGTGTGTGTGTGTGTGTGTGTATTTTATTGTGTATTGAAAAGCTAAGATGGTTCTTTCTACCCGACATTATTTGATGATTAAGATAAGTGATATGTGAAGTTGTTTGTGAATTTTAAGGAGCCATGGAAATGTTAGGTGTGGTGGTGCTGATGACAGCAATCAGGGAAGGAGAGAGGTGGTGAAGCGGGTGGTGGAAACAGCACGTAGAACCCCATGAAGAATGTTTCCCCAGGACTGTTCCTTTTTCATTTAAATGAACACTGTGGTCTTTTCTTGTCTAGAACAAAGTCATTGATTTTATGTGTTCTGTAATCTAAGCCTGATTCAAAACTGGAAAACCAGTATTCTTTAAATTTAAACCATAATAAATCAATCCTTTGTGAAGGGGAAGGTATGATAATCATTAAAACATGTTGAAGAACGTCATCAAGTTGTTAACCATGAGGAGGAGGTGGTGTTCCTTGAAGGCTTTATTCCATCTTTGCTGTGGGCTGTCTCTAGCCATACACTTTGGATGATTTGTTTACAGGATTATTATTTCAGTTGCCTTACCCAGCAATTGGTCATTCTGTTGTTCCGAGGGAATTTGAGATTTCACCAATCCTGACTGGCATGAAATAATTTGAGATTTTTTTTAATGTATTTTTTTAAATCCATAAATTGTCTTACAGCGTTTTCCATTTTCAAAGTATTTTATTTTAAAAGAAACTGTTTATAATGATCTCTGGGGAGTGGAAACGAGAAGTGGTATGGGTGTGTGTGATAGAGAGAAAGCAGCAGTAAAGGGAAGTACTTTTTTCTGTATACCATTCTGACCTGTTGAAAACATCTCCAATAAGCATGTATTAATTTTATAATAAGAAACAAATCAGTGAAAAGTTCAATAGAGTCTCATGAAATAGAATAGCTAGTTAGCTTCTTCACATTTTATTCAACTCTAAGGCTGTGTGTAGAGGTAAAATAAGATCTTTAAACAGTGAGCCTAGAGGACTCAGGTCACATATCCACCCCTGAAGTTTTTAACCCTTCAGACTGGTGACCTCTATTAGATTTATTTTTCAAGTTATCACAGATAACTGTCATTTTCAGATAAGAAAACCAAATGAGAAGTTATGGCCCAGGGCAGAAAGTTACTGAAGTAATTTATCTGAGGTTATACAGCAAGGGGGAGGGAGAGAACCAGAGACCGGAACTCTTTCCACTATACCATGCAATGCTTTAAGTCTACTTTTTTTTAAAAAAACACTTATTTATTTTGGGGAGAGCACAACCAGGGGAGGGGCAGAGAGAGGGGGACAAAGGACCCAAAGCGGGCTCAACAGTGACTGCCTGATAGCAGTGAGCCCGATGTGGGGCTGGAACTCACGAACCACAAGATCATGACCTGAGCCAAAGTCAGACGCTCAACTGACTGAGCCACTCAGGTGCCCCATCTCTACCTTTTACCTTGTATTTTGTCATACATAAATTACAAGTTACAAATGATCACTGAAATTTAAATATGTGAAAGAGCTAGAATATCCAGGTAATATAACCAAATTCCTCTTCTGTCTCATTCAGTCCTGTAACTTGGTCCTCCCTTTTTATATCCTTAGTCTGTAATCTGTAGAAACAAAGAATTATATAAGTCACAGCCTTGGAACAACTGGGCATTCGCAGTTTGAAAATGGTGCCCTGGGTTATAATATTTTAGATTTATTTTTAGGATCTAACTGTTCCTATGGTGGGTAAGAATACACAATAGAGAAAAGACTTCTTTGGATATTAACTGACCATGGAATTCATTTAATGGAGGCATTCATTTACATCTTGCAGTAAATGGAATGGAATGTCAGTATAAAGAATTATCCCTTCTCTCCAGAAAGAGGCATCACTTCTCAAAGTAAAGCCCACTGGAAGCAGGTATTGATTAACTTAAATGCTGACATCTTTTTCAAATATCCATGGGAGTAAGCTTTCATTGCAAAAATAATTTCTTTCATCCCTACTGCAAGGTGGGGATGTTCAAGCATATTATTTGTGATGTTGACACAGAAATGAGAATCCTAAGATTAAAATATTATATCTCTTTAATAACTGTCCTCTAGTTTCGTATTTACTGCTTTTCGAATGTTTCCATAAGTAAAATAATAATAATAATAGCAGAAATCACTGTCGAAAGCTCGTGGCTGTCAACAGTATTAAAATGTGCTTTCAGTTTGCATCCTAATTAAGCATGTTTGCGAGTTATTTTGCCAAAAACAATAGACCTTTTGTGTTGAATTTTGCCATGATATAAATTACATGTGTGGGTTAGAAATATTCTGGGAGAGAACAATTTTTCATATGTTCAATTTTTCTTACTTAATAAACCATTTAGACCTGTCCCTATGGTCATTTTACTACAGACAGCATTAAGTCAAACATATTTTATTTTCTCTTAAAGTAATATTTATAAAAGATTGCCTTTTGGAAATGCAAATGTTTTTCTTTTTCTTTTGATTTTTAATGTTTTCTTTGTTTTGTAAATTCTGTAGAAAGTCTGAGGGTGGTGCCAGACACACCTCAGTTTATCAGAAGAAATGTGGAAATGTGTTAGTTTTGTGATTTAAAGCCATATCCTTCCCTAAGGTGTGCGCTAAGCTGAATGAAAAATGCACCTTTGGGTTCAAGTGGAGAGCTTAGACAGAGCTGTTTGTATTTTGGAAAGAAGAATCTCAGTAGAATTAGATCATAGTAGGATTTAATTTATGGCCATTTATTTTTCTGATTCTCTCTTACTCCATCATTAGTCTTACCAATCATCCGGTAATGGGAAGGGCAAGAGCATTAAAGTTTCATTAAGAACAACTCTCCTTTCTGGTAACCACTGGGGTAAAACTACAAGTATATGTTATCTATAAAATTCCAGGATATGTGACAAGATTCTGTGGTAAAAAGCAGTGTCTTTCATTGGCAGTTTTCACAGACTCCCTGGGGTATGTGTGCTGGGGAGAAGGAAGACGTGGGGGAGGGCAGAGAGAAGGGGGCAAGGATTCAGACACTTTCTTAAATAAACTTTAAGTCAAAAATTTCCAGGCAGGCACCACCCAAGTGGATGGAAATGTGGTACAAGTAGCTTTAGGTTCTCAGTGGGTTCCTTCTGTTCATTCATTCCAAGAACGTTCATGGCACACATGTGATGTCCCGGGCGCCATCTTGTGTCAGCGCTGCCACTGCCTTAGTAGGCTTCGCAGTCTAGGAGAGGAGACCGATAATAAAGTTGTCATGGCACATGGAACTGGATAGTGATAGACATGATGAGTGCCATGGAAGGCAACTATCAAGCTGTGGGAATTTAGAAACTGGGATCCCAATCTAGACCAATGGCAGGGCAAGGCAAGGAGATAGGAAAGGCCTTCCTTCAAAAACGATGTTTAGGCTGAGGCTCAAGGGTGAGGATTGGCCAAGATGAAGAGGATGAGCAGAGACTAGATATTTAGTCAGAGAGAAGAGGATATGTGACTGCCCTGAAGCAAAAAGAGGCTTGGGGAACCAGGGATAAGACGAAGAATGAGGATAAGCTGGTATATGGTGAACCCGAGGGGAATGGAGGCCATGCAGGCTTCAGAGGGTATCTGGCCCACAATGTTTTAGGTATGTAGAAGTCACTTGACTCCTCTTACATGATTTAACTCAGGGTATATGTTGAACAAACGTATTACATAAGTAGAACTAAATGGGCATGGGAAAGCGTCGTTTATAGAAGCAGTCCAGAAGTAGAATCTCATGAAATAAAGTTGGTTCCAAGCCTTCTTCTTGATCATATGCCTACCTCCATATCAAAGCATCTCAGTATGTCCTTTCTCTGACCTCTCAACCTTTTAGAATTTTGTTTTGGAAACCTGGTTTGTTAGTTTTCCTTGGGGTCAGCACCTTTATTGAGGTAAGGAATAAACAGAGCACACCAAAATGGAAAAATCTTACTGAGTTCCCAAGGAAATATATTAATATTTTCCTGCATTTCATACGATAATACTCAGCGATACAATTGACTCTTAGACTGTATTACCCACCCATGTAAATATTTAAAGAGAGGTATTTAAGGAGAGGGGGTGTGTGTGTGTGTGTGTGTGTGTGTGTGTGTGTGTAGGTATATATATACATGTGTATGAAATAATCAAGTGATAACTGTTATGCTTAAACCCTAACCCATTTTGACATTGTATGTGTTTTATAATTTGAACTAAGTGGGTAAGACATTTAAAATTATTTTACATTTCACAACACTTTAAGGAAGAGCTAGCTCGGGGAAAAAAGGAATTTTCATGGCTATTTTCTGAATGGCTACATTTAGATGCTGAGCTTTTAACAAGACTTTGATTTCATTCCAAAGCCCAGAGCCCTGCAAGGATAGGATCTTGGGAATACGCTACATTCCTTAAAGAATGCTTATCAATTAAACCATCTCTTTTTAGTTAGTGACCTTCTGTGGAGTGAGGAGCTAGCATTTCCCCCAAATTATCTCACATAAAGAGAAAACAAACACTGTAATAGATTCTTCTGATAGCTGTGAAGTGGAAACAACTGTATTTTTTAATTAAGCTTTAATAGCAGGTATTTTCGTTTCAGGGCAAAACAGCATGATACATGACATCAGGGCAAACAATGCTTTTGTCAAAGTTTATAAACAAAACAACAGAAGAGAGCCAACATTAGAGAAGATAAAAGATAGACTGCAAGCTGACTTGACTCTGAGTTGACTTGGTCCCACTGAAACTAACGATAACTAAAATGCAAATTTCTTCATAAAAAAAAGATAAAAGGAGTTTGTTCTCACTCAGGCTGCCTCCTTGTTCAGTTACTAGGAGGCAACTACCGATTTCAGCTCCCCACATTATTTTCATGATGACCATTGCCAGCTGCGGGGCAGGCAGCGCTGAGCCACTGTTATTTGCCTTGCAGTTGCTACCAGGTGCTTAACCAGTGTGCCTCTGTACCGCCTTTGTAATTTGCTTCTGAGACCTTAGTTCTTTGCGTATGACATCTGTAGGGAGGAGAAAGAAAACATTTATTAAACACCGAAGATGTGGCAGGCCTGGTGTAGATACAAAATGAATATGACATAGCACAGTCCTTTCATTTGAGAGGCTTTGCAGGACTCTTCCCAGAGAACGTCAGAGTTTGGTGCCCATCTCTGCTAAATCCGCCAAAGATTGAACCCAGGCCATCTGACATGAGAGTCCATACTTGTAATTGTTGTACCCAACTTCTTCAAAGGTATGGATAGGTGAGCCTTTGAGTTTCTTCTTCTTTGGAAGATACCCACATTTCCTCAGCTCCTCGTCAAGTGACATGAGTTTTGGTCCTCTCTATGGTCTGTGTCCTCCACTATGGATGCATCAGATTTGTCAATGTCAGTGTCAAAACTGAACATAATACTACAGTTGTCAGAGGATCAGTTCAGAGCACAGTAGTTTCAACCCTTCCTGTGATCTGAACACATGTTGTTTTTTTGTTTGTTTGTTTGTTTGTTTGTTTTTTTCATTTAAATTCAAGGTAGTTAGGGGCGCCTGGATGGCTCAGTTGGTTAAGAGTCTGACTTTGGCTCAGGTCGTGATCTCATGGTTTGTGAGTTTGAGCCCCATGTTGGGCTCTGTGCTGACAGCTCAGAGCCTGGAGCCTGCTTCAGATTCTGTGTCTCCCTTTTCTCTATTTGCCACTCCCCTGCCGGCACTCTGTCTCTCTCTCTCTCTCTCTCTCTGTCTCTCTCTCTCTCAAAAATAAACAAACTTTAAAAAAAAAAAATTGAAGCTAGTTAACATACAGTGTAGTCTTGGCTTCAGGAGTAGAACCCAGTGATTCATCTCTTACATATGACACCCAGTGCTCATCCCAAGAAGTGCCCTCCTTAATACCCCTCAGCCCTTTAGCCCCTCCAGCAACCCTTAGTTTGTTCCCTGTATTTAAGAGCCCTTATGGTTTGCCTCCCTCTCTGTTTTTCCTCTTATTTTGCCTTCCCTTCCCCTATCTTCATCTGTTGTGTTTCTCATATTCCACATATGAGTGAAATCATATGAAAGCTGTCTTTCTCTGACTTATTTTGCCTAGCATAATACACTCTAGTTCTATCCACGTTGTTGCAAACGGGAAGATTTCATTCTTTTTCATCACTGAGTAGTGATGTGTGTGTGTGCGTGCACACGTGTGGGTGTGTACCACATCTTCTTAATGCAGCCAAAGATTGTACAGAAATAAATTCTTGAGAAATTTTTGTTGGGGTGGAAGGGACAGAGAGTGGGTGTTGGTTTTACATCAGGATGTTGATATGTATAAAACTATGGCCAGTTAAAATCCCCAGAGTATGTGAACTGCAGTCAAGTCAAGTCTCCCCTTGAACTTGTACAGTTTGTATTCACTGTGCTTAAAAGTAATCCTGTGGGTTCAGTCCAGTGCTTGTGATGATAAATTTTAATATTGAGGGCCTCATCTGTCATTCTAGCTTCCCCTCGAACCTGTGTAATCAGCAGATCCAAGAGCAGGCCTTTCACATCTTGACCCAGGTTCATCCAGCCCCTCATCAGGCTGTCTTATGGACACATCTTTCACAGCTGAGGGATCTCCAGCTGTACTTTTCATCTCTCCTCCCTCCATTTAGTATCTTATTAATCAGGATAACATGGAAGACTTATTCAAGTAACTTTCTAAAATCAAAGTGTACAGGATGATTCAAAAGGAAATTAACTTTCAAAAATGTATTACTAGACCAGGTTGTCTGCAGTTTCTTCATGTGAGAATCCACATGAAATTCCTGTTTGTATCACCTCCTTTTTGGCAGCCTTGAGGAGATGAAAGATGGTGTCACAACTACCCCTTTAACTATTGATGGTGGTGTGCAACAAAGGGGATAAAATGAATTAAAGTATAGAATGTGTGTTGTTAGCACAGACTGACCATTGTCAGTCCACTGACCATTGTAAAATTATGGAAGTAACTGAGGGATCCCATTAAAATTGGTTTTGACCACATGTTTGTATATAATCTAACTACTAATAGATTTATTAAAATGTTCCATTCTTTTTGAATCACGCTGCTATGGTCCTAACATTCTCCCCATCAATTTATTCACCTACTAGCGGGAAGAGAAAGCAGAGTAAGAGTTCTATCAAGAAGTAATTTGTGGGGCACCTGGGTGGCTCAGTTGGTTGAGTGTCCGACTTCGGCTCAGGTCATGATCTCGTGGTTCGTGAGTTCGAGCCTGCGTTCAGATCCTCTGTCCTCCTCTCTCTCTGCCCCTCCTCCACCTGTGCACTCACTCGCTCTCTCTCTCTCTAAAAAATAATTACTAAAAAAAACAGCAATTTGTGATACCCTGAAAATCATGTGACTCTTTGTAGGACCCCTATATTGTCTTTAATTGTCTTAAAGCAATTTACAGCAACCTCTTTCAGTCACTTCTCAACTATAATTTTAATTTTTCAAATGGCAAACCTATTTTAGCAACTTTTGACAAGGAACAGTAAATCCAATCTAGCATCAACCAAGGCCCATCCTGAATGGAGAATGTTTCTCTAAGTGTGTTTATTAAAGACTATCTAAGGTAGTAGCCAGGGTGTACTGAATTCAAGTTAGGTCAAAGCTAGTCAGAGAGGATCTCCGATGCAGTGTGATGACAGGAGGAATTAGAGAATGAGTGAACTGTGGGGAGCAAAGGAAATTTAATTTGGGCTGTCATGAGGTCGTAGGAAGATTCTAAGACTAGACTTTAAGGTATATATTCATGCTGTTCGCCCATTGCTACACTCTGTTAAGCCTTGCCTTATGGGTAGCAGCAGGCTTCCTGGCCAGTCTCCCTCACCACCCCTAGTCCTCACTAGCTAACAGATCTTGCTTCCCCCATGTTCCTTACCCCCTCCTTCTGGCATGTCTCTGTGTGGAATGTCTTCTTAAAGATGCCAGACCCTAATCACAAAGGCCTGTGAGATGGGCAAAGGTTCTGTTTATCAAGCTAGCAGCCAGCTGGCCAGTCACGAAGCAAAGCATCAAAGCCCATGCCAGGGAAGGTAAAAAGAGAGGCACATGCTTCTTTTGATCAAGACATTTTGCCTCTCTGCATATTAACTTCTTAAGTGCCATTGCCTTAAATTACTAATACTGTCCTTAGCTGTGGATATAATGTTTGGATTAGATGGTTAAGTTAGTCACAAATATGTAGTATTTTGATTGTTAACTATTTTGAGTCATATGATCTCATTTCCAATGACGTGGTAACTTTTGTTGAATTCTTAAAGGTTATGGAACATCATGACCACCAATGTTTTGGGATCACTTATTAGTGTTTCTTGTTAAGCTGCGGAGAGTCTATAAATAACATGTCCTGTCAGGGAAACTCCTTGATCTTCCAAAAGAGGGACTGGAAAACACATCTCTTCAGCTCTGCACTGACACCAAATTGCAGTGTTATGGAAATTGCCAGAGTTCTACTAAGAGACCTGATATCAATTCCCAATTCTGGTAATTACTCGTTAGCCATGTCTCTCTGGCAAGTTATACCTTTCCTCTGTCTCAGTTGTCTCATTTGAGAAGTGAAATGTTAACATCAGTCTTAAAATGTTTGCAGGGGAACTAAATCATTTTTTTTAACTATGAATATTGGATTTTGTATTGCTATCACAAATAAGGTCAATGCATGTAATACACATTAACATTTCAGGCTACTTAGCTCCAGTTTAAAGTACCATATTTTATAAGAAAAATTGGAACATACTTAGGAGAAAAGAATAAAACTCATCTGTAGATGGGGAAATAATGTATACTACTTACAAATAAATATTTCAAAGGAACTGTGTTTTTAAGCATGAGGAAGAAAAGGTTATTTCAATAACAGTTTTTAAATCATGATGAATTACATCAAGAATGGTGACAGTTGATTACCCTTGCAATTGAGCAAAAAATTGGAGTAAAATAGTTTAGGCTTATGCGTGAGGAATGTGGGTTAGGAACACAGGAAGTTTCCTGATTGATGACAGTTGGAACAAATTATAGAAGTAAGTTGGAAATTTTTAATAAGATAGATTTTTCATCAACATTAATATCCATTTACATAATTAAGGTATGATCCATCCTAAATATTTTACTTGGGCTAAGTGACATATTTTTCCCTCAAGTTTTTTTTTTTTAATTTTCATTATATTATGATAAAAACACTTAACGTGAGATCTACCCTCAACATATTTTTAAGTGCACAATACATTATTGTTCACTATGGGTATGATGTTGTAAAGCAGATCTCTAGAGCTTATTCATCTTGCTTAACTGAACTTGATTAGTGACTCCCCATTTCCCTGCCCCCAAGCCCTGGCAACCACCATTCCATTCTTTGATTCTACTAATTTGACTATTTTAGGTACCTCATATAAGTGGAATCATGAAGTAATTGTCTTTTCTGTGACTGGCTCACTTAACATAGTGTCCTCAACTTTCATCCATGTTGTCACATATCGCAGTTTCCTTCATTTTAAAGGCAAATGGTATTTCATTGTATAAATATGCCACATTTTCTTTATCTGTTCTGTCAATGGATATTTAGGTTGTTTCCATATCTTGGTTATTGTGAATAGTATGGCAATGAACATAAGAGTGCTAATATCTCTTTGAGGTCCTCATTTCAATTCTTTTGGATAAATACCTAGAAGTGGGATTGCTAGATCATATCGTAGTTCTATTGTTAATTTTGGAGGAACTCTGTACTGTTTTCCAGAGTGGCTACACCATTTAAAACCCCCCACCAACAGTGTATGAGGATTCCAATTTCTCCCCATCCTTGCCAACACGTACTTTTATTTTTTTGAAAATAATCACCCTGACAGATGTGAAGTGATATCTTGTGGTTTTGATCTACATTTCCCAGATAATTGACTGAGCATTTCTTTATATACCTATTGGCCATATGTATGTCTTCTTTGAAAGAATGTCTATGCAAGTCCTTTGCCCATTTTAAAATCAGGCTATTAGCTTTCTTGGTACTGAGTTATAAAAGTTCCTTATATAGTTTATATTTTATATATCAACCCCTTTATAGATACATGATTTGCAAATATTTTCTCCCATCCCGTAGGTTGCCTTTTTATTCTTTTGTTTCCTTTGCTGTTCAGAAGCTTTTTAGTTTGACATAATCCCACTTGTCTGTCCTTACTTTTGTTGCCTGTGCTTTTGGTGTCAAATCATTGCTAACATCAATGTCATGAAGCTTTACTCATATGTTTTCTTCTAGGAGTTGTATGGTTTCAGGTCCCATATTTAAGTCTTTAAATTTGTGTGTGGGGGGGGCATAATAGGTAGTTTCAATTTCATTCATTTGCATGTGGATTTCCAGTTTTACCAGCACCATTTGTCGAAGACTGCTCTTTCCCCATTGTGTATTCTTGACACTCTTGTTGAAGATTAGCTGGTCATATATGCTTGGATTTATTTCTGGTCTCTCTGGTCTGTCCCACTGGACTATATGTCTGTATGCCTGTGCCATAATGTTTTGTACTATACCTTTATGATATGCTTTGAAATTAGGAATTATAATGCCTCCAGCTTTGTTCTTCTTTCTTAGGATGGACTTGGGTATACTCAGTTGTAGAATTTTTTTCCTATTTCTATGAAAACTGCCATTGGAGTTTTATAGAGATTGCATTGAATCTTTAGATCACTTTCGGTATTGTGGAAATTTTAACAATATTAAGTATTCTAATCCATGAACATGAAATGTCTTCATTTGTGTTGCCTTTAATTTTTTTGACGTTTTATAGTTCTCAGTATTTAAGACTTTCACCTCCTTAGTTGAGTTTATTCCTAAGTATTTTATTCATTTTATCCCATTGAAATGGGAATGTTTTCCTAATTTCTTTTTAGATAGTTTGTTTGTAGTGTATAGAAACATGAGTGATTTCTGTATGTTGATTTTGTATCCTGCAACTTTACTGAATTTGTGTATTCTAATTTTCTTATGGAATCTTTAGGTTTTTCCCTATATATAAGTCCATGTTGTTTGTAACAGGGACAGGTTTACTTTTGATTTGGATGTTTTTTGTTTATTTTTCTTGCCTAATTTCTCTGATTAGGACTTCAGTACTATGTTGAATAGAAGTGATGAGAGCAGGCATCTTTGCCTTGTTACTAATCTTAGAGGAAAAGCTTTCAGTTTTTCAACAGTAAAGTGTGATATTAGCTGTGGGCTTTACATGTATGGAGTTTATTATGTTGAGGGATTTGCCTTATGTTCCTTACCTTCTGAGGGTGTTGATCATGAAAGCAGGTTGAATTTTGTCAAATGTGTTTTCTGCATCGATTGAGAAGATCATGTTATTTTTTTATCCTTTATTCTGTTAATGTGCTGTATCACATTAATTGATTTTGGTGTGTTGAAAAATCTTTGCATCCCAGAGATAAATCCCACTTTATCACAGTGTATGATCCTTTTAATGTGCTGTTGAATTCAATTTGCTAGTATTTTATTGAGGATTTTTAAATCTGTATTTATCGGGAATCTCGGCCTGTAGTTTTTTAATTTTTTTCCTTGTGGTATCTTTAGCTTTAATATAAGGGTTACGCTAGTATCACAAAATGAATTGGAAGTGTTCTTTACTTTTTGATTTTTTGAAAGAATTTGAGAAGCATTGGTATTAATTCTTTATAAGTTTGGTAGAAACAATGTGAAACCATCTGGTCCTGGGCTTTCCTTTGTCTTCAAGTTCTTGATTGCTGATTAAATCTCCATACTAGTTATAGGTCTGTTCATACTTTCTATTTCTTCATGATTTAGTCTTGGAAGGTTGTTTCTAGGAATATATCTACTACTTCTAGGTTGTCCAGTTTCTTGGCATATAATCATTCATAGTAGTCTTTTATCCTTTTTAGTTCTGTGATGTCCGTTATAAGGTCTCTTTTTTCATTTCTGATTTTATTTGATTCTTATTTATTTATTTTAATATGAAATTTACTGTCAAATTGGTTTCCATACAACACCCAGTACTCATCCCAACATGTGCCCTCCTCAATGTCCATCACCCACTTTCCCCTCCCTCCCACCCCCTATCAGCCCTCAGTTTATTCTCAGTCTTTAAGAGTCTCTTATGGTTTGCCTCCCTCCCTCTCTTTTTTTTTCCCCTTCCCCTCCCCCATGGTCTTCTGTCAAGTTTCTCAGATCCACATAAGAGTGAAAACATATGGTATCTGTCTTTCTCTGTATGATTTATTTCACTTAGCATACTCTCCAGTTCCATCCACGTTGCTACAAAAGGCTATATTTCATTCTTTCTCATTACCAAGTAGTATTCCATTGTATATATAAACCACAACTTCTTTTTTTTTTTCAACGTTTATGTATTTTTTTGGGGACAGAGAGAGACAGAGCATGAATGGGGGAGGGGCAGAAAGAGAGGGAGACACAGAATCGGAAACAGGCTCCAGGCTCTGAGCCATCAGCCCAGAGCCTGACGCGGGGCTCGAACTCACGGACCGCGAGATCGTGACCTGGCTGAAGTCGGACGCTCAACCGACTGCGCCACCCAGGCGCCCCTAAACCACAACTTCTTTATCCATTCATCAGTTGATGGACATTTAGGCTCTTTCCATAATTTGGCTATTGTTGAAAGTGCTGCTATAAACATTGGGGACAAGTGCCCCATGCATCAGCACTCCTGTATCCCTTGAGTAAATTCCTAGCAGTGCTATTGCTAGGTCATAGGGTAGACCTATTTTTAATTTTTTGAGGAACCTCCACACTGTTTTCCAGAGCGGCTGCACCAGTTTGCATTCCCACGAACAGTGCAAGAGAGGTCCTGTTTCTCCACATCCTCTCCAGCATCTATAGTCTCCTAATTTGTTCATTTTAGCCACTCTGACTGGCATGAGGTGATATCTCAGTGTGGTTTTGATTTGTATTTCCCTTATGAGGAGAGACAATGAGCATCTTTTCATGTGCCTGTTGGCCATCTGGATGTATTCTTTAGAGAAGTGTCTATGTATGTCTTCTGCCTATTTCTTCACTGGATTATTTGTTTTTCGGGTATGGAGTTTGGTGCGTTCTTTATAGATTTTGGATACTAGCCCTTTGTCTGATATGTCATTTGCAAATATCTTTTCCCATTCTGTCAGTTGCCTTTTAGTTTTGTTGATTGTTTCCTTTGCAGTGCAGAAGCTTTTTATCTTCATGAAGTCCCAATAGTTCATTTTTGCTTTTAATTCCCTTGCCTTTGGAGATGTGTCAAGTAAGAAATTGCTGCGGCTGAGGTCAGAGAGGTTTTTTTCCTGCTTTCTCCTCTAGGGTTTTGATGGTTTCCTGTCTCACATTCATGTCCTTCATCCATTTTGAGTTTATTTTTGTGAATGGTGTAAGAAAGTGGTCTAGTTTCATTCTTCTGCATGTTGCTGTCCAGTTCTCCCAGCACCATTTGTTAAAGAGACTGTCTTTTTTCCATTGGATGCTCTTTCCTTCTTTGTCAAAGATTAGTTGGCCATACTTTTGTGGGTCCAATTCTGGAGTCTCTATTCTATTCCATTGGTCTGTGTGTCTGTTTTTGTGCCAATACCATGCTGTCTTGATGATTACAGCTTTGTAGTAGAGGCTAAAGTCTGGGATTGTGATGTCTCCCGCTTTGTCTTCTTCTTCAACATTACTTTGGCTATTCAGGGTCTTTTGTGGTTCCATACAAATTTTAGGATTGCTTGTTCTAGCTTCGAAAAGAATGCTGGTACAATTTTGATTGGGATTGCATTGAATGTGTAGATTGCTTTGGGTAGTATTGACATTTTAACAATATTTATTCTTCCAATCCATGAGCATGGAATGTTTTTTTCATTTCTTTGTATCTTCTTCAATTTCCTTCATAAGCTTTCTATAGTTTTCAGCATACAGATCTTTTACATCTTTTGGTTAGGTTTATTCCTAGGTATTTTATGCTTCTTGGTGCAATTGTGAATGGGATCAGTTTCTTTCTTTGTCTTTCTGTTGCTTCATTATTAGTGTATAAGAATGTAACTGATTTCTATACATTGATTTCGTATCCTGTGACTTTGCTGAATTCATGTATCAGTTCTAGCAGACTTTTGGTGGAGTCTGTCAGGATTTCCATGTATAATATCATGTCATCTGAAAAAAGTGAAAGCTTGACTTCATCTTTGCCAGTTTTGATGCCTTTGATTTCCTTTTGTTGTCTGATTGCTGATGCTAGCACTTCCAACACTATGTTAAACAACAGTGGTGAGAGTGGACATCCCTGTTGTGCTCCTGATCTCAGGGGGAAAGCTCTCGGTTTTTCCCCTTTGAGGATGATATTAGCTGTGGGCTTTTCATAAATGGCTTTTATGATGTTTAAGTATGTTCCTTCTATCCCTAATTTCTCGAGTGTTTTTATTAAGAAAGGATGCTGAATTTTGTCAAATGCTTTTTCTGCATAGATTGACAGGATCATATGGTTCCTATCTTTTCTTTTATTAATGTGATCTATCACATTGATTGATTTCTGAACATTGAACCAGCCCTGCATCCCAGGAATGAATCCCACTTGATCCTGGTGAATAATTCTTTTTGTATGCTGTTGAATTCAATTTGCTAGTATCTTGTTGATAATTTTTGCATTCATATTCATCAGAGATATTGGCCTATAGTTCCCTTTTTTTGCTGGGTTTCTGTCTGGTTTGGGAATCAAAGTAACACTGGCTTCATAGAATGAGTCTGGAAGTTTTCCTTCCCTTTCTATTTTTTGGAATAGCTTGAGAAGGATAGGTATTATCTCTGCTTTAAATGTCTGGTAGAATTCCTCAGGGAAGCCATCTGGTCCTGGACTCTTATTTGTTGGGAGATTTTTGATAACTGACTCAATTTCTTTGCTGGTTATGGGTCTGTTCAAATTTTCTGTTAATTCCTGTTTGAGTTTTGGAAGTGTGTGGGTGCTTAGGAATTTGTCCATTTCTTCCAGGTTGTCCAGTTTGTTGGCATATAATTTTTCATAGTATTCCCTGATAATTGCTTGTATTTCTGAGAGATTGGTTGTAATAATTCCAGTTTCATTCATGATTTTATCAATTTGGATCCTCTCCCTTTTCTTTTTGAGAAGCCTGGCTAGAGGTTTATCAATTTTGTTTATTTTTCTCAAAAAACCAACTCTTGGTTTCATTGATCTGCTCTACAGGTTTTTTAGATTCTATATTGTTTATTTCTGTCCTGATCTTTATTATTTCTCTTCTTCTGGTGGGTTTCGGGTATCTTTGCTGTTCTGCTTCTATTTCCTTTAGGTGTGCTATTAGATTTTGTATTTGGGATTTTTCTTTTTTCTTGAGATAGGCCTGGATTGCAATGTATTTTCCTCTCAGGACTGCCTTTGCTGCATCCCAAAACATTTGGATTGTTATGTTTTCATTTTCATTTGTTTCCATGTATTGTTTAATTTCTTCTCTAATTGCCTGGTTGACCCATTCATTCTTTAGTAGAGTGTTCTTTAACTTCCATGCTTTTGGACGTTTTCCAGACTTTTTCCTGTGGTTGATTTCAAGTTTCATAGCATTGTGGTCTGAAAGTGTGCATGGTATGATCTCAATTCTTTTATACTTATGAAGGGCTGCTTTGTGACCCAGTATGTGATCTATCTTGGAGAATGTTCCATGTGCACTCGAGAAGAAAGTATATTCTGTTGCTTTGGGATGCAGAGTTCTAAATATATCTATCAAGTCCATCTGATCCAATGTATCATTCAGGGCCCTTGTTTCTTTATTGATTCTGTGTCTAGATGATCTATCCATTGTTGTAATTGGAGTATTAAAGTCCCCTGCAATTACCACATTCTTATCAATAAGGCTGCTTATGTCTGTGATTAATTGTTTTATATATTTTGGGGCTTCCGTATTCGGTGCGTAGACATTTGTAATTGTTAGCTCTTCTTGATGGATAGACCCTGTAATTATTATATAATGCCCTTCTTCATCTCTTGTTACAACCTTTAATTTAAAGTCTAGTTTGTCTGATATAAGTATGGCTACTCCAGCTTTCTTTGGACTTCCAGTAGCATGATAGATAGTTCTCCATCCCCTCACTTTCAATCTGAAGGTGTCCTCAGGTCTAAAATGAGTCTCTTGTAGACAGCAAATAGATGGGTCTTGTTTTTTTTTATCCATTCTGATACCCTGTGTCTTTTGGTTGGAGCATTTAGTCCATTTACATTCAGTATTATTATTGAAAGATACAGGTTTAGAGTCACTGTGATGTCTGTAGGTTTCATGCTTGTAGTGATGTCTCTGGTACTTTGTGGTCCTTGTAACATTTTACTCACAAAGTCCCCTTTAGCCTCTCGTAGGGATGATTTAGTGGTGATGAATTCCTTCAGTTTGTGTTTGTTTGGGAAAACCTTTATCTCTCCTTCTCTTCTGAATGACAGAGTTGCTGGATAAGGGATTCTGGGCTGCATATTTTTTCTGTTCATCACATTGAAGATTTCCTGCCATTCCTTTCTGGCCTGCCAAGTTTCAGTAGATGGGTCTGCTACTACCATCATGTGTCTATCTTTGTAAGTTGGGGCCTGTTTATCCCTAGGTGCTTTCAGAATTCTCTCTTTATCCTTGTATTTTTCCAGTTTCACTATGATATGTTGTGCAGAAGATCGATTCAAGTTACATCTGAAGGAGTTCTCTGTGCCTCTTGGATTTCAATGCCTGTTTCCTTCCCCAGATCAGCGAAGTTCTCAGCTATGATTTGTTCAAGTGCACCTTCAGCCCCTTTCTCTCTCTCTCCTTCTTCTGGAATTCCTATGATACGGATATTGTTCTGCATGATTGCTTCACCTAGTTCTCTAATTCTCCCCTCATACTCCTGGATTTTTTTATCTCTCTTTTCCTCAGCTTCCTCTTTTTCCATAATTTTAACTTCTAATTCACCTATTCTCTCCTCTGCCTCTTCAATACGTGCTATGGCCACCTCCATTTTATTTTGCACCTCATTTATAGTATTTTTTTAGTTCCTCATGACTATTTTTTAGTCCCTTGATGTCTGTAGCAATAGATTCTCTGCTATCCTCAATGCTTTTTTAAAGCCCAGCAATTAATTTTATGACTATTATTCTAAATTCTTGTTCTGTTATATTGCATAAATCAGTTTTGATCAATTCGTTAGCTGTCGCTGCTTCCTGGAGTTTCTTTTGAGGAGAATTCTTCCGTTTGGTCATTTTGGGTAGTTCCTGAGGTAGCTCCAAACTGCAGGGCACTTCCCCTGTGCTGTCCGGAGAAACTTGTGTTGGTGGGCGGGGCCACAGTCAGACCCGATGGCTGCCCCCAGGCCACCACTGGGGCCACAGTCAGACTGGTGTGTACCTTATCTTCCCCTCTCCCAGGAGCAGGACTCACTGTGGCGTGGTGTGGCCCCTGTCTGGGCTGCTCGCACACTGCCAGGCTTGTGGTACTGCTTCAATGGGATCTGGCCAAGGGCATATTAGATGGGGTAGATCAACAAGGTGCACAGGGGTGGGAGAGGCAAGCTTAGCTAGCTTTGCCATCAGTGGCCCCCTGCAGGAGGGGCCCTGCAGCACCAGGAGGGAGGCAGGCCCATCAGAGGGATGGACCCAGAGAAGCACAGCGTTGGGCATTTGCGTGGTGTAAGCAAGTTCGGTGATGGGAACTGGTTCCCTTTGGAATTTCAGCTAGGGGATGGGACAGAGAAATGGCACTTGCCAGCGCCTTTGTTCCCCCACCAAGCTCTGTCCTTCTGGGGCTCAACAACTCTCCCTCCAGGTGTCCTCTTGCCCTCCCTGCAATCTGTGAGCAGAGCTGTTGACTTTTAAAATTCCAGATGTTAAGTCCTGCTGGCTGTCAGAATTCATGCAGTCCATCCCCTCCTCTTTTGCAAGCCAGAATTTGGGGGCTCTGCCTTGCTGGGCAGGCTGCCCCTCCACCGCCTGGCTCCCTCCCGCCAGTCCGTGTAGCACTTACCGCCTCTCTGCCCTTCCTACCCTCTTCTGTGGGCCGCTTGGCTTGGCTTGGCTCCGGAGTGTCCATTCTGCTAGTCTTCTGGTGGTTTTCTGGGTTATTTAGGCAGATGTGGGTGGAATCTAAGCAATCAGCAGGACGAGGTGAGCCCAGTGTCCTTCTACGCTGCC
Organism: Herpailurus yagouaroundi; assembly: GCF_014898765.1. Lineage (NCBI taxonomy): Eukaryota > Metazoa > Chordata > Mammalia > Carnivora > Felidae > Herpailurus > Herpailurus yagouaroundi. The sequence continues at coordinate 14,989,535 of NW_024412396.1, read as the reverse complement.
ATCTTCTCAAAACATCAATTCTTCTCATGTTAACTTTATTAGTCTTGCTGAGGGTTTGCCACTTTTATCTTTTCAAAAAATGAACTCAATTTCATTTTTTTTTCTTTTTTTTTCTAGTCTCTATTTATCCCTGCTCTAATCTTTATTATTACTTTCCTTCTGCTAATTTTGGACTGAATTTTTTCTTCTTTTTTGTAGCTCCTTGAGCTGTAAAATTAGGTTGTTTATTTGAGATCTTTTTTTAATGCTTATTTATTTTGAGGGAGAGAGAGAGACAGAGACAGAACATGAGTGGGTTAGGGACAGAGAGAGACAGACAGAATCTGAAGCAGCTCCAGGCTCTGAGCTGTCAGCACAGAGCCCAAAGCGGGGTTTGAACTCACAAACCATGATATTAGGACCCGAGCCAAAGTTGGAAGCTCAACTGACTGAGCCACCCAGCACCCCTAGATTTTCTCTTTTAATGTAGATGTTTATCACTATGGAGTTACCTCTGAGTATTCTTTTACTACATCCGTAAGTTTTGTCTTTTCCTTTTATCTATATTGTCTTTTCATTTATGTTTGTCTCAAGTTATTTTCTACTTTCTTTTTTGACCCATTGGTTGTCTGATAGTATGTTGTTTCCTCAGGGTGAAGCAGGCAGCTGCCATCTTTGTCTGCTCTGTGCCGAGAAAGGGGAGGACTATGAAACCTCCATTTCAGTTCTCCCCCAGGTAGCTAAACCTGTCAGAACTCCACAACTTGCCAGAAAGATGCCATTTTTGGGGGCCTCCCCAGAGAAGTTGGGATGTTGGACACAGAGATCAAGAAGTGACTAAGTTTTTAAGAGGCAGAGAAGCTAGGTACTTTCTCACAGGACTTTGACAGTGAAAGCCCAAGAGTAACCTCCTTCTCCCTACAGAATATTTCCCCTGCACTTTGTTCACATCCCCACTTTCTTATCACATTGTACTGTAATACTTGATAATTAATGCCCTCCCACCCCCTTTCTGGATCATTTACCTTCACACTCACCTCTAGCACCCAGTGTAGGACCAGGCATATATAGATATCCAGTAAATGTTTGCTGGATGAATAAACAAAAAATGAATGATGGATAGAAACAATATGATGTAATGGTTAAGAATATATGGTTGAGAATCAGAAGAACATGAGTTCAAATCCAGGCTCTACCTCTTGTAAGCAGTGTGATCTTGGACAACTGATTTAACTCTCTCAGTCTTGTGTCCTTATCTGTAAAATGGTGTTACATAGCTAATCCACAGGGTTCTTATGTTTTGTATATATTTTTTTAATATAAGATGGTATCTTGGGGGCACCTGTGTGGCTCAATCAGTTGAGTGTGTCCAACTCTTGCTCTTGTTTCAGGTCTTGATCTCAGGGTGATGAGTTCAAGCCCCATGTTGGGCTCTATGCTGGGCATGGAGCCTACCTAAAAAAAAAAAAAAAAAAAAAAAAGATGGTGTCTAGCAATAAGTAACTATTAATTAATAGTACCATTATTTCTCATGAAAGTTATGAAAAATAATACAAGTATTATATCACATGTTTCTATTTTTGCTATTAATTTAATTGTGATGTGTTATCATTATTGACAGAAATGTTTGAGTGATTCACTGATGGCCAGTACAGAATGACCTATTCAGATTATGTGACAGGTATCACTCATACCCAAAACCTCACAGTGGGCATTCTTGCTTTGGACTATGTTGGGGGTAGGAGAGGTGGAAAGAGTTAATAGCATTGCCTTTAGCTCTGCAACCTTAAATAAAGCCCTGTTTCCACCAAAGAAAGCTTTACAGTCCTCCCCAGCACATCCAGAGCTTCTCGGAGCATCTCTTACCCAACCCAAGGATACAGAGAGATGAACCATAAACTTCCAGTTGACCAGTGGTTCTCAGACTTTAGTGTCTGGCAGAGTAATTGGGAGGACTCGTTTAAACAGATTGCTGAGCTCCATCGCCATCAGTAGGCCTGGGATAGGACCCCAATTTTTATTTCTAAGAAGTTCCCATGTAGTATTGATGATAATGGTTCAAGCACCATACTTTGAGAACCATTGAGTTCATAGAAATGGTCACGAGTAACCTGAGTCCAGGGCAGGAATGTGTGTAGAAATCTTTCCACTAAGGTGAATTGCCTGATAACCCCTGTGAAGATTAGGGCTTTCTTTTTTCAGCCCCAGTGTTTTCAACCCTGACCTCCCTCTTCTTACTTTATAAATTTATTGGTAGAGGAAATAGTTTCATGAAGTTTTTCTAAGCTTTTATGAGCCTGACAAAATCTATAGACACTCTTTCCAGAAAAACCCATCTACACATACACAGAAGCATTCCTCATAATTTCAAGTGGTGCTGGGACACCTCTCCCACCAGCCTAGCCACTGACTCTAAAGAGTATCAGTAGAAAAAATATGCCCTAGGGGCATCTGGGTGGCTCAGTCACTTAGGCATCCAACTTCAGCTCAGGTCATGATCTTGCAGTTTGTGTGTTTGAGCCCCATGTGGGCCTCTGTGCTGACAGCTCAGAGCCTGGAGCCTGCTCTGGATTCTGTGTTTCCCTCTCATTCTGTCTGTCTGTCTGTCTGTCTCTCTCTCTCTCAAAAATAAACAAACATTTAAAAAAAAGAAAAAGGGTGCCTGTGTGGCTTAGCCGGTTAAGCATCCGGCTTTGGCTCAGGTCATGATCTCAACAGTTCATGAGTTCAAGGCCCATGTCGGGCTCTGTGCTGACAGCACAGAGCCTGGAGCCTGCTTTGAATTCTGTTTCCCTCTGTCTCAGCTCCTCCCCTGCTTACCCTCTGTCTCTGTCTCTCTCTCTGTCTCTCTCTCTCTCTCTCAAAAATGAATAAACATTAAAAATTTAAAAAAAGAAAAATTATGACCTAACACAAAGCCTTGGTTCATATGGATGTAACAAAAATTCCCTTCTTATAATTAATCTTTCAGTTACCTCATTTTTAAAACAGGAATAATAATAATAGTTCTTACATCAAAGTTTTTGTGAAGATTAACTGATATAATACATGAAAGGGCATAGTTTAAAAACCAAAAACACTGAATATTACCTTTTACTCTCTGTAGTCTTGCTACAATAATCCTCATTCTTCAGGCAAGTGGGTGCCTCTCCCTACTAAGAAAAGATCAGGAAGTATAAGAAAAAAGAGCCTAGGAGTAATGTTTCAAGACCTTACTCTATGCCCATCACATTCTTCCGCTAAGATCTGGTCACAGGCTGCCGTATCATGGTTCTCCCTGTGAGCCCCTGAGCAATGGGATCTAGCAAGCCCAGGCTTAGCTCTGTGACATGAGAGTCTCAATTTATTTGCCCTGAAATACTTTTCTTTACAAATGCCCAATGCCCTGTCATGTCCCCATGTTAGTGTCCCCATGTAAAGTTCTAGTAGAGGTTCGTTTCTAGGATAGAAGATGCTGAATCTTGAGAAGTAATGATTAAGGGCTAGGCCTAATTCTCACTGCTTCTACAAAAATAACTGAACAAGTACCTCGATAGGCCAATCGGCAGACATTTATTTAGTGCCTACTGTGTACACTGTGTAATAGGTGACCCAAAGAGAAGTAACACATGTCTCTAGGCGGTGCCAACTCACAAGCCAGCAGGGATGAGAGATACGTGCAAAAATAAGCCAGACGCAAAGTGAGCCTTAGCAAGGGCAATGATTGTGGTTCATACCGGAGTTCAAGAGTACAGAAGAGGGAGAAATCAGTTTTGACAGGGATCCATTAAAGTGTCTTGGGCAAGGTAGGAATCAAGCTGAACTCTAAGGTGGAGTGTGACCACGTTAGGTGACTGTAATGGAGAAGGACATTATAGGCTGTGTAAGTCATTTGAATAAGAGAGTTAGAAAAGTGCTCAGCTTAACTTTGCACGATTATGATTTACCCAGGGTGACTATAGTATGGGAGTGGGGTGGAGGTGCAGAACTTGAGGCTGGAGAGAGAAGTTGGAAGCATATGGTAGGAAAGAAACCAAAGGCCAAGTGAGGAGCTTTGGCTTTACTCTCCGTTCAGTGGGGAAGGATTGAGGACCTTTGGGACCAGGAGCAGATCTGCTTTTCCAAATAAGAGAGCCTGGTGCCACTGTGAAGAATAGATGATACAGAGCAAAAAGAAAATAAGACCTGGTAAGGTAACAGGAACCTAAGCCACAGCAGTGGGAGTGGCCAGCAGGGGATGCAGGGGAGAGGTATGTTGAGAGGCTGCATTTTGAGAAGGGTCGATGACATGTAGCAAAAAAAAAAAAAAAAAAAAAAAAAAGCAGAGGCAAGAGGCAAGCTGAGAGGGCTCTCCTTGGCACGCCCAGTCCCAGGTGAGGTTGCTGCATAAAGCAGACCATGGGCTCCAAGGACGAAACTGGCCAAGGGCCCAGAGACCAGGTGGTGAGGAATACCTCTTGGCTGTCCCAAGAAGTCTTCTCCTTCCTTGAATGCCCAGAAGGGTAGCAACTGACCATCTGCTTTGCCTGCGTGGAATATCAAAATCACTGATTCCTGGACATGAGTCCTCAGCTTGGCAGCTTCAGAAGTCCTGGGGATCTTTTAAAATCATTTTCAGGCCCTTTCCCATGTGATTTTGATCCGGGAACCTGACCTGGGGCCCAGGCATCCACGTTTTGCAATGCTCTCAGGTGATTCTGTTGCACATCTGTTGTGGGAAACCACTGTGGGACCTTACAACTAGTCTGGAAAGTGTATAGCAACCCTGGGCTCAACACGTACTTGTGCTAATGAACACTGTGATAGGCTGAAGACTTTCGGTTTTGGCCTCCAGCAGTGACTTTTAGCACAGTGACCTTCATCAAGTGCCGAACACCACCCCCGACCTCTAGTCCTCGGTGAACACATCAGGAGATGGGAGAGGCCGCATGCTTGACAGGGTCCCCCAAACGTCCCAAAAGGGCAGTGTACGTACAAGCCATCATTTCCACCCTTGTCCTCAATTCAAAAAGGAGAGCTGGGCTGTGTCGCAGGGATACCGTAAGAGAATCTTATTACAGGATGTTTTGAGACTCTACAGAACAGGCTACATAATAATACTGTCCATTTTCTGCCAGGCTTATCCAACATTCATAGCACTTTTATTGCTATTATTGTTTTTATTTTTCAGGAAAATAATACAGTACACAGGTAAGGCAGGTGTTAAACTTGTCCCTCTACACACTGGGCTCTGTGTGATTTGGTGACTCGTGCAAGGTCAGACAAACCAGAGCCAGGCCCGAACACCCCATCCTTCTGAGCCCCGGTTCTGCTTCTGGGCCATGATGGAGAAGGGTAACATAAAGGCATTTTTCTCTCCTTGTAAAAGAGAAAAAAATGGGGGGAGGGGGAATTATTTAAACACACCTCACTCATACTGCAATCACTGCATTGTTTTTCCTGTTGAAACACCCTGTTGGTTTTTAAATCCCTTTAAACCTACCCGGCACCTGTATGGCCCAGATCCAAGAATTATTACCGAACCCTTCACTTTTTATATTTAGCCACATAGGGGCTTCTGTGATGGTATCTGGCTCTTGGTTCGGTTGAAAATTTCAGAGCTTCCAAGAGTTTTCTTCTTCCAGAGAAGCTAGAAGCATGCAATGCTCAGACATGATTTTTTAAGTAAGTGGGGTATGTCTCTCCACTTATGTTCTCCTGGGTAAAACAGCATCATGGCACTAACCTGTACTGTTCCTGTGTGAAGATACTCCCGAAATACTGACCAAATGAGAGGGCAGGAGAAAGATTGGGGGGGGGGGTTCTTCATGAGCTCTGCATGGTTTGTGGGATGACCTCTCTTCAGGGCAAGAACTGAGGCTGAAAACATAATGAGAACTTCCCAGCAAATTCATTATAACAAAGCATAATGTGAGCTCACTGGGCACAAAAATAGGCTGAAGGAAAGTGACTCCCACATAAGACCTAATTAAATACTTTGATGTCAGAAAGCAGAGCAGGAGGGTAGAAAATCAAATCTGACCAAAGTAGAGGACCTAAATTCAAATAGGAGAAATTTCTCTCTCTCCATCTCCCTCTCCTCCCTCTCTCTCTCTCTCTCTCTCTCTGTCTCTTCTCTCTCCCCACCACCTTCTCTGTGCCTCTCTCTCTCCTTCTCTTCCTTTGCCACGAAGGAAGAATAACTCAGGAACAATAGGTTGTAAATTCTTCAGCCAATTAGTCCAGTGACTTACTACTGTTTATAATGCACAGAATGTCACAGGCTGTTTTGCAGCCTCCCCAAGTTGGTTTGTTAATAACAGGAAGCTAGCACTTCTCAGTACAGTGGATCAGCTACACGTGAAAATAAATGCAAAAAACCTGGAGGGGAATAGCAGCAGACCAAGAGTAGCCTTGATTTAATTTAACATTTGGGGGTCCACACACAAATGAGCATTTTAGTAGGCTTCATGGTGGAAGTTGCTGTCATTTGTAAAATATTCTGGCCAATTAGCTAATAGTGTGCTTGGATTTCTCCTGTTTTGATACAGTAATACTAAGTACATTGTGAAGCCCAATTATACAAATCATCCCCATATGCCATACCAGTCTTTCTTTATGAACTGTGTTTATAAATCCTGTGTGAGGAAATGTGTACTTCAGCAATTTAGACCATGTGTAAAAACATAGCCAATGGGATTGTCAAGAAAACAAGTTCCAGCCTAGGAAATCCTAATGTGTTCCGCTGGAATAACAGGAGGGTGCCGGGGAGTGCAATGCTCTGCTTAAATACATATTGCTTTATAGTGTTGAGCCAATTTAGGGGCTTCCGCTTCCCTTTCTGTTATTTTATTCTTCTTTTCTTTTAGGATCCAACCTTGGAGTTTTTGAGAAAATTTGGGATTGGTCTTCTCTCGGGCACAATAGCCTCAGTCATTAACATCCCTTTTGATGTTGCCAAAAGTAGGATTCAAGGGCCTCAGCCAGTTCCTGGAGAGATCAAGTACAGAACCTGTTTTAAAACAATGGCAACAGTCTACCAGGAAGAAGGGTAACATTCTTATTTTAATAAATGTGCAGGGTTCACGTATTATTAAAGCTATATTGTGCTTCCATTTTGATGAGAGCCATTAAACCCTCCGAAATTGGGTGTGTGTTGGAAAAGCTCTAACGAATGACAAACTTTGTGAGATAACACAGTAAGGAAATGTTGGCAACGAGTTCTGACACCATCAAGAACCTCGGGCCACCATCCTACAGTCCGCTGTATGTTTGAGAATGCGAAGATGAACCTTTTGCTTGTCAGTTTGCACAATATGCTCTAATACACCCTGCTAATGTGTGGGCAGGAGAGTGATTGTCTTCTAACTGTAAATCTAATCAAAATGTCACCTCATTATATTCTCCTGGGGGAATTAAACACGAGAGTTCTGTGCAAAGGGTTTTCTTTCAAAAATGTGAAGTACAGGTTTTTTTCTGCTAGTGTTTTTGAGTCTTACATTTGTCTTCATACCTCTTCACCCAGATCTTATTCTCAAGTAAGCAAGTAATATTTTATTTCGATCGAAGCTATATCATATTTCCTTTTGTGCAGACTGAGTTTGTGGTCTTTTAAATTTGATTACAAAAGTCATTTTGTCCATGTACACAGCTGTCTTGAAAGTAAGACCTGTGTTCAGAGCAAAAGCCATCTCACTGATGAAAGTCATATTTCTGGTGGAGATGATCAGCAGAGCTTGGGCATCAAAGAATTGATTAACTCTTTCCCTTTGTCCAATTTGCTGCAGAAGACGCATAGCCAGATATTTTTGGTTTGCGATATGTGTAATTTCAAATAAATGTTCTTGTAGATGCTGCGTCAGCAGCTCCATAAAGCTGAGGTACAACCCCATTTTCTTTTCAGAGTTATGAATGTTGCTCTTTCCCTTCCTGTTGTAGGATTTTAGCTTTGTACAAAGGCCTGCTTCCCAAGATTATGAGGCTTGGACCAGGTAATGATGTTTTTATTACTTATATCCTCCCTTCTTTATTGTTCTGTTGTCGCTTTTTTTTTTGTGTCTATCGGCAACACATTAAGTTTATCACACTGCGAAAGATGGAAATCTTGAGGATATAAAGTTGTCTAGGAGTATTCAAGATATTAAAGGTATCCATTAGAAATGTTTTCTTTAAAAAAAAAAAATGTTTTCCACCTCTGTTTATAAGGTACTATTTAAGGCCTTGCTAGAGACTGATAGAAGCCAAAAAGCCCAGCTTAAGTCAATAGAAAAGGATCCACAGCCAGTTGAAGTTTGAGCACAGAGATGTACATACAGTGGCTTCTGGCTACAGGAAAGGATTCTCAGTGAGTGAGGGAGCAGCCCAATAAAACTTTCCTGGTGCCCCAGGTTCATTCTTGTTCCTGCCTCAGCTTCATTTCAAAAACAGAAAAGAGGGATAACTTGCCTCCACAAATGGCAAGAACCACTGGGCTTCGCAATCACCTGTGAGTTGTGAATACCGTCCAGGGAGCTGTGGTGCTGCGGCCTAGCACTCACCTTCTGGGCCTCTGTCAGCATGATGGTGGAGACTCCTGGCTCAGGGCCTCACCTCAGGATGCCAGCCCACAAAATAAAGCCGGCTGCCATTCCCACAGGGAGAGTCAGCTGCCTCTATGTAAATAGATGAGAAAATAACTGCTGCAGACCCAACTGCCTGGGCAAATAGTCTTGGGTTATAAGCAACCTTCTGTGTAAGGACAGAGGTATGCACCAGCCCACATATTTTTTTAACCAAGCCACACTCACCTGCTTAGGCATCCTAGTATTCTTTCCCAGAAGCTTCACCTGCTCCTCTCCTCTCTCCCTTTCCCATTCCTCCCTTTTAACACCAATGTCACACACAGGCATGTTGACCATCAAATCTCAGCCCAGTGAACCAGCATTTCTACCAATGTGAGGATAGAGAACAATGGTCTGTAAACTGAAGGCAATGAACAGCTCACACTTTCACATATTTAAAAAAAAAAATTTCTTTTAATGCTTATTTCTTTTTAAGGGAGAGACAGAGTGTGAGCTGGGGAAGGGGCAGAGAGAGAGGGAGACACAGACTCCAAAGCAGGCTCCAGGCTCCGAGCTGTCAGCACGGAGTCCGACACAGGGCTCGAACTCACCAACCGCGAGATCATGACCTGAGCCGTAGTCGGACGCTTAACCGACTGAGCCAGCCAGGCACCCCCACACTGACACGTATTTAGAAAACACTTCCACAATTCCCAATCCATCGATCCCAGCCTGTCTAGTCATATAAGCATGGATTTTGCTCCACATTTGAGATTCGGACTTGCCTCCTGTCAGTCATTGGCCCGTGTGTAAAAACAAAGCCAATTGTAAAGAATCTTGGTGATTCTGTGCAACTCTGTCTGCACGTATGTGGTGTTTTCCCTTCACCGCACAGTAAAAACCTGCTGGTAGACCTAGTATTAGAGAAAATCACAGGAATGACCCTAACCCAGCTTTCTCAGGAGGCGATGGGCCTAAAAGGAGTGGTGATCAGGGAGAGTTTAACCTAAAACAGTAATTGACTGGAACCTTAATCCCAAACTCTTAAATAATCTGACCCCAAGGTTTGTTAGAGGCTTGCAAATGTTTGGTTGGCTTTTCAAATGTTTTTGCATGAGGTGTCCTGAGTTGATATAGTGTTAAATATGATGAAATGGGTTGCTGTGAATGTACTATCCAGGCTAAACACAACTGTGAATGACTGGAAATCTCGTTCAAGGACCAGGCCCCCACTCACATCTAAGTCCTCCGAACATGCAAGCCCTAGCAACTTGAAAGGAAAGGTAGAAAGGTGTGACATTTGACTTAAGGACAAGATTTTTTCAGAAAGAGTGAAAAATGAAAGGTAAATCTGCAACTTTTATCCTTCGTAGTAGGGAAGCATCTCACCTTTTTTATAACAGCCTCAGCAGCTCTGTGTGGCTAACAACCAGTTACCTCCCATGAAAGGAGAATCGTGAAGCCTGTGGGTCAAACTCCAGACATCACTAGGCTGAAAACTAACCCAATTCTGCATGTTCTTGTCTTACACTGAGAACAGTTAAGAAGAGTAAACACAGCAATTACATAGGTATTAACAGCCCTGTGTTAGTGGGTCATCTTTGTTTGCCAGAGTACCAAGAGGGCTACAGCAGCTGAGAGGGGTATACTAATAGAGGATCTTCATGGGTTAAAAATGAAAATTACAGGCAGGTAATTATCTTTGGTATAAGGTTACACAAACATGTGTGGCCTGTAGATTAAAAAAACACACTCACACACAGATGGCAGTGTGTACAAAATAACTAAGATCAAAATCCAGTGCTGGTTGTTTTCGTCAAAAGTCCATCTTCTGTTCGTGCAGCCAAGTCTTCTTAAAGTTGTGCTCAGGGTATCTGTCCACATTTTTCGCACAGACATGAGAGGATAAATAGATTATATTCAAGAGCATGGGAGACGTGCCATTTACGGCATCAGAACACAAAATCATCCACATGCAAATGCCTCTCCTGACTTCTTGGTATTCTGCAACCTGGGTGCTTAGTTTTCTGTATCATATTCTTGTTGACATATTACATAGCAAGCCTCTTTGAAGCCAGTTATAGAACTCTTCTCTTTCAAGATGAATGGTGGTCTTATGGCACCCAAACCCCACTACCAAATTTTCAAGTGTGATACATTTATATGAGGCAGAGAAGAGGAAGAAAAACAAGAGGAGGAAGAAAGCTAGCTATATTTTGTAATGCACATATTTTAAAATATTCAGAAGCTATTTTTCACATTGCAATCCAGTCTGAAGGCTATAAGCGAAAGCTGGACTCATCTGTCAAGTACCCTCTTAGAGAGTTCCTTCTTGAGTGCAACTAGGACAATGTTAATTATGGACTGAAAAAGATAAATCCTTTGCCTACATATGAAAAATATGAAGGTTTGTTTGCAGGAAAGCCACATGCCCTTACATGACTAAATGTGTCTATATTTATTTACTTTTAAAAATTAAGAGTGCCTGAAAAAGAATCTGATGAGAAATGCTGAAAGTCACAGAAACTCATGGGGAAAAAATGTATTTGGAGACTCAAGATGGTCTTGATTTTGCTGTGAGAATTTTCCACAATAGTTTTACATCAGCATATTAGAGCCCAAAGATTGGTGAGTCTAAGCAGCCCCTGCTTGATAGGCTAATGGGACTTCACAGATCCAGAAACCCAGTGGGAAAAATGATGCTACTTTGCAGGATTTGAGATAAAAACCAGCTCTTTTCTTTTCTAGGTGGTGCAGTGATGCTGCTGGTTTATGAATACACCTATTCATGGCTTCAAGAGAACTGGTGATTACCTATGAAGTGTTGAAATAATGGATATTTGCTATACAGCACTGAGCTGATAATTGTAGAATTATAATTTACAATCTTATGTACAATTAAGGGGAAACAGTTTATTCATGAAGTCTAGATTCATGAAAATCTATTTCGATACTCCAAAAATTATCTCTAGACAATTTGAGACAGTAGTTTTGGCCACATCCATAAATCTGTGAGAAGAAAGATAATATGAAGTAATGAGGTGTGTTAATCGAGCATAGAAATCAGATATAGTTCATAAAAGCAATATAAATTTCATGACCTGTATTCCTCTCACACTGATTCACAATGAAAATTCATTGTATTCATAATTACTTTTTTCCCCAAGAGATCAAGAAATGCTTAAAGTCATAAAAAAAAATTAAGCCAAAATTTGAACAATTCTTTTAAGGAATTGTTCCATAAATAATAACTAAAAGGCACAAGGAAAAGATTTTTAAAGTACACTAAAATGGCATTTTAAAAATATTGAATTTTATGTTAAAATTTAAATCCATTGGTTTTCTTTAGAGTAATAATCTACTTTCCCAAAGCTACTGGCACTGTTTTTTTTTTAAATCATGCTATGTGAAGTCTTTTAGGACAAATAGAAAACATGAAATTATGTTGAACTACTTTCCTTCACATAATTCCCTTTGAAAACAATTTTTGTTGCTGAAATAGTTTCATGTTAAATAACAATTTGGAACCACTCCTTGGGCCCATTTGTGCCATGTTTGCATCCAAATATCTTTTTTCAGAACTCTTACCTATGCCATTCTTAAAAAGACTGTTTAAAGTACATTTCCAAATTATTAAAGTGACAGCTTCTGGTATGAAGTCATCTATCTGCAGTGTTAAAATGTGTATTATGAAGGGAAAAATGTTTCAAAATAGAAGTACGTTCTTGGCATTTCCAAAGATTCCTGTACTAACATGCACTCCAAAAAGTATCTCCTTGGCACCGACAGAACCAAACGGGATTTTTTATTTGCCTGCTGAAATGCTACCTCAGTAGCTGACGTCAACAAAAATATCTGCACGTTCTAGACGATACCTATTCTTAACTACTACTAAAGATTATTTCTACCATGAGGCTAGGTCACTGAAGCATTTTGAAAATAAAAAATAAAAGATAACATGGTAATTATTACTTTTTATTAATTTAGAGCATTTGAAGTATAAAAATAAAGGCTTTTTGACATACTGTATATACATACACAGCCTTCGGTTGTACATCCTTTCCAACGTGTTTTTTAATTTATATTTCAGCCCAATATTCAATAAGAGGGTCATTAAAAGTAGAAAGAAGAAAAAAACCAAGATGCGTCTGTCGTACAACTGCATCCTATCCTTTGCAGGTAATGCTATTGCGGCCTGTGAGGGAGAGTACTGCCTGCATGGAGGCCATGAAATTGAACCTTTAACCTCTCCCTGTGAATGGGATGGGAAAGGACCTCTGAAGAGTGCATTTGCCAGTTTAAAAACAACACTTTTACCCCCTAAGAAACAAAGGAAATAGGTCAACATTAGCCAATAATAATAACGTCTAAAAATTAAACAATCCCCCTCCCATTTTCCTTCTCTTATTTTTAAGAGTAGCTTTAAATCATAATTTGCTTTGAATAGCAAGTTGTATTCTAGCTTTCTGTTGTCTTTAAGTTACTCCATGTGAATTCACTGTTGCTAAGAAAAGACCTGAGGGGAAGAAGAGAAGGAAAAAAAAAATCTTGGCATCATTAATATTAGATTTTTTAAAAAACAAGAACCAGAAAAAATTATAAATAGAATAACAAGAGATTTCTTAATTTAGATAAATATTTCATTGTGTTTCATACAATTGAGTTTTTTAAAGACTCTTAATAGCCACCTAAAAATATCTGATAAAGGATAATTCTGTACCTTACGTCAGTTTTTCTGGATGGCAGGGGAGTCCCTGTACAGTATGGTTTTAAAGTCTTCACCAAAATATTGGACTGGTATCTTTGTTCCATTTGGTTTATAGTCTATTTTCTTACCAGACTGGGAACTCCAGATGTCAATAGGAGTTTTACAAGATCAAAGGAAGACTATGGCCCTGAGAGTTCATCTCCTTCTGCTTATTCTTCTCCTGAAGTTATAATCCTCTGTTTGTAGCACTGAATTTCGGTTGCTTTAGAAATAAATGCAGTTCAAAGCCCTCTAAGATATCTGTAGTTGGAAAAAAAAGCAGTTCTTTGAATGTAACTTGTGTGTCAGAAATCTGCTTACTGTTTATATGCTAGTGATCTGAAAACCTAGTTCCTCTAGCCATCTGAGTTTTTTAAATGAAGCCATGAAACCGATGTGACGGAACTGGGTTGCCATGTGGACTGTGCACAGCACAGAGAGGAAGAAACCAAGATCACCTAACCGAATGCATCTTTAACATCCATTATCTAGTGATGTGCCCTTTTAGTTATTGCACAGAATGCCAAAAAAAAAACCCCCATAATATATTAATTTTCCAATAGATGAATTGTACCAATGTTTTTAAAACGTAGTTTCAAGCCTATATCCCAAGCAGGAAGAACTTTCTAAACAGAAAAGAAAAAATGTAGAATTATACCCAAGAAAAGCAATTGTTTTAAAACACGACACCTCACTCACACACACACACACTCTCTCTCATACACACCCCACAGCTCTACTATTAACATTAAAGTGAAAACAGAATTGGTCTAGAAAGACTTACTGGCTAAACTAGGTCCTTTAACTGCAGAAATGAATAAAGGGAATTTTAAAAAATTAAATAGCATTTGTATTTCTAATACCACCACCAGTTTACCTACATGTGAAACATGCTTCTGTACAACAATGTAAACTTCACAGCAAGCCATTTTTACATTCACTAGAGCAGAATTTTCCACTTTCTTTAAATTACAACATAATTTTGGGCTGAGATTGCTGAACACACAGGTAAGCCAACAATAACAGTACAATTTAGTTTCACAGTGGTTTTCTTAACATAAAGTTCATTTTAAGTGTCTTTGCAAAGCATTTCACATTAAACTTAAGTTTCTAAGTGACTTCCTTTAAAGCCTTCTTATTCAGATATTTTCCACCCTCATGTCTTTATATGCTTGGCATGTGTGTTGTTTGATTAGGATACAAAATGGGAGACTGGCTTGTTTAATCTGTTTTTGAGTCCTCTGCTGTAGAAAGAAAATGTCCTTCATAAGATGTTGAAGCCTTCACTGCACACACAAAATTTGGGGCAAGTCCAGGTCCAGGAGCCCACCACCAAACAGAGACAAAGACGTTGCCAGAAAGTCACCTTTACAAAAAGAGAGAAAAAAATAGATTGGGGGGGGGGGGGGGGGGGGTATCCCATGGAATGAAAACACAAATGCACCATCCAGAGTCCCTATTTACAAACTAACAGAAAATATAAACATCACTGTATTTGGAACCCAGTAAAAACATCAGGAGGAGCTAAATTCAGATACGGCTTGTTATACATATTTTCCAACAAAATACGTTATCTCTTAAAAATAAACAAAGCATCACTCAAGTCAATTATTGATTAGTTTCCTAATGATGAATTTAAACTTACTTGGTCACCTTATTTGATTAGAGGGTGCAGCGTAACTTTTTTCTGTATGTGTTTTCCTTTATTGGTTTTGCAAAATCTCAACAATTGCACGTTTCAAAAGTTCAGGTTGATTTAGAATAAATATACACATGTGGTTTTACCAAAGACTAGTTTTAAAAGTTCCTTAAGCCCTTTGAGGGGTGCAGGTTTCTTTGCTACGTTAAAACAGCGTGTGGGCAACACAAATGTCTCATTCAATCCTTAAGATTGCTTTTGTTTTCAAATCCTAAAGTCATGTCAGGTTTCTGCAAGAGAGAAGTTATGGCAAGAAATATTTAAGTGTCATCGGCACAAACGATGTGAGTCCTTAAAGCCAGCTTTGGGGGCGGGAGGGGTGGGATCCGAGACCAGGGGAGAGGGGGAGGGCGTGCTGAGGGGAGACCCGGGTGAGGCTGCCGCGGACAGAATCTCCCATCAGAGTGCAGAAGCCGTGACAGAGTGACTACCTTCTCTGGCTGGCATTCCCTTGAACGCCAGCGATGCGGGAATGTCACAGTTGTGGGGGGAAAGTGGGGTGCCGCTGGCATGTTGCCACCCGTGTCCAGCCACATAACCGGAAGGAGCGGCGCTGTAGGTCATGTAAGGCGACACTTGGGCCGGGGTCGGATAAGGAGCCATGCTGGACGCTGACACAAAACTGCTTACAGCTGGTAGACCATTTGGTGCCTAAGAGTAGGAAGAGAGAAGAGGTGAAAATAATTACATTGTAGTAGTTGACATTTCACGGGTTTGCAGAAAGAGGCAGAATGTAAGTTCCTCGCGTAGAAGCAATATTCTGACTCTAATTTCTGATTTTTTTAGATCTGATCTTTATATTCTAAATGCATTCACAGTCTTGCTGCTTAAACATAAGGCCCAAAAAACAGGATATCATTCTTTCCACAAAGGCTTTGAGGAGGCTACAACAAGAAAATTCATAGTACTTGCTTTGCTATTTGGAATTATAGGAAGCAAATACAGGGTGAGGAAAGAATTAATGGTGATTAAATACTCTCAGAAGCTGTTCGGCTATCCGGATGCCTTTGTCAACCTTCCCCGTACTTGGGTTTTGTTTGGCTCTTTTGTTGAAGCATTTGTGAAGGGCCTGGTTGGCGTAGCTTTCATTTCCAGTAAAGAAGGGCACGGAGTGTAGGCTGTCACTCCAGACTCTCAAAATGAGCACAACCTTTGTTAAATAAAACATGGGCCGTATTTTAAAAGGTCATGTTGAAAATGCCTGTTGGACAAAGGACATGCAAAATCAGGCAGTTGTCTTATAAGGGTTCTTAAATGAAGATTGGGGATATTTTTTTCCAGAGCTATTTTATCAACAAGAAAACTGTCTATTGGAATATAAAAGAACTGCATATGTGTGGTTTTGAAATTGGAATATTGGTTTGCAGAGTTTTGGGGTCCTGTGACATGAGTTTTTAAAAGCCACATCGGTAAGTCTCTTGAAAGGAATTTAAATGTAAAATCCTAGTTTGCAAACAAAATGCAGCAGCCCAGGCAAGGAGCTCTGTCTAGAAACCAGTGTTCTCTTGGCATCCAATAAGTTACTGTTGGTATCGTTACTATTAACAACAATAAAAACACCCCAATTTCCTATCCTGATTCTGGCATGACCACTTGGTATCTCAAGTAACGTTTTCCCCCCTCAATTTCTACATTATTTAGAAATAAAGAGTAAACTTGTTTCCTGGCAGAGATGTGAATGAATTCATACATCAACATATTTCCTAATGAGAGTAAATGTATAATATAATTACTAGTAGTAAAACCGATTCAATCCTTAGAGGTAAGAAAAGAGCAGACTTGTGTTAGATACTTTTTCTAATTCAATTACAACATAGAAATTGTTTCCTAATTCATTTGATTGTTATTTTCACTTCCACATCTATGACAATGCAATGGTGGGCTCTCAAAAATGATTTTCTCCATTTAGAGTAATACATGGGATAGAATAAACACATGGGTATGATTTAACACTGCTCATGGGTTTCTGACAAGATAAGAATAAAAGTAGAGGGGTTAACCTTGTGTACTTGGTCTGTTAGAACACACAGGTCCTGTTCTGTTTGTCAAAGTGCCTGTTCTTTGAAAAATGAGGAAGGGGAAAGGAAACTAAGGTTTCTTGAATATGCCCTATGTCCCAGGCACCAAGAAATAGCTAACATCGTTTATGGAATAATGAAGATTGGTGAATTGTAACTCATTATAAACTACTGGGTTTATAATAATGGCAAGATAATATATAATGATTACAACACAATATTACTTTCATTTAATTTGATTTCAATTGAAATTAAAACGTATTTCAAGGGTCCTATAGGATGGTGCTCTATTTTTAACAAAGAAATCATTGCACATCACTTTAAAATATAAACGAAATCCTTATCCTCTTTTTATACACAAGAATGTAGATTAAGGAATTTAGCCATTTACCCTGGGCCAATTGGCAAATCAATGGTCATGTGTTAAAAACAAGTTATCACCCCTGCCTGACACAGGATCCTCTGTAGCAAATCTTTTCCTGCTTTGCCAGGACATTTAAAGAACAAACACAATTTAATCTCAAACTAGAGCATCTTTTGATATAACATCTTGTAAAAGATTCTTTCTTCTTCTAGAACCCTATTTTCATTGTTTGACCCTCATTCTGTTTCTTAGCTTCTGAAAAAAACAAAACAAAACTATTTCCCCCTTTCTGAGGATGGCTTATCAGAGAATGGTTCAAAGGAGACACACTCTAAGGCTCTCAGCAGATGAGTATGAAGATAGCTATCAAATTGTAGAAGAAATCTAGCATTGCATAGAGATTATAGTTCCAATCATGTTCATGTAGGATTTTCCCAATAACCCATGACCAATTAGTTTTGAAAGGAATCATTCTGATCCAGTTATAGAAAGGTATTTGCATTTGTATTAGCCTCTTCCATTCTAGATTAATTTTTTATCCTGTTTACCATGTCAAGATCATAAAATAAGGTTAAAATTACTTTTAAAACAGTGAAAACCTTTGCTCAACATTTTACAAGTACATAAGGCTAAACTACTTAATGTTATACATGACAGAAACAGTGCTCTAGTTAGCCAAAAAATGTGTTGATAAATTTTATTTTTCATGACAGCCAAATTTTTCCTACCCATTCTTTTTTCTTTGCATTTTTTCTATCATCCAGAATTATAGTTATCTCTGAAACACTTGCTTCACCATCTTCCCTTTACATCCTTGCCCTTAGAGCCATTGCTCTGTGATGTGCCCCCTTTATTTGGGGGCTCTTCAGCTGTTGTCTTGCAATGTCTACCATCCCCTTAGGTAGACCCATTTCTTTTTTCCCAGAAACATCCCTCCTGAGATTATCTCAGATAATGCTCCTGGGATTTAGGGGAGGAAGAACACTGGATTTAGGCCTTTGCTACCTTCAGGTGCCTTACTTATTCTGTGACTACATTTGTTTGTTGGGCATAAACACTACTAATTTGTTCCATATTTGTCCAATTTCTCATACTTAATAACACAAATTTGGTGACTTAAGTATTTCAAAGTTTTCTAAAATCCACAACATATTTAGTATCATTTTAGTGATGCAGTCCCTCTGTACTGCAGAAAGGATGAATAAGAAGGGAAGCTCAGGGAGGTTTGAGCTCCTCGTCTTGTTAGAAAAAAGGCAAGAGGAGGCTAAAGTGAGAAAGTAGGTGATGGGCACTGAGGAGGGCACTTGTTGGGATGAGCACTGGGTGCTGCATGGAAACCAAGTTGTCAAATTATATTTAAAAAAGTTTTTTTAAGTATTTGCTTAAGAGAAAAGAAAAAAAACAGAAATCTTTAAACAGTATAAAAATAGCTCTTTGCTTTCCCTCAGGTTAAATTATGACCCAGATTTGGGGTGAAAAAGTTTTGTCTCAACTTTCCTTCTCACTTGTAAAGTTCAGATTTAGAAATTTAGAAAAAGCAGCATAAACGAGATGACAAACACACTTTAAAATGTGCCTGCCACCTTCACTATTCATTCTAGTGACTCAATAAACACATCAATTTTCTCATATTAATTCTGAAATATGATGTTGGCAAAAGATATAAATCTCTACTGGGTAAAGTAATTGTTATTTATGAAGCAATCACTGAATGAGTAAAATTTTCCACCACAAAGGAAAACAACTACAGGTAGCATTGATGTTTGTTTATTCTTTCCAGTAAAAGAGCACATGACTTAAACGTCCCAAATCTGTTTAATGTTTTCAGTGAAGGGCATGTAATTAATCTGAAAAGCTAGTTAGGCTGAGTAGAGACTACCAAATGTACACCATAAATATAGTGGGAGCAAACATGCTAAATTACTCTATTTAATTGGATTGTAAATATGATTTATAAATCAACCAACATATGGAATCCCCAGAGAAGAGTAAACAAATTTTCCAAATGAAACCCCAGCAATGGGCATGTAATGGAAATCCCATTTTTGAAAATGACTTTACCTAAAGATTCCATAAATAAGACCTCAATCCATCAACTGCTTTTTTATGTGGATCTTCCATAAAAGCCATGAGAATCCTTTCCTCTAAAGAACTATACAAGGATCTCCCTGAAGCAAATGATCTTCCACCTAATTTTGACAATGAGATTTACTAATACAAAGTAAAATAGACCAAACAGCATACCCTAGAAAAAGTTGAATGTTTGTTGAATGTTATTAGGGGGAAAAAAAAAAAAAACAAAAAAACCACAGATTCTATCTCACCGGTATTAAAGAAAATAGTCTAGGGAGAAAAAAAAAAAACACATAAAATACAATGTCTAGTTAAGATTTGAATGAAAAAAAGTGAGTTTTCATTTTACTTGTTCTAAAATTTTAGAAACATAGATTTGCCATTTTTTAAAAACATGCTTTTAAATTAGTATATTGAGAAGCGATATTGGCAGAGAGCTAGACTATAAATAGTTTGAGAACAGGGCTTGCCTCCATCATCTCATATCCTCATAAAATGGGCCATATCATAGGTGTTTCATAACCATTTGTATACCTTAGTGCAGCCTTTTGATACTCTTGCTTTAAAAAAAAAAAGTCACTTTTGATCACAGAACAAGCATTATACATTAAGTAAGCAAAATGAATAAAGCTGTTGAAAAAAGTAAATAAAAGTTCTAATCTAGCCATTTCATTATTTGATTTATGGTTGTTCCATTTATCCACACACCACCACCCCCACCCCCCCGAAAATGGAAATGCATTAAGATCCAAATGCTTTTGACCATGGTGGGAGGAGGGAGTGGGGGGAGGGGGGAGACTGGTATGACAACTGTCTGGCAATTAGAAGTGATAGACAGTAGTCTTCACATTCTGAGAATTGTCTACTCAACATTTTCTCCCTTGAAGAAAATGCAAACAGCAGCGCCCAATCCTCTACCCACAATCTTTCATCCACTCATCAGTTCTACCTGGTCCTCCCCTTATTATAAAATGAGTTTACTTTGGCTTTATAGTAAAGTAGATTTAGCCACAAATAGAGATGTGCTTCACCTAGAATTTCAGCCTCCATAACATAAGCAAGAAAAAGTTTCAGATCTGAAAATAAACAAGATTTTCTTGCTCTTCTGGGTGTAATCTTTGTTTGACTGTTGTTCTACCGTTCTTAATTCATTATGCAATAACCTAGTAAAACAAATCTGATAAAATGAAATGATGGTTGTAAATATGGTTTCAACATTCACCCAAAAAGATCTTAATTATGCTTAGTTATCACATTGCAGATCTAAATGTCTCTAGGTAATGGAAAGCTGCTATTTAAAATTTTTCCCTAAATTCTATATTTCCAAAATATTAAAATTAAGGTAGACATGAAAAAAATTTAAGTTACTTTTTTTTTTGTATTTTATATGACACATTTTACTGCTACATCATTAATCTTGTTTTAAGACACTAATAGTTAAAAGCTACCCAGGTTGAGGAATGTTTTCCATAATAGACAACATCATGAATTTCAAACACTTTCTACTGGCATTTGCCTACATTTTGATTCTCTGCAAAATTATCCATTACTTAACATAAAATTAACTTTATTTCATATGTTGAAAAATCCAGTGCAACTTCATTTATATTTTCATGAGAACAGTATGTCTACAAGGACAACCGGTGTTTAAAATAATGTACTAGAAAGTTATATTCAGGATTCTGAAATACTATATTTCTAATACAATATACAATTTAATGCTTCGTAAGAATTTCAGATTAATTTATGTCTCCAAATCCAACCATTTTCACAGCTTGTTTAACTCTTAACTTTTTAAGTTCAAGTATGTAAGGATTTTTCCTCATTCCTGACATCTCGATTTGTAGCTAATGTTACATTAATCTTGCTGTCTGAGTTAACCTACACTAACCAAAACTGAAGATACGCAAAGCTTATAAATCTAACATTCAGATTACTTCAGTTAGAGTACCAGATATACAACATATTTTTTTCTGAGAAAGTATGCCCAATTGTAGAAAATTTTTCAAGAACTATACAACTATTTATAAACTGTTTAAATAAAATGCATTAATTCACTAAGGACCATATAAAAGGGCAGATATATTCCAAAGCCCCCCCCCCTTTTTTTTGCCATGCAACTGCATTCAGTAAAGGTTTTCTGTTTTAACAGAACAGAACCAGCCATTAGGAACCAAAGAACATTGTTGCCATTCAGAATTAGAAGAGATTAAAGATTTCTAGCCCAATATTAAATGCAGGTGAAAAAAGCCAAAACAAATATTTTTTCTTCTATTCTCAAGGGTAGACAATAACGACTTCTAAATGGTAATATAAAGTATTGACTTCATCTTAATGAGTAAGACAAGTTTGAGTACTCTAAATTAGTGGTTTAAAAACAAAAGATAGGTGTGTATATAGCTGAAATGTGCATAAGGTTCTAATTACTAGCGATCAGGCATCCTTTCTTGTAGTTTAAGCTGAAAATAGAAACTCTAGATTACGGTAATCACTAGTACCTACAATCAGTTGTCAATTCAGTCCCTTTAGTAATTTTACAGGTGTCTTCTGGGAAAAGACTATGCTCTAAATCCTATGATTCTGAATTCTCAATTTCCTCCTTTATGTACTAAAATGAAACTTGAGTCATATAATATTGCACTATTTAATAAAAATTATAAGTGCCCTGAAAGTATTATGTGCATAATTTTTGAGAATTTTTTGCCAAAAACTTTCAAATTTTGTTCATTACACAAATAGAAAAATGTTACCTGAGTTTACATTTTGGTTTTTAAAATACACTTATGCTGATAACATTTTGAAAAATAACTTAAAAATAAAGCTGCTCTTTGAATATTGGCGAGGGAAATGCATACACACACACCACACACACACACACACACACACAACACACCTTACCGTTGCTTTTTTGTTTATGAGCAAGTATTAGTGTAGAATTTTACCCTCCAGGAAATCAAATGTCCAAGTTCAAAACTGTTCCCAAAATGACACAGCCTAAATTTCTCTACCTACTTAGCACACCTTCATCATTAAGCACTATTTTGATCATTATAATAACCACTGATTTAATTGTACTTAGAAACTTCTGAAGTTTTGAAATTTTACATCAACTGAATTATATTACCACATGATAATACAGAAGATTAGCATCCTGCAATTAAGAAGTTTCCAAATTTAAGTTTGATATAAATGTCTTTTTCTTCTGGAAAAAAATTGAACTTGTTCTCTTAGGTACTTCGAACAATGCTTATTTAGCCACTTATGTCTTTAATTTACTTGCTTTTATAAATATAATTCAGTAATAATCAGCGTATAAAATGTAATCAGCTTTCATGTTCAGAATATACAGATTTTTTGAATCAGTTCTATTTTTATTTTAAAGTGGTCTGTTTGAAGTATGTGTGTAAATTAACCATTTCTAAATGAGTATAAACACTAGATCTATATAATTCAAGGGAGGAAAAAAATGAATCAAAGATTTTTGAATTAAGACATTGCTTTATATGTAAACTGGGTTTATCAACTATATGTGAGAAAAACTATTTTTCAACTCTATACTTCACGATGTTATTCCAACAAATGATGACCTAATAAAAACTACTGAGCACCTATTAAACGCGAGCTACTATGCTGGATGCTTTAAATACACTCCTTCTATTGTTTGTAACAACACGCCTTGACACTTTTTGACTATGAACTCTCCAAAGTATATGCTCACACACCCCCACCCCTCAAAATCGCTTGTTTTTGGAAGACCATCTCTAAACCGCCATGTATAACCACTGGCAACTTTTAATGGAGGTTTACTGTGCGCCTTACGACTGCATTATCTCATTGAATCTTGAGGTTGGGACTATTATTTCCCCGTTTTACAGATGAAAAAATGGAGGCGCTAAAATCACTTGCTTAAGTGGCAGTGGTGCCAGAAGATCGGAGCTCCTAACCGCTGTACCTACTGCATCTTCTTTATGATAAGGAGCTTTTTAAAAAGAAAACGACAAACTTTCGTATAATTTCTCCATGACATTCTTTACAGTAGAAACAGATACGGGAAAGGGACTCTTTCTTTGCTATTTTCGAGGATCTTTGTCACGGGAGAACTAATACGTATATGAGTCTCTTTTAACAAAACAGAGAGAGAAAAGGAAGTGGAAATGGCGTTTGAGAAAATGAGAATTAGGATTTTTTTTTCTTCCCAAGTGAATAAAAGCAACAAGTTACATATCACATAAAACGCTGCTTTTTGACAGCTAAAACATTAGGAGTTTTAGGACTTCAAAATAATAAAACGAAAACTGGGTATTTGGGGGCTTCGGAACTGGAGTTTGGCGTTAAGAACCTTGCAAATCTACCCAGACCCGCTCAATGAAACCTTAAGCTGCTTTAAGGTCCGTGTTTGTTTGTTTGCTTGCTTGCTTTTCGGGGCTTTGAACTCCTGACTCCAACTTGGTGATGAGTTTAGACTCAAACCTCTAGGGCGTCAGTGGTGGTGGTTGCTTAATTTTTTCCGGGTGGGGGAGGGGGGCGGGAGAACACGAGTGTTTTAATTTTTCTTTTTGCAGAGTCGGGGGAGGGACAGAGGGAAAGAAAAATTAAACGGTCCACAGCCAGTCCGTATAATTTGAGGTTTTCTCACAAACCTCCCTTGGGAGATTACAACGTGACCCTTAATCTGGAAATGGTAACTTTATTAGGTTTATCTGGTTGCCCTCTCCGAACGATCACAGGGCAGGCTACGCCGGCGTGTTTTCAGGGAGCCGCCGTACGAGACACGCGCGAGCGTGGGGACCCCGCAGCCCACCAGCCCGCAGGCCCCGACTCCCGGCCTGCGCTTCGCGGGCGTTGCAGGCAGCCCGCGCCGGCGCCGCTCAGAGAACCCAGGCCGCTCTCCCGGCCCCTCGGAAGCGCCTTCCTTGGGTTACTATTCCCAGTGCGAGCAGCAGATTGGGCTTCGGGGGCCGCGCCTGCAGAGGCGAAACAGGCCTGGAGGCGTTTCCACCGCCCCAGGCCCTCGAGCCCGCGGCGGGGGGTCGTGGCTCAACTCCGCCCTGCAAGGTCCCGGCCTCCGTCCCGCCTCACCCAACCGTGACCGCCGGTCGGCCCGGGCTTGCCCTCGGTCGAGGCCCAGAAAGAACTGGGTCCTGCGTCGCCCAAACCCCCGCGGCCACCGCGGCCCACCCGGCGGGGCCCTCGCCTTCTCACCTGACCGTACTTGGCTTCCTGCTCCAGAGCTCCCTTCTCCAGCCCGTTCACCGCGTGGGGGGCGGCGGCGGCGAAGTTGTTACGGCCCAGGCTGCTCCACTCCTCCACCTTGGGGCTGTGGTAGGGGGAGCTGTCGCTCACTCCTGGGGAGGACGAGAAGGCGTCAAGCTGGGGCTCCAACCCGCGCACCCCGGCCTGAGACGCGGCCTGAAACCGCGACCCGCGAGCTCCAGGGCTCCGACCCCTGCCCTCGGCCTCCCGGGGGCGCTGGTCCCAGGCGCGGCCTCGCCGGCTTTCAGCCCAGGGCCCCGCGACACTGACTCGCTCAGAGTAGGCCTCTCCGAGCTCTTTCACCGAGGCCTGCGGGAAGGTTTCTTTTTCTCCCTTTTTCAAAAGCCTTTGATTTTCTCCTCCCCCCGCCCTGCTCGCTCCCCCGAGGAATCGAATGGAAAGAACCTGGGAGTTTTCCCAAATTAGGGAAAGAACACGTGAAGCTGTTCATCCCAATCGTAACCCAGGGTTGACTCGGGATTGACGAACACTGGGACTGGCGCAGACTGAAAAGGGAGAGAGGAGCGTCCTTGGCCTAACCGTCCTTGGCCTGTGCTCCTGCTCAGAGACATCTAGAAAAATGCTCACTGTGCTGTGGGGATCTAGTACTTAGGTGGATAGATGAGACAAAAGACCTGTAAAGTCCTTTGCAAGCAAATAACTACGTGATGGCCACAATGCACATGCAAAATATACATGCATAGTTTCTGTCTTGTGTGTGCCTAACTTATGTGTGACTACCCTTGATGCTCTATGTCTACATGTTAAATATGTGAGGTTATGTGCATATGACTCAGAAAATAAATATTACAATTACCCCTGTAAATGCCACCAGTGACAGTGGTAAGGTTATAGAGAGAGGGTGGATTTTTTTTTAATGAAATAAAAAGTTAAGAAAATGAAGGTAGAATTAAGTATTTTGAAAGGAGTAAAACCATCAGTTATCCTTTATGTTCTTAATAGAGAAACAAAGAAAATTATACACTGTAAAATGATTACCACAATACCTAAAGGTGTGCCTATTAAACCACTGCCATCTTTGAATGGCCAACTACAGTTTTAAAGAAGAGATATTTGAAGACTATGAGCAATGTGTTTTTGTCTTTGGGACCTATGGGTGGAGGACTGAAGTTTGATAAAGCCACTACAACTTGATTTTAAATACTTCCATCTGACACAGTGCTTTGAAGGAGCAATCATTTTGTAGAAGTGATCACTTATAGAAATAATCATCTTATGTTCATGGATTTGTCAGAAAACATGTTTAAAGCTGGCATCCAGAATCAACATCTAGAACGAACAGTTGCTCCTCTCCATATACTCCATTACTTTTCCAACTGATATTTGGTCTGATTGTAGGATCCCTGGGGAAGAACAGTTGTCTTTTCAAATCTGTCAGTCTTTTTTTTTTTTTTTTAACTATTCCTCCTCCTTTCCAAAGGATTAGATTGTGTTCCAATTTGCACCAGGAAACCGTGTTTTGGCACAGAACTGCCAGTCTCTCTTTGCCTTCCCAGACAAAAGGCAATCGGTGGGCACAAGCCTGAAGTTATCTTAAGAAATTGAGATCCCCCTGTGAGCCCCCATTTCTGCTGATCTCACACTTTCCCATGAACAGGAGCTTCCTTTAAATGTCACTGAGGTCAGTTTATCCTATAAATCAAGGGCAAACTCTCTCCAACTAAAGCTCCAACCAGCCCCGAATAAGACAAAACTGAGCTCCTTAGAAGGATCTTGTAAATTGACAGTCAGAAAACAAGAATATGAGAAATCAGGCTCTGCTTTAATTACTTAAAAAGATAATTGTGCCAATGTGGTGACAACAGAGAAAGACAAGAAATAATTAAAGGAACTATCCCCCCCCATCCTATTTAATTTTTCTTCTGTGCTTTTTAAACTTTTGGCCAACAAATTTAAAAGGTAGGCTCTTATCTCTGTATTATTTTAATTCTGCATCTAGGACATTTTGACTTTTTACCCCTCCCAAGAAAGAAGCTAATGCTGGTTTTTCTTGTTGTTGTTGTATTGTTTTGTTTAACTATGAAGTAAAAGAAAACAAACTCTGGTCTGCAGAAGCCTACTGAGCTGGGGGGGGGGGGGGTGCTCGGGGAATCCTTCTTCCCAACCAGAAAAGACACTGGGGACACCACAAGGTCAAGGGTGAGAAAGGAAGAGAACGCTGAAAACGTGCAAGTACTAGATACCCACTGGCATTTCCCGGGACCAGGAGACACTAAAGAGAAGCCGCAGGCGTGGGGAAAGGGGGAAAGAGAGAGGACAAGATGGAATCACCACGCATTTTGTCTCCATCACAACGGTGGTTGGTGCTACTTCCTAAGATACAAATAGTGAAGTCTGTTAAGGTAAAGGCCAGGGTGGGGGGCGCTTGGAAAAAAAGGGAGAGAGAGAAATAAAGCAGAAAATTAGTCCCAGAATGAGCAATGCAGTAACATGCAAGTTACTAGTAGTAACTTCGGGACCTCAGTTTCCGAGGAAAATGAAGTGAAGCATAAGAATGAAACCAATTAGGTGACATTTGAACTTCCTGCCTGAGCAAATTTGGCCTGATTGCCAGAATCCAAGAATACTGCAATTTCCACAGGGTGCCCAACTCCTCGCGGCCGCATCTGATCCCCAAACAAGCTGCCCGCAGCGGTGTCTGCAACCGGCAGCCCCACGCCCGCTCAGTCCTCCCGGGCTGAGCCCCAGTCCAACCCGGGCCACGCTCTCCAAGTGAGCGAGCGGGTCTGAGGCAGCAGCGGCGAGAGAGGCGGGGGAGGGTGGAAAATGCGAACCATGTGTTGGGGATGGGGGGATGTTATGGGTCTGGTAGTTTGAGATGAGGCAGGAGACTGTGTGTGGCAAGGAAACGGAGGGCATGAATTTCAAGTTAATGAGATCAGGACACCCCCCTGGGAGGACTCCATAGTTTCGAAAGGAAAAAGCCTCAGGTGGTGGGATAGACGCGGGCTCGGAGGCCGCAGATACCGAGACACCAGCGAGGGTGTAGAGTTAGACTCTGCAACGTCCACACATCCGGCCCGTGAGCCCTTACCTTGGTCGGTGATGGAGCGAATGCCCAGGATATCGGTGACGGAATGGGAGGAGGGCCAGGTACGGGGCATGGCCACCGAGCCGGGGATGGCTGGCACCCCGGGCGGCGTGGGCACCTTAGCTGCGGCCGCCGTGATGGGGCTGGGGTACGAGTAGATGTGGTTATAGGGCAGAGCCGGCTGCGGCGCCGGCTGGTGCTGCTTGTAGGAGTCGTAATGACCCTGTTGAGCCAAGTTGCCGATCTTGTTGCGCAGGATGCGGCTGATGGAGCTCACCGAGGGCACGTTGTACTTGTCGCACACGCCGTCCGCCAGCAGGCGGTCCCGGATTTCCCAAGCAAAGATGCCAGGGTCCCTTTGCTTGTAGGTCCGGATGTGTTTCACCACGGTGGGGGTGGTAACTCGGGGTTTGCTGCCCCCAATGGCTCCTGGCAAGATCGAGCCTGTCTCGTTGTAGCGCGCCAGAATCTTGCTGACGCAGCCGTGCGAGACCCGTAGCTGGCGGCTGATGTCACACGGTCTGATGCCCAGTTGGGCCAGTTCCACGATACGAAGCCGGATGGCGTTGGGCAGCGGCCTCCCGTTCACGAATACTCCTCCCAGCTGGTTCACCTCCCCAAAGGCTGGCTCTGCAAAACGAACACACGGCGCGCGGGGACACGCACCGGGAGTTTGGGACAGCCGTTTACCACTCGGCCTCCGCCCGCATAAGAAGGCAGGGCGGATGCACCCACCCCGGACTAGGGACCTGGGCTTTTCCCAAACCCTATTGTCCCCGAGTCTCGCCCAGTGGCCCCAAACCACTAAGGTCGAGTGGGACCCCCCCCCCCATTCCGGTGGTGCCTGCGGCCACTACAAGCAAACAAAGTGGTGGGACACAGGGCCGCTCCAAGTGTTCAAAAGTCTCCGAAGCGGGCAAGGAGATGGGTCTTGACGCCTGCAACAGGCTCCTTCTCGCCTTCTCGGCGCTAAAGTCTTTGGGCCGCTACCCCTTGAGCCCCAGCGCCCCGCCTGGAGACCCGCGCGATTAGACAAGGTCTAGAAGAAACTACAGTTTATTTGGGTTTTTTTCCCCTCACGTTCTGAGTGTGTGAGTCTACGTGAGACAAAACTTGGTCCTCCACCAAGACTGCGGAGCTTGCTGATGCCACCGCTCCCTTCTTTTAAAATCAGAAAATGGCATCAACAGCAACCCAGTAGCCAGCGTTCAGACTGAACTGCTGTGCGCCCTGACCCTTAGCGTGTTCCTAACAACTTGTAGAAACACGAGCAAAGTCAATAAGAGTGTGAGCGCTCAGTGGTGCGCGCCCTCGCTCTCCCACCCTCCCACCCACACCCTGTGGTTCCCTCCCTCCCTTCCCGGCTCTGACAGCGTCCCCCGCCGCCACTCACCCATTGCTCCGAGCAGTACACCAACGGGGCCCCAGTTCCGCACTCCCAAAAAGTAACTTTTCGCACAGCCTCAGTGGCCCGGCTCGTCGCTGCCCCGGGCCGCCGGTGCCTCCACTTCTTCCCGGGAGGAGGCGGCGAGAGTGCAAAAGGAAGGAGTAAAAGGAAGTCTGTGCCCCGATGAAAGAGGCTAGAGTTCTGCATTTCAATCTAAGCAGCAACGTGGGCTGGCCTGAGCTGGGCCGGGCGGCCCCGTCAATCACTCACCAGGGACACGCCCTCAAAGAGGAGGGTCCGAGGGCAAGCTGCGTGGTGATTGGTGCGGCCAGCTGAGCGACAGTGCAGTCCGGGAAAGTCCTTCCGCTGTCTCTTTCAAGCTTGCTCTGCACCTGGATGACTAAATACAATGAAAATGGGAGTTTGACACCTTCCCAGGAGCAGCGCAAACAGACAACACAATCGGGCTGATAAAAATGCTGAATAAGCAAATGAAAGCGTTTGGTCTGAATTTGAGAGACTCGAAGGGAGAAGGGGTTGAAGAGACTTCTAGGAGGGGAGGAGGGACAGATGCCTCAGAATTGAAGTTAAAACTCCAGGTGGGAGGTGGGGGGCCACCGTTACGAGGGGCAGTGGTTCTTAGAATTGCCCGTCATGCGGGCCTCCAGGGGCTGTCTGGAGAAGAACCTATTACCAGCAGGGGCTACCTCACTCCAGCCTATGCCAGGTGGCGAGAGCACAGGTGTGAGATGGTAGGCCCCTCGGAAAGACCAGGAGGTTTAGGAGAGACCGAGCCGGAGATGGGGGCCACTGCGACCGCCAGGTGGAGACCCTTCTTCTGTCTCCGTGACTAGCCTCCTAACGCAGCCTCTGATGGGTTCATCCAGAAGCGCGGGGCCAAACCGTAGCCACACAGGCTCCAGTCCCGGGCCGTGCGCGGTGCGCCGAGAACTTACGCACAAGGGGTTGACGATTGCCTGTGCGAGGGGCACTCTCCTTGGAGGCCAGCACACCACAGAGCTCAGCCGCGATACTGGTCTGCTGGTACCTGATGCCAAGGTCTGCTGGCATCCCCCCACCAGTGAAAGGTTTAATCAAAAAGACTCGGTCCCAAGAAAGTTGAACACTGAGACTGCACATACAAGTAATCCCCCGGTCTTCTGTTTAGTTACCAGAGGCCCTGCGGGGCAGCCTACTTCTGAATTTTCACTTTCGATCACTCTAAGTCTAATCTAAAGAGTACAGTACTCTTGTTGGCGGCCAAAGCTGATCACATTTTGAGTATGGGTTATGGGGAATGCTAGTCAAAATTAAAAGCAAGACGGGGAACATCTTTAATGAACTTGGGTGTTTGTACTGCTTCTGGTCGAGGATACTGCTACTGCTACTTGATAGTCAAAACGCTACTTCTCGTGCACACAGGACTCGTGTTGATCTTCCCACAATCCCGAGGGATGTGTGTGGCTCTGGTCTACAAACAGAGAAGCTGACTGGGCCCAGATTCCGGACCAGTAAGTGACCAGAAGCCAGAAAAGCGAATGATCATCTGTGCTTTTTGAAACCGAGAGCCATCTCCAGATCCTCAAGCTTCTGTTGTTGGGGCCGCAGTCTAACTTCAAATTTACAGGTAAGGAAGACTTGGAAGATTAAAAAAAAAAAAAGATGAATTCAAACACCCTTAATTCCTTATGCTTGATTCCTGTGAAAAGTCTCACAACTAGAAATACTTGAACATGTCTGCCTTTTTTGTTTGTTTCAATTGTTTAAAATTTCTCGCAATTTGACTTGATAGCGGTTTCACCTTCGTCTGACCCTCACTACCTGTTGCTTGGCACTGCCTGGTATCTTACCCCGCAGAGGTGCTTTGGGAATCCAAGATTTTTAATGCAGCAATTCCATCTCGGGGGTTGGTGCAAATTAGTTGAGACTGAGATATCAGAGAGGAGCTTAGGACTGAGGTTTGTGAGAAAGATTGAACATCCTGGGCTTCTGGATCACGAAGCTCCCTGACCCCTCCCCCCCCCCCACACACACACACAAACACGCACAGTGACTAGCTCTACCTCTTGCTCAGACTCCACACGGCTCGTGCGCTCCCAGTGAGCGCCTCGCTGACTTTGCTGGTCTGCGGTGTCGGTAATGGGCTATTCCACCTTCCGGCTGGCAAGACCCAGTGCCGGGATGTGTCTATGCGCTCTTAGAGGGTTATAGTGGTTCTACAGCACCAACCCAGAGTGATTCTGAGATTCTCATTGTTTAGAGCTCTGGCTAGGTGTACCTAACACACAAATCCCTCTCGTTCATCTCTAAACTCCTTCAGCTACCTCACATATCCTGCACTCCCAAATAGGTCTGTCACTCTCTCTCTCCATTTCCACCTGTTGGGGCAGGGCATGATCATTGTGGCGCAGCCTCTGCTGGGGCTCCTCGGAGCGCGGCAGGCCCTCATCACGCCGGCGAGTTCGGGTGTTTCGTGCTCTCAGCCCAGGACATTCTGAAGAGCTGGCGAGCATCTTCGGTGTTTAGGGACACTAAGAAGAATCTGCGGCAAACTGAGGCCCCAACTTCGGGGGCAAAAGGAATCAAAGCTTCAGGGGAGAGACAGAGGTGAAGGATCCTAGAGGAAGGGGCTGATTTTAAATCCTCCTGGGGACGCACAATGAGTGCTGCGGTCAGGTACCCGGCAAATCGAAGACCCCCAACGAAAGAGAGACGAGTGACCTGAAGAAGGGAAAGAGGGCTAGAGGGCGGGCCGGCAGGAGAGAGAGAAACATTAAGGGCCAGTAAGCCTCGACGGTGGTTCTAAAGATGAGGACTTTGAGAAAGAGCAAGGGGCAGATGGGGTCATTGCTCCCTGGTAATGCCGGCTCTGGACCCAGAAGATTACACAGAGATCGGAAGAATATCTACTAAAAGAATTTCTACTGAGAGACCAAAACCAAAATACAACCAGTTAAGGGCTGCAGCTGATACAGGCCGGTGAAAAGCCAAAAGCCCTTCCAGGGTGCTGTCCAGGCCTCCTCCGAGGGGCTACCCGTCCTCTGGGTAAATATTTACTCTGTGGGAGACTGGAAGCTAGCCGGGGAGGGTGGGAAGGAGAGGACTACACGCAGCGGGGAGAATCCCTAAGCCCGGCACCGGCGGGGACAGACGTGCACGCCCGCCAGAGGGGAGGGAGCCAGGGCCCCGGACTCCAGGGGCAGCTCGCGCCCCCCTCCCCACCACCCCACCCCCACCCCCCGGGCACGCGGCTGGGGGAACTTTAGCCCTTTAGCCCGCAGCGCGTCTCTTAGGCTGGACCTCTGCCCTGCCACTTCGGGCCCAGGCCAGATGCTGTAAAGTCTTCATAAATCTGTCAGCGGTCCCAGTGCCGCGGACGGTAACCTGTGGTGCCCCCCTCTCGGCACAGGCCGGGTCTGAGGAGAGACGACGAGAAGGAACAGGAATCTGGCTCTATCCGAAGCCGCCCTCGAGCAGCCTGGTAGATGGCGCCCGCGGGGGCGACTGCCGCGGCGGGACCCCGGCGCTACAGGCTGCTGAGGAAGGGGAACTCTTCCCTCGCTCTGCAACCCTGACCAACACCCTAGGCTGCTTCCCGGAGTCCGCGGGTCAGCTAGGGCTGCGGCTGGGGGATAGAATGAGAGATGGGCGTGTGTACGCGCAGGAGAGGGGTCCGGCTGTTCTCAGTGGCACTCGTGAAGAGCAGGGTTGACAGAGAAGAATATTAAGGGGCAGATGCCTCCGACCTGCCTTCCTCCTGGGGTCAGGAGCCAGGGCAGGCACATCCGGCCGTGCCCACTTCTCGCCCTACCCAGGGAGCTCCGAGGGATGGAGAGGAGGCAGAGTCTGAGCTCCAGGACGGGTTTCCAGAGCACAGTCACGTCTTCCAGCCTTGTGAGGAGGGAAGGAGGTAGAAACAAGATCTCGCCCCCGGTTCTCCCAAAGGAGCGCTCTTGCAGGGTAAGTAAGAGCGCGGCGGAGAGCGGAAAAAGAAGCCGGACTTCGGTCCTCGCCACACTGCTAACGCCTGGGCCACGGGTTCCAACCCCGACCTGCCCACTGCTCTGTCCCGGCCACACGGGGTCAGCGGCAGCTCCTCCGCCCCCTCGACCTCCCCGCGCCTGCTGCGGCACGTGGCAGCCGGAAGCGCACCCCGTGCCTAAGGCGAGGGAGGGTCCACGCTGAGCTGCGGGCCAGGCGGGATCTGCGCGTGAAGCAGCGGGCGCAGTCGTCAGAGGTGGCCACAGCGGAAATTTCTGGGGTGAAGGAGAGATAGACCGCCAGGGCCCTCAGCCCCAGCCGGGGACCCGGGTTGGGGTGTGGAGGTGCCCACACACTGACCTGCAGGCCTGGACTTAACCGGGCTGCAGACGCCGCGGGACGTACCAGCCCAAGTGGAGGTGGGGCGACGGGGGGGGTGGTGTGCGGCCCCCAGAAGGAGCCCAGAAGATTCTCCGAGAATCGCCAAAGCCTCCCTGCCGCCTCTCCGCCTTCCTGTCGTTGCTTACGATTCAAGACCCTTTCCCCGGAGGGTAGCAGCGTGCGGGGTCCGGCCAGAGCGCGGAAATCCCGCTGCGGGCCGTGCGACTGGCCCCCGGGGCTGCGAGCGCTCCTCACCCGCTTTCTCCTTCCAAGGGCAGGGGAGGGGCCTGTTGCCGCCTGAGACCCGCTTTTAATTCCCAGCCTGCCTGTTTCTGATCACCCGGGGTTGGTTTTTCTGTTTGTTCACTCCTTCTGTTACAATAAAAACAATCGACATTTCTTTTCAGTTTCCCCATATTAGCGTCACTCAGTAATTGTTCTCCACCCCCCCCCACCCCCCCGCCGCGTTGAAGGCGAACCGGATTGCTGGTACTCTCGCATTGGAAGGTTTCCGAGTATATAAGCAAATCTTCCCTAAAGACTTTAAAGTAAAAATAAATAACGGCCCGGGAAATTGCCATGACCCTAACATCACTTTCTGAACGCAAATTACACCCATTTTTCAGTTTTCAACAGCGGAATTGCTTTCAGAAGGACGGCTCGGAGCCCCATGTGATATGGTTACATTTGTTTATTAAATCCGCAAATGAAAGAGAACACATTGTGTGTGTGTGTGTGTGTGTGTGTGTGTGTGTGTGTGTGTGCGCGCGCGCGCGCGTGCAAAGAGCAAAACTTGTGGCTGCGATCTCGCAAGTGCTATCAAGGATCGGATCCGGTTGGGGGCAGGGACAGGGAGGATCCCTTCTGGGAGGCCAGGCTGAGCCTCCTTGTCAGAGGGAGGGGGCACTTCGTCTCGCCTGGGTCTAAGCATCTGTAGGAGCCATACCAAGAGGAGGACACCGTCCGCGGTCACTCTACAGCCTTGAGCTGAAGCAGCTCAAGAGAGTTGCCGCTGCGTGTGGGAAAAGCTTTGCGGGGCTCTTAAAAGACCCTGCCCTCAGGGTCCCTGGGGTTGCCTCCTTCCGAAGACCCGATTGGCCCAATGGCTGTCTGGAAAAGATAAATACGAACCAGGCCGCACGTCTAAGCCTTGGTTTGGGCTCTCGAGCAAATGCAAAGCCCTTCAGGTTCCCTCCCCATCTTGGTCCAGATTATGTTGAATTCAGCTTTCTTGTCAAGTTGGAGTTGCCTGCAGGCTTCAAGAAGCCGAAATCGACCTGCGGGCCAGTCTTGGAGCTAAGCACTGGCGTTCCTCCCATTTTCAGTGATACAGAGGACAGGCTCGCTCACTTCGCGGTTCCCTCCGGGCGAGTGCTCACAACCGGGCAATGGACAGAGTGGTGGAGCTGCCCAGCTCGGTGCGGTTGAGGCGCGGGATTTCCAACCTGTCTCCTTCTCTGGGCAAATTCCACCACCAGCTAGCCCTGCGCTGACCTTGAAAGCGGAGAATCTTGCTGCATAGTCCTCACCATCCCTCTGAAAACAGGAAGCAGGGCCGGGAGCAGAGTCAGGGTCGGAGTCACGGAAAATCTGCTGCGGTCCTCAAGTCCCTGGCTACCTCTCTCCCGGCCAAGTCACCTCTTCATAGCGCCACCTACAGGTGTCAGTTTTGATGATGCTCCCACAGTAATTTTTTGCAAAGATTGGGAAAGGCCTTTGAAAATCCACAGAACATCTATAGCCCGAAATTTTTAGTTTCCTCTTCCAATTCCTCCTTCACCCCCAATTCTCCACTGGGCTCCAAATCCCCATACCTTCCTCTACAACACTCCAAGGCAAACTCGAGCATTAGTCTTTTCATGATTCACCCAAAGCTCATCTTCCAGACACTGCAGGGCTCCATCCTCTTGCGATCCCCAGAGGCTATTCAGCGCCACGGTTCTGTGACTTGTCTCTGTTCTACAGCGGATAACTGGAAACTGCCAAGAAGCTCCTCTAAAGGAAAGGGAGTGATGAGACCATGGTCCTCTGGCTCATCCTACCATTTGCTGAGGGCTTACAACACCCAAGCACCACAATAATCATACAAAGGAGATACTACCTTTCCAGTGTCATAAGAGATAAAACAGACACTGACATTAAATAAAAGCCCACAAAACACATTAAATGAGATCACACGATTCATGAAGCAGACGGGAGTGCAAACCCCACCATGCTCCCAGTGTCGTTGTTCTCCCTTTTTCCTTATTCTGCAGGCACAGCTCTTGCTGAAGTACAGAGAGAAGCCCCCTTACCGCAGGTGTCAGCACGGACATTGGACACTCCTCCTTCCCGCCTCTATCACTTAGGGGGAGAAACCCACCTAAGGACGCCAAGAGCCTGCGGCAAAGAGGGCCTGTACCCTTGCTTTCTCACTGTATACAGACTCCACGACACTTCACGCCACCGCTGAAGAGGTCGGGACTGACCCGGTGAGGACAGGAAACCGTTATCAGGCGCTGGCTGCGTGCACTGCCTTCTGCAGACTCAGGCTACTCCAGGGCCTGGGCACCGGACCACAGTTACTGTGGGTATCGGCAGCGTGCCCCGGGAGCGCCTCCGCTGAACTGCAGGAAGAGGAACACTAAGGAGGACAGAGAAGACTCAGGAATTAGCTGCTCTTGGCTGAGATCTGTTCCTGGATGCGTGAATCTGCTCTTCTGGTTCCCCAGGCGCTCTCAGAGTGTCAACCCCCCAGGCAGAGAAATCTACCTTTGTCTTCCTTGGGGATTCGTTGTGGTGTGTGCCTGTGGGTGTTTCTTTTTAAGAGCATTATAGTGGGGACAAACCAGGAGGAGTCGAGCCGCAATAAAATTAGAACCCGTAATTAACACCGCTAGCTGCACCCAAGTGGCTCCAAACTGTGCGTGGTAGCTAGCCAGTTAGCCAAGCTCTCTCCCAGGACTCCGGACTACAGTTACGCTTTTCTTGTTCTGGGTTGCATCTTGTAGCCCAGCTCAACTCTTAGTTATCCGGGATACAGAGAAGATATAAACCATCTCATTTTAAAAACTATAATGTTAAGAGAATTTCAGTGCACCCCGGGAGAGGTGGTAGCCAGGGAAAGAGAAGACCACAAAGTAAATAGAAGCAGGGGTCACTTTTACTGTATTGGGAAAATGCTCTCTAGCTGTGGCCCACGAGGAATTTGCTAGGTGATCTTTGAGTGGGGATTGGGTAGGGAAGGTGCCTTCCATTTGGGACTGAGGACCCGGGCTGTGAAATTCCAAGCTGGTGTTTTCCGGTTTCTGAGAGAAACTGCGATCCACACCAGAATCTGGCCGCTCCCGTCTTGGCTGGGGTCACCAAAGCCCTGCAGGCCAGGAGTCGTCTGTATCCCAGCAATCTACAGCATCAGTAGAGCGGGTCACACATCACTTGTCTTCTTCCTGGCTGGGTTCAGCCCTTCCTGAGACTGGAGAGTTTCAGGTAGGCCCCTCTGATGAAGGCTGCGGAGCCAAGAGGCCCCCTTGCTACATTCAGGATGCACTCTCTTCTCTTCCCTCTGCCAGCACAGCGGTCCTGTCAAGTCTAAAAACTCTGCCTGCCCCCCACGACCAGTGAAAGAGCCGACATCCCACCTTTTCCTCAGGGTCAGTCGCATTTGAGTCGTGTCCGAGTCAGTGGGAACACAGACTGTCATCATTTTGCCATTGACATGACTGGAGGATACTTATGGAAAAAATTGCCAAGAGATCCAACAGTGTGGTTTTCGGTGAGAACATAGAGTCTAAAGAAGAGAAATGTAAAAAAAAGAAATAAATGTAACCTCTCAAAAGAGTCATTTTTCTAAGCCAAGAGAGACAAAACAGATACATCTTTATAGATTAAATTAATCTAAAAAACTTTTTTTCTTCCTGAGGAAAGAGGGAAAAAAATATCCTTTTCATGATTCATTTTTTTTTAATTCAAATGAAATGGTTTCTAAATTAATATGAGTGACTCTAAATTCTTTTTCAGGAAAACCCACGTAAGTGCTATCAGTTTTGTTCAGTACATGTATGTCCTTTGTGCAAATGTGAAAAAATAATTTTTAAAAGGTCTGTTGATGCTATATAGGAATTCGCACATGTAAAAGTTCCTCATATTTTAAAAGGTCTACAAAGATGCTTAAGTGCATATCTTAATAATGTAGATCAACTTTGGTAGAGCATTTAATAAAAATCTTTTTGGGGGACAGCATTTAACAAAACCATTATAATGAGTAAGGATCAGTATAGTAGAAACAAAAGAAAAAAGAAATTTCTTGAGGGGGAAACTTAGGAAAATAAGGAAGGGTTTTTAGACAATACCAATGCTTTGTGTTTTACCCCAATTTCTACAATTCTGTGTTATCACAGTTCTTACATGTTAAGGTGTTGTTGTTGTTGTTGTTGTTGTTGTTGTTGTTGTTATGTTGCTCTATCCTATCCAGCCTGTAGGTTTAATGGCTGTAGGGGGCAGAGAGAGAGAGTTTACAACAACCAGAGATTAGCACCAGAAATGCTGGGCCAGGGTTTTATGTATGATGTGGAGGCTACATACAACCGTGTGGCTGCCACTCTTGAAAGACTCCCAGGGTAGATAGAGGATTGGGAGAACAAGGCTGGTTCTGTTTCCTGCAGGATCAAAAGCCTACCCCATGACAGTGGCTGACCGGTGAGCCATTTCTTGTAAGGATAGAAAGCCAAGGTCATGGCAACAGGGGAGCTTTAAAAAGTCCCCTCGCACCTTCCTGCAGGACCAGAGGTGTGAATCTGATGTTCTGGCAAGCTGACAATACAAATTCCCTAAGTAGTTTTTATTGCCTGAGCGATTCCTATGCAATTCCCTTTGGGATTGAATTCTGCCTAGCCACATGGTTCTGTTCTTGGAGGAACCTCTTTCAGTGGGGGGAGAAATAATGATCCCATTACTCAATGT
This sequence comes from Herpailurus yagouaroundi, assembly GCF_014898765.1. Lineage (NCBI taxonomy): Eukaryota > Metazoa > Chordata > Mammalia > Carnivora > Felidae > Herpailurus > Herpailurus yagouaroundi. The sequence continues at coordinate 14,951,162 of NW_024412396.1, read as the reverse complement.
AAAAAACCTTCAATAATGCCAGTTTAAGGCTAAAAATGTAAACCCCTGAAAGTCAGGAAATAGAAAAGTTAAAATTCTTTTAGTTGGGTTAAATCACCCTCTCTGCCTAGGCTGTATAATACATGGAACATTTACAAGCCTCCCCAGCATGGCCATTCCAGCAGCCAGGCAGTGCTGCTGCTGTGTTTAAAGGGAGAGCACTGTAGCACCACTTGACTGGGTAGATTTTCCATTTGCAGTTTGAATGCCTCACACCAGTAGGTTTCAGTGGTTACTTGCAAGGTGAGAGTTATTGTACTGCTTGTACTGGTAAATGGGTTTAAACAGAGAAAGCAAATTTACTTGTAGGTAACAAAAAGCCAACCCAAAACAAGATAGAGATGTGCTATAAATATTTGCATACCTCCCAAATCTTCCACATACTAAATTCAGAGAGTTTTGTCATTCAGAGTCAGCTTTATAAGCTCTTCAACTCTGGCATAAAATGAAATCCTCAAATGGTAACTGATGTGAGTAGATGTATTTTTCTCCTCACTTCCTTAACTTTTTGTTTTAGAACCAAATGCATGTATCTATATGTTTCCCAAGAGGAGAATATACAGTAGAAAGACGTGTTGTTATTTAAGTTCTGTGCTGGAACTTCAGATGTCGCAAAGTTATGTATGAATTCTTACTTCCAAAGTCTCCTCCAATGAGTGGAGGGGTAGACAGAAAGTTTGCATGAGTTTTCCTTTAGAAGCAGACTTGTTTATATTTTAACTGTGAGACAAAATCTCCTTAAAACTTTGTTTCCCAAGTGTGCCCAGTACCAAAGGGAACCAACCAAACAAACAAACAAACAACTAAATGCAGAAAGCAGAAGGTTAAATTTGTAGAGTTGTGTGGAAGATGAACCACAGCTCCTGGCCACACATGCACATGATCCGTGTGTTTCATCATGGAACTGCTAAGTCACATGAAAGTGTTTGGGGATAAAGGTATTAGGTACAGTGGAGTCATTATTATGCCTATTAAAGCAAATTAGTCTCATTATGGAAAATATACCCTTGAGGTATAATATATATTGAATTATATAGGAAGAATGAATAACATGCACTTGGATGATGCTACATAAAAGCTGCATTTTTTTTCCCTCATATGGGAAAGTTTCTTATGCCAGTAGAAATGATGTGGGCAAAGCTATGCAGTCTGTACATGTGATCTGTACAGAACTCAAGTCACAATCTGGGATTTCACAACTCTACCACCCAGCCATCCAAAAAAACTTCAAAGATATTTGTAAGCACCCCCGCCACCCGCCGCCACTCTGAAGACATACTTCTCTTTATGTAGTTAAGTCTTAATGAATCAGATCACCCAGGAAAGCAAGTATGGGTGAAGTTTGAAGGAACAGATGGCATCGGAGAGCATCTAATAACCTGCACATCTCTAAACAGAGAAGAATATAAGAAAAAAGAAGCATGTCCGTGACATGCTGCCATTTCACAACTTCTTGACATGAAAACTATTTTAAAAATCTACTCAGGTAATTTCCATGCCTTTCCTAGAATATGGGGTAAGGGAGAGCTCCGAAAGGTGAATCCAAATGGATGCTTCTTTGGTAACCAAGCCTTTCTGGTAAACATGCTTAAATAGCGCTGAATGGAGGTCATTCAGGTGAATGTGAATTAGTGAACATCTGTGTAGACTCTAAATGACCTTTTTTTGGTGAAGAATAGTTATTTTGAGAAGGAAGATGGAAGGAGAATGAAATATTTTTGTTGCTGATTAAAATAAAGACAATTTTCTCCTTTATACCATACCCTTAAGGCATCTAGGAAAAGCAAAATGAATGTTGGAATTAATAGCAGAAGGATTACAAACAGTATAAATTCACTGTTGTCGTTGCCACGTGCATATCACCAATACATTTATGTATGTATGTATCTCAATAAATTTTAATGAAACCAATTATAAGAACAATTTGCTATCTTATCTCTGTATATGTTCTCTCTTATAACTGTGTGAACTTCTCCAAAATGTCAAAAGAATAAATCTAGATCCCTTACTTGTTTCTAAAGTCTAATAAATACACTTTCAGCCAATGAGCTGCTTCATAGGTCCACAAGCCCCTTCTCTATCCTTCCAGGAAGTCAGTGCTAAACTGGGGAAACACAGAATCTTTTGATGGATGTCATCACTGTGCCTAAAAACAGAGATGGATGGTGACCCGAATTATTGCAACTTGTACCCACCAACTAGGGAAAGCTCTAGACATCAGGAGAGTTTGCCCTTTAATTAGTACTGTGTCATATACTTCTCTCTTCCCTTAGCTCCATCTCGACCCCCTTTCTCTGATAGTACTTTTCCCTCTCAAATACACACAAAACACTCCTATACATGCTCTGGAAGAAAGCAGCATTTTACATAAGATTTTGCTTTTTTAAACCTTCTTTTATATTTAAAATTTCATGAAATCCCTGAAACAGTTTAAGGCACACTAGGAAACTAAGCATAACATTACCAAGATGAGTTCCAGTGAGGTCACAAAGCAGTTAGCATTCTTTGTATTAGATTCCCAAACAACCATAACTGTATATATGCCTGGATCTATCTTGAAGCTTATATTTTAAACAATCAGTGAAAAGTATATATAGACCTTTACATGTTTGGGAGATATTAGCATGCAGCTAACACAGGTCGGTCGACCTCTGCCACCTTTGTGGCAGAGGTTTGTGCTTGCTCACAAATCTATTTGCCCTAAAAGCAGGTAGACTGACCTTAGTTTGTACGTATTGGGGGAGCATGGGGCTTTGTCACGGAGGAGCCTGGGGAGATGAGAAGCTACTCAAAGTCATCAGTGTTTTGTTGCCAGTTCTTTCTCTGATCAGTGATTTAAGTCCATATATATACAGTTGTACCAGAAACAATGATGATTTTTGGCAGAGTTCAGACTAGTTATCTCCTGGAGCTTTCTCAGGACCTCAGTTTGGCTTCTTTTCTGCAGTACAATTCTAAGTGATCTCAACTAGGGCAGCTGCGTTTTCTTTAAGCTCATGATTGGAGGTATGGAGGAGATGGGCTATTCATCTGACTCCTCAATAACTGTAAAAGCCAACTGAATATTTTAAACAATTTATTTCCCAGGTCACATGCCAAATGTGTGGTTATTTGCTTCTTAGATTTCTTATGCATAGCTCAGGGAGCAAATACTCTTTAACGACTGTTAAAGATATCCTGCAAGATCTTCCAAAGAGAAACAACTCTCCATCCAAATTTGAACACAGATTATGTGCTAAAAATGGACGACTGGACCAAAAAATAGCTACTGTTAATCTCTTTTCTACAAGAATATTGATAGAAAAGAACAAAAAATATGGATTTCACTGTTTTATTTGCAGGGATGAAGGTCAGAGTGTCAAATTGCAGAAGTTGGGTTCTCAATAATGGGCCACTGTGTCTCTAACCTCCTCCATTTCTTTCCCCCACTTATAGGAAGGAACAAAATAAAATGTTTTGTGGAAGTTTATATTGAAATGAGGTCAGGTAAACTAATGACTGCTTGGTATTTTATGACAAGTTTTATAACCTTGGAGTTGCCATAACTTTCAAACGATCATCAATAAAGTTTTATTGCGAATGGGTCGCCATGTGTCTGAATGCTTTTGCACATAGTAAAGGTCTGCTGCCCCATTGGCTTAGCTCACCAGCCCCTTTTCACCCCAGTCATAAAGTCCTCTTCTCTTTATTGACGGGTGAAAAGTCCTCAAGTCTTCTCTTCCATTAGGTTGGCAATTCCGGGACTACAAGGAAATTATTTATTCATAACTGAATGATGTGTATAACTAACTTTGCAAGAATATGTAATGACTTTTAAAATAGATTTTAAACGGGATCTTAATAAATATTGGGGGAGTGTCTGACAATAGTGTACTCCAGAAACACGTGTTTGAATGCTAGTCTATGTATATCTGTATACCCCCCCCCCCCCCACACACACACACGAGTGGCTATTGCATAATTAGGCACTCAGGGACGGATAATGGTCTCAAAGATAAAACAAGTTACTTAAGACTCTTCTAGCTGACCAGAGGATCTTAACGATTTAGGAGACCTCACATTTCGTTCTACCCTGAATCGTCCCAAAGGAAGAAAGGAGGCTTGGACCGGGCCTTTTGCTTGCCGGATTGCCCTCAAACACATTTCCAGAAATGCTCCCCAGAGCCGAACCATGAACTCTCAAGTGCCTAGTTCCTAAGCGTCAGCTCTCAGGTTCAGATTCAAGTCTGCATATGCAAGTACTTCCTCGTCTTCTGTCAAATATGTGGAAATGAAGCCGAGAATAATGTCCCGTGATTTGGATGAAGAGAGCCGTAACGAAAAATTGTACAAAAACGAAGCCTCTGCTGTCTGCGCCCTTCATACAGCTACTCTTCGTCAGGCGAGGGTTGTGACCTGGCGGGGAGATTGGCGGCAGAGCTGCCAGAGTAGCGGGAGGAGACCGAGAGGCAAAGACGAAACTGGGAAAACTGGCCGCGCCCACTTGTCCCATTCCCCCGACCCGGAGCTAAAGAGCCTGCTCTGGTGTCCGGCAGGCCCCCAGAGGAAGGCCCTCGATTCCCGACTTTCCCGGGACCGACTTGTGCGAATCCTCCACCCCTAAGCATCCCCAATTTGCAAGGTTACTCTAGGGGAAGGGATTGGTAAATATCGCCCTCTCTCGGACCTCCGGTAACTCTCCCCAGCGCGCTGAATCCGTTCCTTCTCAGGCTTGGTAAGCAGCACCCGCAGCAGTGCGGGACCTCCAGCCCGGTGCGAAGGTGCCCACTACGCGTCTCCTTCCCGCGGGCCGAGGCCTCCAGAGCCCCGGATCCGAAACCCAGGCGCTGAGCCCGATCTGCGGAGCTAAGAGTAAAGTCCACTTGTTTGCAGAGAGAGCGCTGCCACCCGTATGGTTTTTCCCCCGGGCAACGCTCCCCGATCCCTGCTTGGCTTTGCCCGAGCGGCTGCCGCCGCAGCCGCGACCGCTGAGTTCTCCGTAGGCGGGAAACCCGCAGACCTTCTAGGACTTACGAACTGCCTACTCTGAATCCCTAAAGAGCTCAGACACAGGGTCTCTGATATTTGGTGGTCACTGCGAGCAGGCTTAGGGTTCCCCACGGCAAAGGAGATGTGGGGGACCGGCTCCCAGCTCACCCTTCATCTCCTACCACAGTCATCGGCCAAGGCCTGCCTAGGCGCTCCCGTTGAGGCACCAAAGGCATCCGTGGCCCAACAATTGGCGCCTGGGTCGACACGGCGGGAGCCGGCCCAGGTCGAGGGCGCGTAGGTGCTGGGGCTCCGGCACGCCTCCTGAGCGCCCTGAGAGCCGCAACGTGGGGTTCCGAGGCCCGCGTCAGGCTCCCGGACCTCCACGCGCCGCGGCTCAGAGCACCCAGGAAACACTACTGCTGGGGTCCCGGCCAGGGCTCGGGCGGAGGCCACCGACTCGCTCTACCTGGCATTTGCGAAGCCAGAGTTCCGCTGGGGCAGACGGGCAGCCGGGGCGCAGCGACGGGCTGTGGCGCCACCTCCCGAGGAAACCTCGCAGGAAGTGCGGCTCCCAGGTGGCGCGTGCCGCGGCTCCTTCCGGGTAGCGCAAACGCCCCTGTCCGCACACGCGCGATTTTCCTTAATGCCGTGAAATAGCTCCAGAAGTGCCTGTGGTAGCAATTGCTAAACCGATGGTTGCTGTCCTCCCCAAGTGATGAAAGGAAGGTCCTAGCTCCCCAGGATGATGTAAACACACACCACGCACGAACCAGGTCTCGGGTCTCCGTCTGGGGAAAGTGCAGGAGGTTCCAGCGTCCCCAGGTCCTGACAGTCTTCTATCACCTGCGAAGGGATCTCGGACCCTCCTCACGTCCACTACAGCCAAGTGCCCAAGACTCCAGCAATAAGTAGGAAGAGATGACTCAAGGTGGAGGGTATTGGAGTATCCCCCAAGGCAGACTTCAGGTTGCAGTGGGGTCAAGTCGTCTGGAAGGGATCCAGCTCTGCTCTCAGGATTCGGACTCTAACAGTGCCAGCCTGTCCGCGGTTACTGCCACTGTCTCCCCCGGGATGCACCCAGCCGCGTAAAGAACGCTTTTACTCTCTGTTTCTGCCATCAAGGTTAGAAATTTTTGAAAGTAACGTTTTTTAAAAAAAATTTTTTTCAACGTTTATTTATTTTTGGGACAGAGAGAGACAGAGCATGAACGGGGGAGGGGCAGAGAGAGAGGGAGACACAGAATCAGAAACAGGCTCCAGGCTCTGAGCCATCAGCCCAGAGCCTGACGCGGGGCTCGAACTCACGGACCGCGAGATCGTGACCTAGCTGAAGTCGGACGCTTAACCGACTGCGCCACCCAGGCGCCCCGAAAGTAACGTTTTCAAAAAGAAATTAAGTTAGAGGGTGGGAGCAAAAGATACAGAAACAAGTTTTCACAGTTAGGTTTCTGATGTTAATTACAGTCGAATCCACCCACCCCCCCCCACGCCCCCCTGTACCCGAGTTCCTTTTTCTGGCTTTATTCTTGGACGTGGACTTGTTAGTGAGCACTATTCATTTGAGTCTAACAATAGCAGAGTAGCAGTAGGTAATTTCTCATTATACGACCCACCTTATTGAAATCAGCCAAGGACGGCTATGAAGGAAGACTGTTAAGGTGGAATGCAGGAGCTAGATCCACCCAGTCTAGATTATGTGTCTGGGGGTACAATGACAAAGAAAAAACACATGGCCTCATAGACAAGCTGGACCTTTTGGCCAATGCTAATAGTACTACTACTGATCTCAGCTTGGGATTCTCTCTAGGGATGGCTGTTTCCTCCTAAGAAAGGCAAATTTTCTTTTCCATTTTCAAGTGTTCTCAAAAACTCTTTTGTAAGTCAAGAAGAGGAAGGCCACAAGACAAGTGGGTTCTCCAGCCAAGCTGAAACCTAGCTTCAGAATTCATGAATCCAGGTGGCTGAGGACCTACCTCTTATTTGGATGACTCATGCAATGTGGTGTGGTATTTATAGCTTCAGTAAGATAATAATATCAAAAGCAGGGAAATGCCCAGACAGAAAAAAAAGATACCCATTAACAGTGGCAGGCAGCTGGTTCTTCACAAGGATATCCTGTTGTACCAGAGCAAACCCTGCACATGCTGGTATCCATTCCACAGGGCAGGGGTACCTGTCTGCTTATCTCCTGACTTTCCTCCCTTCCTTCTTTCCCATCGCAAAGGATAATTCCTCTATTCACATGGTGTAAACTTTGATAGCCTACTAAAGATGTATCATGGGCCCACCCAAACAAAGACGTTCGGGAGACCCTCTCTGGACCCTATACCATGGAATTTGGAAAACCCCCAAAGACCAGCCAAGAGAAAAGGCCCTCCTTATAGGAGGCATGTTTTCCATCAGAGCCATTCTCCACAGGGAGCCAGACGCTGGTGGATTTGGCTCCAGGCTTCACCCCTTAAACTTTCCCTGCCAGTCTTTTCAGAGGCCTTGCTTCCTGCCCCTAAATGGAAGCCACAAGCCACAAGCTCCTGCAAGGTCAATAAACACAATTTCCTTTTTTTGATAAGGCTGCTAGAATAAGGTAAGGCTTACATCTTACATTTGCATATTTTGCAGTTTTATAAAGCACTTTTATACGTATTTCATTTATTAGCCTTGATAAGCATTGACAGTCCACCTGTGGAGAATCTGAGGCATAGAGAAATAATGACTTTTAACCAAAGTGGAAGGAACCTGGAAGGTAGAAGAGTTGGTACAGCTATAGATTTGTATTCCAATAAGCATCTGACAGTTCTTTATGGCAGCCCTGGGGCCAAGACACAGGAATGTGGCCTGGGTGATATAAGTGGTTGAATGGCTCATTTACTCCTTCATTCTTCAGACTAATAAGTTTTTCTTTTAAGCATATTCTATGTCAGGAATTGGACTCAGCACCAGAGATACAAAGATAGATAAGCCACAGACCTTGGGTAACTCACAGTTGAATGAGCAAAGAGATGTGTAAAAATAACAATAGTAATAGTAAGGCAATAATATAGTGTTGTAAAGGAGTTAGACACAAAATGCTGTAGAAATGCAAGAGGGCTCCAGAGGGTGGTCTTCAAGCTGATGAGAGCCTATGGGCATACTCTCATATTTGTGGAAAACATGACACTTAGAAAGGATAAGAAATTTGAAGGAGGGCACAATCAATATACAGAAATACCTTACATAGACAGGAGTAATTGACCATAACTAATGCTAACAAATATATGGTAAGTATAAAATTCTACATTCAGATACAAAATAATTACATGAACATATGAAGTGACTGTCAGGGATCGCAGCATAGTTCAACTACATTTGATTGCAAGCTTAACGTAATGCTAAGGAATGTTTATGTTTGTAGCCTGTGCTAAAGAAGTAGAGTATCCAGCACAAGGGTGATTATTTTGCTCTACAGGGGTTGGAACACGTCTTGGTTGTGGTCTCCACCCGTTTAAGAGGGAGGTTGACAATAGGAGTATATGTACAAAGGGATGCTGCTGGAATGGTGAAAGACCCTAAGCCAAGTCTAGTACAGACTGATGGAACTGAGATTGTTGAGGAAGACCAGAAGACTCAGGAAGGACAGCATAGCTGTTTTCAAATACCTGAAAACCTCTCATATATAAAACTGTTGAACTTATTCTGTCAAAAGAGCACAGCCAAGGTTTTCTCAGTTTGTAATCCAGAGGTTGATGGAGCAAGCCATCCTCCATGAGCTCAACTGTCCTTTCCTGGTAGATGCTCCATGAATACAGGGGCCACGTCTGTATTCACGTTTTGTTCAGACATACTCGTAACCCCAGTGTGGTGCTCCTAGAAGGCAGTCAATAAAGTTTTGTTGTAGGAATGGATAAATGAGTTATCCATGTGGCTCCAAAGGGCAGGGCTGAGGCTCAAGGGCAAACGTGTAATAAAGTTGGATGACAAATGAAGTCAATTAATTTGCCTATTAATTAGGAGCATCAGTAAAGATGCATGATACGCATTTTTAATTTCAACCATTGCTCACCTACATTTTACTATTCTCTGTGTCCTTGAGGTTGTCTCCTGTGTGTCTATGGTGGAAATACAATAACTTTTGTTAGTAAGGCAGTGTGTTACTATGTATCTCTTTCCAACTCTGTATTCAGTGACATCACCTTGGTAGCTTTAAATTTGCTATGCTGAAGTATTTATGTCACAGACCTCAGAAATTGCTCTAAACAGAGCTATTTCATTCCCCCAGAGAGTTCGTTATTTAACATTGACTGACGCCACTGTGCGGATCTCTAGGCCTGACAGTGTAAGCATGGAACCTGAAGGGCCTAAAGAGAGATGAAGTGAAAAGTATTTCTAAAATGTGGTTTAAAAAGTATGGTTCTGGGGGCAGCTGAGCGGCTCAGACAGTTGAGTGTGTGACTTTGGTTCAGGTCATGATCTCATAGTTTGTGACTTCAAGCCCCATGTCAGGCTTTGTGATGATAGTGTAAAGCCTGCTTGGGATTCTCTCTCTCCCTCTCTCTCTGCCCCTCTCCTGCTAGTGCGTTTTCTCTCTCTCTCTCTCTCTGTCTCTCTCTCTCCCCCACCCTCTCTCTTTTCTCTCTCAAAAATAAGTAAACTTTAAAAAAATTTTAATAAAAGTAACAAGTATGGTTCTGGAGACAGGCTGCCCGATTTGAATCATGGTTTGTTCACTTACTGCCTATAAAAAAATTCTAATATATTACCTCAGCATTTTGAGCTCCTACTCTTTGCTAGATTCCAGGCAGAGTAAAAGTTAAATTCAGGTAGTTTTAAAAACATTGGATAGTACACAAGATAGAAAAGACTTTCATGTGACAGTTAACTACACCATCTTTTTTTTTTTTTAAACGCTGGTAGTTGTAAAATCTCTACTAAATTTTACCCATTTTAGGAATATTTAGTGGCAAAAATTTAAGCTTCTGTACTGGAGTTGTGTATAACATAACTCCTTGATGACCACAATAGATGATCTTTCTGAAAGGGAAGGAAGAGCTATCTGAAAGATGTGACCTTGCCATTTTATTCATCATTCATGAATGATCTCATTCATTCATTCATTCATTCATTCATTGTCCTATATGTAGAGCATAAGAGGGCAAAGACATGAATTTGACAGATGCCTGTTATCCAAGATCTTACAACACATGGGGAGAAAACCACGCAAGCAACTCATTACAATAATGCAATGATGAATGCAAACTTTTAGGATAATCACCCAATGATTATCTTGAAGAGACTAACAATATGCTAAGTGAGAGGGTATAGGAAGACATGATTAATTCTGATAGGCCAATGTGAAAGGCCTCTGTACATTAATCTAAGGATGTTCTCAGGTTTAAGTATTCGTTGGTTATGGACAATTGTAGCAGAGTCTTATGGCTGTCCTTTTTTTTTCAATTTTTTAAATTTTATTTAAATCTAAGTTAGTTAACATATAGTGTAATAATGATTTCAGGAGTATAATTTAGTGATTCATTACTTAACATATAATACCCAGTGCTCATCCCAACAAGTGCCCTCCTTAATGCCCATTACCCATTTATCCCATTCCCTCACTCCCCTCCCCTCCAGCCACCCTCAGTTTGTTCTCTGTACTTAAGAGTCCTTTATGGTTTGCCTCCCTCTCTGTTTTTAACTTATTTTTCCTTCCCTTCCCCATGTTCTTCTGTTTTGTTTCTTAAATTCCACATATGAGTGAAATCATATGGTATTTATCTTTCTCTGACTGACTTATTTCAGTTAGCATAATATACTCTAGTTCCATCCACACTGCAAATGGCAAGATGGTTCTTAAGGGAAAGGTGGATGCGTGGGAGAGGGGTGATTCTCGCGATTTGTTTTGTTTTGTGCTGCTTTACCGAAAAGAGAACTAAATTCAGCACAATGTAAGATAGTCTGTCTGTAAGTGATCCTGAAGTGCGTGGAGTTCGTTGTAAACAGCTCTGGATTTAGGAGATTTAAGATTTAAGAGAGCTGGATTCAGGTCTGGTTTGTGTCACCAATTACTTTAGGAAGTCATTTTCCCTCTCTGTATCATCTATAAAATCTGGGGCTTAAATAAATGATCTATAAACTCCAGTGTCCTCAGATTACCCAGGGAGAAAGGGTAAAAGGAGATTATCATCAAGAGACTTTTTTATCTTGTGAAGTTAGTGGACTTGACTGCTCATGTTGAGAATAAAGGAAAAGATGTAGATGCTAGAGATCAGGATTACTGTCTATACTACTGATGAACCATTCTATCAGAATCTTTCCTGGATATAGTTACAATAGTGTGGCTTAAGACACACCTGAATCATGGTAAGACAAGTGAAGCTCTAAACGAACCTAAGGGTTAACTATTTCAACTAGGTCTTAACTCTTTGGAATGTGCATTACATTTGCAGAGGAGAGCTATGGTGTAGAAGTTATTCTCCAAAAGTGAGGATTTGGGAAACCTATTCAGTACTTTTCCCTTACTGTCACTCTTTCTCATATGGAACACCTATTTTCACTTAAATCTAAATTCTCTTAAGATGCTTTATTCATTCTCACCCGATCTTATCTCTTCCAACATGCCCACAACCCAGCACATGTCTCCTAGGACTTATTATGTGTTTCTGCTTCCAGCTATATAACTTTACTTACACAAATTCCCAGAAGACCAAACATTTGTATGGATAATATGAAAGATTATTGATTAATTTCACAATTTTTCCCGTCTTTTTCCTCCCCATGTGGAACTCTCATTCGTTTCAAAGAGTTATAAATACACTCTTGTTCTTTGTGTCTTTTGTGAATACTTGGGAAAGAGCTGTTTCAAAAAAGCATACCTTTAACATCCCTGGTGTTGGAAATGCTTAGGGGTCAGAGTCAAGTGTGGGTGCACATGTGCAGCTCACATTGTAAGGCGAGAGGGGCCTCTTGCTAAGTCTCACATGCCATTCAGAACTAGTTATTTTCTCTGACAGAGGAAGCCTTAAGGTTTCCATCAGCTGTTTGTGAGCAATAGCACAAGAGATGTTAAAGTCCTTCTTAATTTGGGTGCATTGTTATGATCCGAAGAATGAATGTGCTATGTCTTAACCTTCATATTCATGCATCTCCCATGGTGAGGCCAAGAAATTAAAAACACAAGGTGTGCACGTGAAGTCTGAGTCTACCTAGACAAGGGTGAATTCCAGGAGACTCCCAGTGATGTGACTTCCCAGCCTGAATTACCCAGGGTACTTATCCATTCAGCCTTTCTATTTCCAAGAGTAAAATATTGATGGAGAGGAGGACCCATCATAGGTTGTTCATGGGTTTTCGTGTGAAAAAGAGAGGAGGAAGGGATCCAAGATAAGGCAAAGGAAATAGAGACTAGAGTTCATAAAGTCAAGACTTGGGGAATTTTATTGTTACAAAAGTAATACATATGGTATCAAATCAAATCAAATCAGAAAATAAAAACATACGTTTAAAAATTGAAACTTATTCTTGCCAACAAGAGACACCACTGTCAGTTTTTAATGAATATCCTTCCAGATCTCCTCCCTCTCTCTATTTCTGTGTGTGTGTGTGTGTGTGTGTGTGTGTGTGTGTGTGTGTGTGTGTGAAATGAGATCACACTGTACTTGCTTTTTTTAGTCAACAATCTCTACCTTTCCATGTTAGGATGTTTTCAGTTTTTATCCCATGAATTAACTATACCAAATACAAATTCCCAGTGACCCCAACAGGTCCTTTACATGATCTACCCCAGGACTACTCTGGCATCTGGTTGTGTTCCTTAAGTCTCATTTTGAAGGTAGCATAGCTACAATAGACTGATTGAAGAGGCTAAGCCAGTGGTCCTTCAGGCTGTCGTACTTTCTGGTTTTTTCTCTGCTGCTTAGCTTGTTCCTTGACCTCTTCCATCTGCTCGAAATTGGAAGTTTGACATTTGATTTGAAGGTTTAGAGTGGGAGACACCAAGTATCTGAAGAATTTGTGAAGATCAAGAAATTATTGTCATAAAAATGATGTGCAACAATACATCATGTGCCAAGAAACAGGAGAGAAAGAACACAGTAAAGAGATCATGGTAGCTCGAGCTGGAAGATTTTACTATGGTCCTGTGAGAGGACTCCTTTGCGGAGTTCCCGGAAATAATAGGGAGATACTGAGTGGGAGCTAAGTTTCCAAATGGGCAAATGAAGACACAGAACCATTACATTTGGGCATAAATATAAATGTGATCTCAGTTATATCAACAGGCTGATGACATTTGGGTTATACCTGGAAAGATGTCCAAAATATATAACTATAAAGGTAATACATGCATGTAGTTTTAAAAAATCACACTGCATAGTGATATATAAAATAAAAAGTTGGGACATGTGGGTCCCATCTAAAATGGGCAAAAGTGTTTTATCCTTATCTTTTTGTATCTTTCCTCCGTTCTCACTTTTTGTTCCCTACTTCCCATCCATTCACTCCCTCACACAAATTTCTGACAATATCGGCCATTATATCAGTCTATCACTTCCTTTAGTCCTCTTTAGTTTATCATCTCACTAAATGTCTTCATCTCTTTGATTGAAAATAGGGAAGAGGGGTACCTGTGTGGCTCAGTCAGTTAAGCATCCAACTTCGGCTCAGGTCATGATCTCACTTTGTGAGTTCAAGCCCCATGTCTGGCTCTGTGCTGACAGCTCAAAGCCTGGAGCCTGCTTCAGATTCTGTGTTTCCCTCTGCCCCTCTCCTGTTCATGCTCTGTCCCTCTCTCTCCTTCAAAAATAAATAAACATTTAAAAATAAATAATAAAAAATAAAATAAAATAAAATAAAATAAAATAAAATAAAATAAAATAAAATAACAGGTAAATTCTCACTTGCCCTGATCCCATTGTCCAACACCCTTCCCCACTAATAGTTTCAGCTTCTGCTTCTAACAATTATTGTAATTTTTAAATTCTTTTATTTCTGCTTCTTCTATTTCTTATTTTTATCAAATTCAGGCATTATACATTGGCCTCTAGGTAAAATATGTGAGGAATTTGGAAGTTGAATAGCTTCTCATTTCTCCTCTTGTTAAGCTTCTATTTTTTTTTTTATTGTACTAGTATATATAATGATTACAACCTTTTTAAACCACAAGTTTCTCTTCTTTCCTCTGTCTATAGGTTGATTGTAACAATTAAAAACAGTGTGAAACATTTATAAAATTATTATTACATGAATATAAAGCTTTCTAGAGAAGAAAAGTTAATCCTCAATCTTGAATATTTTGTCACTCAAACAATCTTCCACACACCCCTGTCTTAAAGGATTGCCTTTAATTTTCTTTTTCACTTCTGTAAAACTTCTGGGTCATATTGGGGAATTGCACCTTCTTATATCTCATCTTCTTTCTTGGCTTACTTTTAGATTTTTCTGGCTTACTTCAGAAGTAATTTTTTCTTATTGAATGTATGATTATTATACTTACTGAATTCTTATGTGTTTGCAGGTGCCTTTTTTTTTTTTTAGCCCTTGCACTTGAAATTTGGCTGGGTACAGAAAACTAGGTTCAAAATAGTTACCCCTCAGATCCTTGAAGATGCTACCTTCTGGAGTTCCATGACTCACACTGGTGAGTTTGCTGTCAGGCTTGAGTTCCTCAACCATTGCCAAAGTCAAGAGGGCTTTTCTCTGGGATGACAGTCTTCAGGGTTATCTAGTTCTGAGTGGCTTTGCCTTTTTTCCTGAGCTGCTGTGGGAATCCAGATTCATCTCAGACTTGGTGTGCTTTTCTTCGCCACCAACTCGTTCACCAGTAGTTTTCCTGGATATATTTTCTTTGTCCTTTGGAAGACAAAAGTTGCCCTCCAATTCATTCTATTTTCAGAGGAAGAGAGTGGGCCCCGCTCATCCCAGCTCTCCCAAATGCAATTCTTAAACATCCCAGACTAATTTGTAAATTGGGAACTAGAATCATCTGGAAGAATCCTCTGCAAAAGTCAGCCTTTATCTCTGGAGTTTAGGCTCCTGTCATCTGTATAGTAACTTCTCCACTTACCGGATACCTTTTCTTTTCTTTTGATTAGAATCCTTCACATTTCCCGACTCACTGAAGACTCTTAGCCTTGTTTTCCACTGCTATAATGGTTTGAATTTTAAAATTAAAACAGAGACAGAGTAGGTAGATGTGTGCAGAAATGCAAGACACATTGTTAACTGAAAAGTACAAAACAGTATGTACACAAGTACACATACAGAGAAATATTGGAATAATAGTGTGGCTACAATTTAATACTAGTTATCCTCAGTAGTAGGAATATGCTTACTTATGCTTACTAAAAATTGTTTACAATGAGCGTGTTCTGCTTTTGTAATGATAAAAACAAGGTGCATGTGTGTTTGTGTACGTGTGTGTGTTTTAAAAAAAGAAACGATGCTTTGTCACATAGAGATATGGAGTAAGGGTATAAATCTACACAGGAATGGAAGTTTTAAGCTAGTCTGTGACTGCCCTCCTCCCTTACAGTGCAGTGCAATGCAAACTGCTTACATGCACACTAACTTTACATGAGCAACTCAGCAAAATTAATTCAAGAATGTGAAATATTTACTGAGCTCTAGTGTACAGTGTTAGGCAATGCAGTTTAAGAGGGCTGCTCCAGATGAGAGTAGACCTCAGGAGGGGACAGTAGCAAAAGGTCAGCTCTGAGTTAGATCTGTCCAACAACAAGGTCCGGTCTGCTTTATCCTAGAGGGTCCCCAAGAGACTGGGTAAGTTCTGGGCCTCCTTCCAGGTATTCTAGTCTCTGAGACTATAAATGTCATGTTACCCATTTAATCGGATTCCAAAAGGGCTTCTTGGCAGAAAAATATGGGAACTACTGTAGCAGATCAACTACAAAGACAAACCAGTTTATTGTTTCAGGCTTCAGAAGAAACACTAGATGAAACTAAAATTTGCTGTAAGAAAAATGTGATAAATCTAGTATTACTTAAAAGCTTCTAAAGCAATGGCGAATAATGATAATAAGTTGCATACCTCTTCCACGTGCACAACTTCTGCCCTGGGACTTCAAAGAAAGCTCTTCGAGTCCAGAGGGAGATGCACAGCTCTGCTGAGGAGATATTTATGGGGCTGTTATGGTGCCTAGGATGTTCCTATTATACTCACCATTCGGACCTCCAGATTTCCAGAAACGCAGAAAACAAAAGACTTGAGGCATTTTAAGAGGGGGAGTGCTTTTTCTTACAACACAAATGATGAGAGACTATTACTGTTGTTGTCTTGTACCTTCAGGTTTTCAGAGGAGTCGGTGATTTCTAACATTACAAGAAAGAAAGAAGGCTGGAGTGGAAGTAACTACCACTGACATCCACCAGGCTGATAGACCACAGATGCAGCTATGGCTCCAGATATAGGTGGGTGATGTGGGGAAGCTGTGCATGTAAGGCGAACTTTTTCACTCTGTGACAATTTCAAGACCAAAAGCTATTTTGAAATTATCTTGTTGCAAGTTGCTTCATTTCTCCACACTTTCACACAACTAATAATAATAGGATGGTTCTTCATAGTTTTTTTTAAAATTAATTTATTTATTTTGAGACAGAGAGAGAGAGAGAGAGAAAGTGTAGGTGTGAGGAGGGGGGAGCAGAGAAAGAGAGGGAGAGAGAGAATCCCAAGCAGGCACTGCACTATTCCCACAGAGCCCAATGAGGGGCTAAATCTCACAAACCGTGAGATCACAACCCGAGCTGAAATCAAGAGTCGGACGCTTAACAGACTGAGCCACCCAGGTGTCCCTTTAGTTCTTTTCGATGACTATCTAAGTCTTAGATTCTCAAACTGTAATGACCGTGTAAGTCAGCTAGCATTCTTGGTAACATGTAGATTCTGATTCAGTAAGTCTGGGGTGGATCAGACCTCCTGCAGCTCTAACAAGCTCCTAAGTGATGTCAATACTATTGGTCTGAGAAGTACACTTTGAGTTGTGACAGTTTAAGACATCTCAAGTTACACACTACTCTGTTTCGGTAGCCAGTCTGCCCTAGATAAGCATGCCTAGTTTATATCACCAAACTTAAAAATCTGCCTTAAAGTAGATTTAGATCTACTGAGTCTGAAGACACCAAATCATTTGTGGAAGAATTCGACTACCTTTACTTCCCCTGGCCCACTTAACCTAGAGCCTGCTTTGGATTCTGTGTCTCCTTCACTCTCTGCCCCTCCCCTGCTTACACGCTCTCTCTCTCAAAAATAAACAAACACTAAAAAAATTATTTTGTAATAAATAAATAAACTTAAAAAAAGATATGGCTGTAAGATGTGTCTATATATGCATGTGTTTGTTCATTTCACGCTCTTGTGTTACATAATTATCCTTTTGTTTATTTAGTATTTTATTTTTTTAAGTTCTTATATAAATTTCAGTTAGTTAATATACAGTGTAATATTAGTTTCAGATGTACAAAATAGTGATTCAACATGTCCCTACAACACTGAGTGCTCATCACACAAAGTGCACCCCTTAATCCCCATCACCTATTTAAACTTTCCCCCAATCCACATCCCCTAGTATTTTATTTTATAGCAGTCCAAGACATTAAGTCATTTCAATTCAACATAAGCCAAAAAGCATTGGACATTTCTTATAAAATAGTGTTGCTATTATCATACATAACAAAAATTATCCTTAGCATCACCCAAAACTCAGGAAATAATTAAAATTTCCATGATTATCTCAAAAATGTCTGTGACAGGTGATTGTTTAATCCAAAGTATATACATAATTTTGTTGTTATAAATATCAAGTATCTTTTAATACTCTTTCTTCTTAATGTGAAGAAATCATGTCAATTGTCTAGTATTCTACATTGCAGTATTTTTTTAATCTATCAGATTTAGAATAAGGGCACCTATCCACTTAAGAGAAATCCTTTGAAGCACACAGAACTTGTACTAGCCCATTCTTATTGATAGAAAAACAGGGTTACAAAGACTTTGACTGATGTGCCTAAGAAGACCTGAAACAGAATCTTCATCTCTTAATTTCTCATCTAGTAATTTTTCTACTAAACATTTTTGATTGTTTTTGTGTTAAAGGGTATGGTGGGATGTTGTAAATATATGTGGTTTCAAAAAGTCAGCTTACCTGTTTCATTTTGCAAATAATTTGTTAACAGACTTGACTATAAGTTCCAAGAGGACAAGGTCAGGTCTGTCTTATTCACCATAGTATTCCTAGGGCGTGGCTGAGCCAGGCACGGTTTAATGCCCAAAGACTGTAGAATAAAAGAATGAATGGATGAACATGTGTTGTGTTTTACCAAAGTGTGACAATGCCTTAAGTTTGAATAGTGCCTCACCCTTTATAAATCTCTTGTTTTTTAGTCTCTCATTTGATCATGAAACAACCACATAAGATCAATACTGCAGTCCCTATTTAACATGTAAAGAAATGAGATGGAAAGCATTACTCAAGCATGCATCAGGCATAAATAAAAGTGAGGCTAGATTCCAGGGTGTTTTCATTCCATCAGCTCTTTACACAACTTTTTAAAAAGTTTATTTACTTTTAATAATCTCTACACCCAATGTGTGGCTCAACCTCACAACCCTAAGATGAAGAGTCACATGCTCTTCTGACTAAACCAGCCAGGTGCCCCTCTTCAGGCAATTTCACCCTCTCAGATAAGGCAGACATGTGTGATACTTTACAACTGGCAAAGCCTCTTAGCTCCCTTGGTCTCTTCAGCAACCATCAAAGGTAGAAGTGATTGTCTCAGATTTATAGATGAGGAAACTAAACCCAAGCCACATAATTACCAAAAGAAAACTCTAACTTGATCCCCAGATTTTCTGACTTCAAATACAGTTTGGTTTCTACAACACAACCAGTTATACTCCTTCCCTGCCCGTCCCCTGCCTTATTCCTCTGTCAGACACAAATCCTTCATCCTTCCCTCCTCCCCAAGTGCCTTTCTATTCATACTTCTTTGAATAGCCCTGGTGTCTTATGGACATGTGATACGTTATATCTGCCTCCCATTCACATCACACTGACCAATTTCCTATCATTGCCCTATTCCCTCTCTTGATGCAGAAGCAGTGTTTTCTCCTTAATATCCCTAATTCTATCTCCTCTTACTAGATGATACTGACTGATTATGCATCTAACGGGTCAGTATTTTGGATGCCTCTTATTTCTAAGAAGAATCTAGAACTGAATGAACCAGAGTTTTGCTATCATCTGGCATTAAGAATTATGCGTCTAAGATGAGAAGCTTTTTGAAAGGCTGATATAAAATAATTTATATTTCCAAAACCAAATAGGAAAAAAAAACCACCCCTCAGCATTAGCAAATGGTTGGAGAAGGAGCAGTCGCTTAGATGTTAACAGGATGGTGAAAATCTGGCCGTTTGGAGAATACATTCATCACTTTGGGCATATACTCACACACACACATACCCACTCCTTTTATTTTTCTTTACAATAGAACAAACTATTCACCAGCCATTTAAAACTTTTTTCCCTGGGTTTTACTTTTAAGAGATTCTTTTTAAAGGGGTTGGATGCTTGTGCTTCTCCAATCTGATCTTGAACTCAGGTCTCAGTGATACGAGAATATAAGATTTGGGGTACTTACCCCCACTACACCTTTGGAAAATTACTTTGAAACATTTGGAAGGCTTGCACTGGGAGGAGGTTTGAGGGGTGGGAGCAGTTTTATTATGCACGTTCGTTTATGGGTTGTGGCCAGATATTTTCAATGTGCTATTATTCTAGTTTTATGGAGTTCTTGGACCCTGTGGATATAAACATCTGGGAGTAAATGGTTGAGTGAGAGCTATATGCTATTCTGCGTGGGAAGAAATACATTTGTGTTGCATTTAAAATTTAATGAATTATTCACAAGGGAAGTGATAACTTAATAAGTAGACTATACATAAGTGAAATAAGACTTTTTTTGAAAAGCCTTCCTACTGGCTGTATACAAATGTTTTATTTGCATTTTATCTACATGCACATGATCAAATTGTACAGATTCTTGTCTTCATGACCGACTGTGTCTTTTTTTTTAATATGCTTTTTTTTAATTTATATATGAAATTTATTGTCAAATTGGTTTCCATACAACACCCAGTGCTCATCCCAAAAGGTGCCCTCCTCAATACCCATCACCCACCCTCTCCTCCCTCCCACCCCCCATCAACCCTCAGTTTGCTCTCAGTTCTCAACAGTCTCTTGTGCTTTGGCTCTCTCCCACTCTAACCTCTTTTTTTTTTTTTTTTTCCTTCCCCTCCCATGACCGGCTGTGTCTATCTAGCACTGGAGCGTTGGTGAAGGAGACTGATATGGGAATGAAGGAAAGATTCTGCCACTAAGTCTCTGCCACTAGGTTTGGGCTGAGAGAAGACATGAAATTGGATTTCATGGTATTCACTTTATGTGGGGAGAAAATCAATAGGTCTATGACGCATTTCTGTATTGAAAGTCCTTTTCATCCTATTCTTTCTCAGACATTAGTACTATAATCAAAGACCTCTAAAAATGTTCTTTTAGCATTAAGTCCTTTTCATTCTCTACCCATACTTTCTCCATTTCCTTCTCTATCTTCTTTCCTTCTTTTTCCACACTCTCTGTGGGAAAGTGACACATCTCAGCATGTAGGGACCCCAAGGACAGTGTCCCGTGACACTGCTGAGCTCCACATATTCCACCACTGTGAGTTCCAGCTCTGACAGCCTGTCTCATTTCTGTGACAATTCTGAGTTGAATATGGGCAATGATCCCTTTTCTGCAGGTGGGACAATTCCTCTGGTCACAACATTACCAGCTTCCCGAGGACCAGTATTCTTTGTGTTTGTACTTTCCCTGGGACAGGCTTTTTAGGAGCCCGTGAGGATGGGGCTGGAAGAAAGAGTTCTCTCTCTAGGGACTGCAGCTCTACCAGGGAGCTATCATCATCTAATAGATCCCAGGACAACAGCAGCTCAGATACTTATGGGAGAATTGAGACTGGGTTATAACCAGCTTTGATATTTCTCTTTACATTAAAATTGATCCAAGTTGAGGAAAGCAAGGGATGATAGAAAAGGAAAACAAACAAAAACAAAAAATGCAGGAGCAAAGGGGAGAAAGAAAAGGATGTTGAGAACACGTGTGCGTGTTCAAAACCCTAATGGGATTGGGTGAGAGCCATTGAATACCTGGTCCACTGCAGTTGTAAAGTCTGCTTTCACCATCAGGAGTGGGGTTTGGCATCTGGAAGTGATTTTGTTCTGTGATTACCTTTGGACTACAATGCTTGTTGGTTCTTTACTAACAAGCAAGCACAGACCCAGAGCAAGCCTTTCATGCTAACAAGCAAACAAGCCATCAGGCTGCAGATTTCAAAACCAGAGGCAGGAGGCGGATATGAAGTGGGTCGAAATTCTGTGGCTTCTCAGGGAAAAAAAAAAAGTTGAGAGAGAAAGGGGGAAAAAGTGCCTTTGTCCTCCTTAGCCCCTTCTCAAAACACATGGAAAAATCAACAATTATTTCATAGATCATATGTCCACTCATATATTTTAAACTTTTGGAATGCAACTAACACTGCCTGAGGCAAGCAGTAAAAGACACTCAACTCTGCTCCACTACGGAATATAACATTGGTGAGCAAAGTGTCTGTGGGTCACCTTCCCTCTGAAACACTTGTGGCCTCCAGCCCCAGGGAGAGGATCTGAGACCATATTCTCCTTCCCTACACAGATGCCCTCAGAGCACACCCATTCAAAACACGGGCAAAGACTGAAGAGGTGAAATGTGAAAGATCAACTTCACTTCTCCCAATCTATAACATTTCATTCCCCGCCAACTTCTGTAATAACCTGTTCTGAGATGACTTATTTTGATGGAAGCCAACTACCCACATCAGTTCTCCAAAGATTATGATTATAATTTCCAAACATTGCTGTAAAAAAACTGTCCATGAGTTTTTAGCATTGACCAGTTTCTATGGATCCTAAGGGGAAATAAGCCAGGCTGTAGGAGCAGGTTTGAAAGAAAATACATTAGATTTTCATTAACGGAACAATAATGGTAATGATAATGATAAGCACCAAAATGTCTTTAGTACTTGTAATGTGCCAGGCACAGTGCTAGATCTTTATATACGTAACCTTCTTAATTTAATCCCACCCAAAACTCAGTGGCATGAATAATTCTATTATTACCCCCAGTTTATGGAGGAAGATGAGGAAATGGAGTGTTAGGGAAGGTGTTTGCCCAAAATCACACAGCCAATGAAAGGTAGAACCAGAACTCAAACCCAAGGACCACAGGAGAATGTTGGGAAAATATGCTGGATTTATGTTTTAGGCTCACTCTCCTCAGCAAACCACAGTATAAGTCAACTTTCCTCAGGAGCAGCATATGGTGTTCGCTCATGGTGCATGTGTGTAACTTACATCAGTGTTCAACTTTTGTATGAAGGTGGTTGATAGGGGACAATTATGTATATGCTTCAGCTTATTAAGTGAGCCAGAGTTACGTCCAGAGGGATATGACCATTGCATCACTGTCCTGAATTTCAAGCCTGGATTAAAACTTCCAAGGATTTCCACCTCCTAGCATTCAAGCCCTATGGATTGCCTTCTCCTTGAGTGTGGGATGGACCTAGTGACTTACTTCTAATAAATAAACTAAGGCATAAGTGATGGGATGTCACTACTGAGATTAGGTTGCAAAAAGACTCACTCTCACCAGGGTGCTCTGAAGGAAGCCAGCTGCCATGTTGTGAGCTGCCCTTTGGAGAGACACACTTGGCAAAGAAGTGATGTTTATGGCCAACAGCCAGCAAGGACTTGAGGCCTGCCAACAGCCAGGAAAATCCGCTTGGAAGTGGATCCTCCCCCAGTCGAGCCTTGAGATGACAGCAGCCTTATGAGAGACCTAAAATTGGGGGCGCCCAGCTAAGCTGTGCCCAGATTCCTGACAATCAGAGATGAAGATAAACACTGTTCATTGTTTCAGATCACTAAGTTTTGGCATAGATTTTGTACACAGAATCGATAAGTAGTATGCTTACTAAGGGTGAAGAGAGGAGAGCGTGGCTTGTCCTCTATGAGAAACTGTCGGGGGCGCTTACAGAAAGCCTGGTTCAAAGAGTGGGGGAAAATGTTTTCTTCAGGCTGTTTCTTGTCACTGGAATGCCAGCCTAGCTGAAGCCAGGTTGCAGTGCCAGGAGCAGTCCACTCTATCCTTGCTTACCAGTGCATTTCTCTGCTCTTTCCCAGTCTGCTTGTTATGTTGTGATTGATTATGTTGATTGGCCCAGAGGAAAGTCAAAGTGAATTTGTTTATTTATTTATTTTGAGAGAGACAGAGAGAGAAAGGAAATGAGAATGAGTGGCGGAGGGGCAGAGAGAGAGAGAGAGAGAGAGGGGGGGAGAGAGAGAATCCCAAGCAAGCTCCATGCTGTTATCACAGAGCCTGACTCAGGGCTTGATCTCACAAACCACGAGATCATGACCTGAGCTAAAATCAGGAGTCAGATGCTTAACCGACTGAGCCACCCATGCACCCCAAAAGTGAATTTAAACTAGGTTTGTGCCTCTTGAAAAAAGAACCAAGACTACAGCAGAGGCATTCATTTAGCAAATAGTGAAAAGCAAAAGAGGCCTTCATCCTGCCCCATCTTGTCCTCAGGTGGTTCACCTGTCTGGTGGTGGACACAGCCCATAATATGTGAATGGGAGTCATCCATAGGGAAGGCTGGCAGCCACCTGACTGCATGACACAGTTACCTCAAAACAACAATGCAGTCTGCCAACCAAAGAATATTGAAATTATTAAAATATTTTTTAATATTTATCTATTTATCTATCTATTTATTTATTTATTTATTTATTTATTTAAATCTCAAGTGTACTCTTTAATCCCCATCACCTATTTAAACCATCCTCCCTCCCCACTTCCCCTCTGATAACCCTCACTTTGTTCTCTGTAGTTAGGAGTCTGTTTCTTGGTTTGTCTCTTTTTTTTTTTTCCTTTGCTCATTTGTTTTGTTTCTTCAATTCCACATGAGTGAAATTGTATGATGTTTGTCTTTCTCTGACTTATTTTGCTTAGCATTATACTCTCTAGCTCCATTCATTGCAAGTTGCAAGATTTCATTCTTTTTATGGCTGAATAGTATTCCAGTGTATATATACATATTACATCTTTATCCATTTATTTGTCAATGGACGCTTGGGCTGCTTTGATAGTTTGGCTATTGTAAATAATGCTGCAGTAAATGTAGGGGTGCATATATCTTTTAGAATTAATGTTTTCATATTCTTTGGGTTAATATCCAGTGGAATTACTGGATCATGTGGTAATTCCATTTTTAATTTTTTGAGGAGCCTCCATACTGTTTTTCAAACTGCCCTGGTTTTCATTCCCACCGAACAGCGTACAAGCGTTCCTTTTTCTCCACATCCTCACCAACACCTGTTGTTTCTCATGCTGTTGAGTTTAGCCATCCTGACAGGTGTGAGGTGATATCTCATTGTAGTTTTGATTTGTATTTCCCGATGATGAGTGACATTGAGCATCTTTTTGTGTGTCTGTTGGCCATCTGGATGTCTTCTTTGGAGAAAGGTCTATTTGTGAAGGAATTAAAATCTTTATTCGGTCTCTCAAGGTAACATCCAAATGGGGAGTCGATTCTTACCATATAGCAGAACATCTTTAAAATCACCTCTCTCAGTTTCAGCCGCTCTCCAAATCCTCCTCACTGCTCCTCCTAATTGCCTCTCAAATCCAATTAAGGATACTTTCAAGTGTAACATTATACTCTGCTGTCCCTTCCCCCTCTTTCCTGTTCCTTTTCAATGCACCTCATCTCACCCAGGTGTCACACACTGGCAGGCATGGACCACACCAGCCTGTAGGTTATTTGTTCTTTGATCCCACAATAATCAAGACATTTTGTACAGAAATCCCAATCTGGGGTTTGACTTGAAGAGTGGTTAGGTCAGGCCACAGGGGGCTGTATTCCAGCAACAGTTGGCTAGGCAGAGCTGAGTTCTAGACTTCACCTCCCTTTGCTTTTGTTTTTGCTTTTGCTTTATAGGCCCCAACTCTGCTGCTTCTGCACAGTCCCTTCCACCACTGCATCCCACCCTGCCCCTGCAAGCGTCCCACCTGATGACTGCTGTTCTAACTTCACACCTAGCTCCCCACACTGATCCCAAGAGGCAAAAGAAAAGAGCCTGCCAAGTGGACAACACCAAGACTGTCTTTAGGGAGGGAAAGAGGCAGAGAACCCACACAGTATGAAATTGTTTGTCGCTATTACATGTACACTTGCACATTTTCATAAATGCCGTGAAGGAAAAGTATAGATTCTTGTTCTGTTTCTGCAAACATCATGACTGTGGTAGCAAAGCCTCTGTCCTTAACCAACAGGCTACACAGCCTTAGTGGATGGTGTTCTGGTGGCCTGGGCTGAGGACAGAGGCTGAAGGACACTTAGGGTCTTCCGTGTCCAGGCCAACACTCTATGGGGCCCTGAGAGCTGCCCCAGGAGCCTGGAAGAGAGCTGTCCGAGAATATTTGCTCTGTGGAGTGTCATGGCTCTGCTCTGTTTTTAGAAGGAAACCAGGAATGAGCTGATGGGTTTGCTCTGGCAGCAAGATGGGGAGCTTGCTTAGGAAAGGAAGACTAAGGTTTATTATGATTGGGTAAAGCCCTTAATTGCCACTTTGGAGGGAGCTTAGTTTTAAAATTCATATTCTGCAGCCAAAGGCCCCCTCCTTACACAGAAGTACTGCAGCTAATTAGTGGCTGGGCATCTTGTAAGAAATGGCTATTTACTTTATTTTTAGTAAAAGCGTCTTGGAATTTTCCTGACTACTGACTTCTTTCAGTCCCCTTGGCCGCCAGAGGATGTTAACAGGAATGAAACGAGTTGAACTTTACTCATGGCCAGTTAGCCTTTTTCAGGGACCTGTTTCTTCTCTTTGGGGGAAAAAGCATGGCTTCAGGCCACAAATCTTCTGCAGGTTTCACAAACTCTTCCAGTCTACCCTACCTGGTGGCCCAGCTGCTGTGGCAAGAGCCAAATCCCAATAGTGGGCCCCTGGTTCTACTCCAGAAATGGTGAACCTCGGAGCTTTCCCTCCTAGAGAACAGATGCCAAGAAAGGCATGAAGAGATATAATTGCTCTGTTAAGAGGGGCTGGGAGTATGAGAAAGGCTCTCAGGTATGTAGCTGCTGATTGGATATCTTCTCTTTGGCCTCCAGATTTACTCCCTACCCTCTTCCACCCTGCTCTGGACCCCCAGAACCTCACCTGTGTGGACCACATCAACATCCTTCCTGGCCCTCTAGTTTCCCTTTTGGTTCAGCCAATGTGGAACACCAGAAGGAGACTGATGTGTATGTGGTAAGTTATTATTCCCTGGCCACCGTCCCATGGGGTTGCAGGTCTTGTCAGGAGATTGTCTTCATACAGCTTGCTCCATTTAGATTCTAGAGGTCAGGGGCGCCTGGGTGGCGCCGTCGGTTAAGCGTCCGACTTCAGCCAGGTCACCATCTCGCGGTCCGTGAGTTCGAGCCCCGCATCGGGCTCTGGGCTGATGGCTCAGAGCCTGGAGCCTGTTTCCGATTCTGTGTCTCCCTCTCTCTCTGCCCCTCCCCCGTTCATGCTCTGTCTCTCTCTGTCCCAAAAATAAAAATAAACGTTGAAAAAAAAATTTAGATTCTAGAGGTCACATTATCCCCTCTTCCCTTCAGACTTGGGGCAGTAATGGAGCCCCATTATGATTAGCTCTGCAGTGGTATCCTAATTTGAGTCCACCATCTGTTTCTTGCAAGAACCTTGGCCAATACAGCTATCCTTTCTTGACCAGATCTTCAAGAATAAGCAAGCTGCCTTTCCTCTGGAGTAGGGAGGGGATCAGCCAGGATTGAGACCTAGTTTTCTGTTTGCAGAGACATGCCTGAGGGAAGGTACGGACCCTTCCTGTTCATCGGTGAAGCTGAGTAGGCCCAGATTCCTTTGCTGTAGCAGGACACACCTTCTGTGGACTCAGATGGGAGCCAGTCGGGGACTGGACAGATTTGTATGCAAAGGCTCCTTCCATGGTCTGAGCCCTAAGGCCTGTGCTAGTCCCTCTGGGTGAAGAGGATTTAGATATTACCCCAGGAAGGAGCTGCAGGCACATGTCCCTGTTGAATCTTCTCTGTGCTCTTCTGTCTTCATTAAGCAAGGGTGAAAATGTACATTTGTGTAGTCATTTTCCTCTTACTGGATTCTCAGCAGGGCTCCCATGTGCTCCCCAGTAAATCTTCAAAAAGCAAGTATCACCTATATGTGGCCTTCCTCCAGAAGTTGCCTCTCCACAATGGGTAGGAAAGTTAGAAGGTAAAAGAGGGTAAAGTCTCAGACTTGCACAAGGCCCTTTTCATCTTCTATCCTCTTCAATATCTTCCTGTCACTTGTCTAGTCTCTGGCAAGTTATGAGGCAACAGCAAAACATATGGATTCTCTAAGAACTGACCTGTGTGAGGGCGCCTGGGTGGCTCGGTCGGTTAAGCGTCTGACTTCTGCTCAAGTCATGATCTCATGGTCAGCGGGTTGGAACCCCATGTCGGGCTCTGTGCTGACAGCTCAGAGCCTGGAGCCTGCTTCAGATTCTGTGTCTCCCTTGCTCTCTGCCCCTCCCCACTCATGCTCTCTGTCTCTCTCAAAAATAAACATTAACAAAATTAAGAAAAAAAAAAACTGACCTGTGTGTTTAACCCATGTTCAATGTAGATTTTTTTCCAGGCCTGAAGGATTTGGGCTCACTGGAAGGGAGAAGGCT
This sequence comes from Herpailurus yagouaroundi, assembly GCF_014898765.1. Taxonomy (NCBI): domain Eukaryota; kingdom Metazoa; phylum Chordata; class Mammalia; order Carnivora; family Felidae; genus Herpailurus; species Herpailurus yagouaroundi. Next base: position 14,923,341 of record NW_024412396.1, on the reverse strand, counting down.
CTGAAGGGTAATATGAGTAGACAGAACCACACTTAGAGAGCAGAGAGAAAGGATTTGCTTTGGCATTACATGCCTCCATCTTGCTTAAAGGACTAGATTTTGATATACTGTCCTCCTCTGATAATATGTGCTTGCAAAGCTGTGACACATGGTCCTTATATTAGTTTCCTCCAAGGTTTCTCTCATGTTATACAGTAGTTCTTAGAGAGAAGCACAGAACACATACAAACACATGTACACACATACACACATGTGGCCTTTTCAAGATATTTGAACCTCTACTATGTATAGGAAATCCTTGTCTTCTCAGTTCAGCAAAGAGAACATGAAAGGACCCCAAAGAATCATGTACAGAGGACCTGAGATGAGGTTGGAGGTTCAGGGCAAAATGAATAGAAACAGATGAGTTTAAAAATACAGGTTTCTCACACTCTCCCAGAAAATAGAAGAGGAAAAAATCCTCTCTAACTCATTTTGTGATACCTAAACTAGACAAGGGCATTACAAGAGCACTACTGAGCAATAATCCTCATAAACATGTATGTCAAATCTTCAAGAAGATATTGTCAAGTTGAATCCAGTAATATGTAAAAATGATAATACATCGGGGCTATCAATAAAATTATTTTTATTTTGAGAGAGAGAGAGAGAGAGAATGAGCAAGGCAGAGGGAGAGAGAGAGAATCCCAAGCTGGACACAGGGCTTGAACTCACGAACTATGAGATCGTGACCTGAGCCAAGGTCAGAAACTTAACTGACTGAGCCACCCAGGCACCCCACAAGTGGTGCTTCCTAAAAGAACACCTTGAATAATTAGATATCCACATGTAGGGGGGAAAAAGGAACCTTGCATCATACACAAAAAATAATTTGAAATGGATCATAGCCCCGAATTTAAGAGCAAAAACTCTAAAGGACTTCATCAAAATTAATAACTTCATTTGAAAGACTCTATTAAGGAAAAAAGGGAAAACCACAAAGCTAGGAGAAAATATTTTCTAAGACATATGTCTGTCTGATAAAGAACTTGTATTCTAAATATAAGAGCACTTATAAGTCAATAATAAAAAGGCAAACCACCCAAAAAAATGGAAAATAGTTTAATATAAATTTCATCAAAAGGAGATATGACTGGCAAACAAGTGTATGAAAAGGTACTCAACATCATTAGTGTTTAGAGAAATGCAAATTAAAATTATAATAAGATTGACAATAGCAATCGTACACAAGAATGTGGTACAACTAGAAATCTCATCCCCTGCTGGTGTGAACACAAGTGGGGATAGCCATTTTGAAAAGCAGTTTGGTAGATTTTGTACAGTTAAACATCCACTCACCATACAATCGAACAATACTATGCCTGGGTATTTTCCTAAAAATGCCTGTAGGCACATGTTTATAACAGCTTTATTCATAAAAGCCACAAATCAAATGTTCAACAGCTGAGTTGTTTAAGTAAGTAAACAAATTTTGGTATATCTACAAATGTGAATTCCATCCACAATCGTATTCTACTCAGCAATAAAAAGGAATGAACTAATGGGGTACCTGGGGGGCTCAGCTGATTAGGCCTCAGACTTGGACTCAGGTCATGACCTTGCAGTTCATGGGTTCCAGCCCACGTCAGGCTCTGTGCTGACAGCTTGGAGCCTGGAGCCTGCTTTGGATTCTGTGTCTCCCTCTCTCTCTGCCCTTCCCCTGCTCATGCTCTGTCTCTCTCTTTCTCTCTCTCTCAAGAATAAATACACATTAAAAATTTTTTTTAAAAAAGAATGAACTGTTGATAGTTGCAACAACATAGGTAAGTTCTAAAAGCATCATGCTAAGTCAAACAAGGCAGACACAAAAGAATATGTACTGTATGATTTCATTTATATGATATTCTAGAAAAGGCAATGCTATGTATTTGCTAGGGATTGGTGGGGTCAAGAAGAAGATACTCACTGCAAAAGAGCAGGAGGAAAACTTTTTGGGGCACTAGAAATATTCTGCATCTTGCATGATAGTTGCTCTGGCACTATAGACATTGATCAAAACTCATCCAACTCTATACTTTAAAAGGGTAACTTTTATTATATATAAATTACTCCTTAATAAACCTAACTTTTAAAAAACAGTAAAATACAGGTTTCTGCTTATTACTCAACTAAAATTTTGCCAAATTGGCCTGTCTTACAAATTAATGAAAAAAACTTCCAGTTCCTTTCACTTTCTTCAGCTCTGTGTTGGGAATCCAGTAAAATATTTTTTTAGGTCTTGTCTGCTTTCTTGTTCCACTTCTTTCTCCAGCTCTAGTCTAAGCTGTAGCTTAGGTCTCTTTCAAAGAGAAGGAAAGATGGTGGAGTTCTGCTCATTCACTTAGCTAGGCAGAACAACAACCTGTTAAATGGCCGAGAGATCCCACCCTCCCTCATGTTCCCACCTCTTAGAGAAATGAACCCCTGGGGTTTCACTGGTACATGTCATTATCTCAGCTCAAACCCATAGAGTGATGACTCTTTAAAGAGTGAAAGCATCATCTCACAAGGGTGCCTGGGTGGCTCAGTGAGTTAAGCGCCTGACTTCAGCTCGGGTCGTGATCTCATTCATAGTTTGTGGGTTCAAGCTCCGCATTGGGCTCTAGGCTGACAGTTTGGAGCTTGGAGCCTGCTTCAGGTTCTGTCTCCCTCTCTCTCCGCCCCTCCCCTGCTCATGCTCTTTCTCTCAAGAATAAATAAACATTAAAGAAAGGGAGAAAGCAAGCAAGCAAGCAAGCAAGCAAGTATGATCTCACAGAGTGGGTAAACTGGCACAGAGAAAAGAAAAGGGGCTTTGGAGAATTCCAGTTTTGGGTCTCTAACCTACTGATGTTACCTTTGAGTAATGCTTCAAACCTCCGGAGCCTTGTTTTTCTTTTTTGTGAAACAGGGAAATAATACCTGCCTTAAGAGGTGGCCTTAAAAATTAAATGAGACCTATACTAATAGGTCAAGAATCTAGCACATAGAATCTCTTGACCAACAATTATTTTTGTTGTTGTTGTTACTGTCATCACCATGATTAATTACTGAATCAAGCTTGATAAAAAACGTGTTCTAAGAAGTGAAATGAAATGTATGGGTAGGCAAGGAAGAGGTAGAACTAGAGTTGAGATGGCGATTTTATTTTATTTATAACCAAGCCTTCTTCTAGGAAGAATTTAAGGCAAGTTATAAAACATACCCAAATAAAATGATTAAAAATATACAATTTAAGGAGACTATGACAAGGAAACTGGCAGAAAAATACCAAGAAATGTATGTCCAAACATCTTAATAGTTACTATGGGTGAGTCACAAATTTGGCATTGACCTTTTTTGATAATTCACTGTAAAAAAGAAATACACTAAGCTTCAAGATTCACACTTTCCACCAGCCACCAATAAGCTAGGTCATGAGGAGAAGTACCTATTTTCCTTACACTCAAGAGATGTCATAGAGTGGAAGCACCAGTTAGGGAGTAGATGGTTTCTCAACCACAGGCCCCTCCCCCAATAAATTCAAAAGTGAGTCTTTTATAAAATACCTCAGTGTAGGCCAAAGCACAGATGCACACTTCAATGAAAAGCATGAGACTCACATGGTCTAGTATAATCCTAAGGTAAATTTTAAAAATACTTAGAGAATTGTCTGCCTGTCTTTTTAAGCCAACTCCTACAAATGCATCTTGAAACTTTTGATAAGTGCTGCAGAGCAGGGAGCTCAAAATTGTAACGTCTAGCAAGATTCTGAGGGTGAATATTGTGAATTGTTATTTAAAGAAAAAGGTAATCACTAGCTAAGAGTAAAGATCCTTTGAAAATTAAGGAGTCTACCCAAAATTGTGGGAATGGAGACAAATTATGAGCAGGGTCAAAAACACTCCTAAGAAACAGTCCTGGGGCCTGCTCTGACACACAGGCATTGGGATCCAAAGTTCTAAGCTACAGCATAAGGCCATAATGATTTTTGCCTGGAAATTTTTCAAAGCAGATGTTAGCAATCACCCACCATGGGCACTGAAAAAAATCTCAATAAAATACACATAGCATTTCTAATTTTAAGCACTGTAGGTTCTGGTCAAACACTTCAAGATGAATTAGTTGCAAATCATATTCTCAGATAGTGAAATGATTTGACCAGTGGTAGAGAATTGTTGGATATAAGCCACACGAAACACAAAGCACATCTGCCAAGGATAATGAATTTGGTTTAGAGAAGTTGATCTTTCTTTCTGGTAACATTTAGATAACAGGGTCCAAACTTTTTTTTTTTTTAAGACTGCTTCTAATATATGCTAGAAAAATCTCTGGAAGGAGCTGCTCTGGGTCATCTTGAGAGCTGCTCAATCCAAGAGGGCTACCTGGAGGAGTGAGGAGACCCCAACAGAGAAGCAGACTTAGAAACAGGGAGCTGAAAGGAAGGTTGTAAGGCAGCTTCAGCCAGAGGAGATATCACCCAAGTCAAGATGTCCAGTGTTGATAGGTCTCCAAAAAATCAAGAAGCTCTATGCAAGAGAAACAATTAGCATTTGGAATCTGCCACACTCAGAGGGTACTAATGTCTCGTTGCAACTATACCAATTGAAATGGATGCTGTTGTATGTTCCTCAGATCCTCCTTTTAGGACCAAGACATTCATTTCCCAGCTCACAGTTGAGTCCTCCCCCAGGAATTGCTCTTGGAAGAAGATGATGTCCTCTGCCTGGAGGCAGCCTGAACCCAACTTCCTTTATTTATTTATTTTTTTAATGTTTGTCTATTTTTGAGAGTGGGGGAGGTTCAGAGAGAGACAGAGAGAGGGAGGATCCAAAGTGGGCCCTGTGCTGACAGCAGAGAGGTCGATGTGGGGCTCAAACTCACAAACCACGAGATCATGACCTGAGCCAAAGTCAGATGCTTAACTGACTTAGCCACCCAGGTGCCACAACCCAACTTTCTTGACAAGCAATGCCTGGACCCTGTGGTATACCTGAAGACCATCGCAGCTTCCGAACTCCCTGTGGGATTGCTGAGACCTCTGTGGCAACTACGTTGCAGTTTACCCGCTCTCTCTGCACAGGGACACAAAATTTGACACTGAATTTTGAAGGGTCTCTTGACCCCCTGAAGGTGAACTAAAGGTTAGGAACCTCTGTCTTACAGGTTAGGATGACAAAGTCCCGTGATACAATGGCCCTAACCAATTCTACCAGCAAGTGGAAATTACTGGCAGAGTAGAAGTTATGTAAACCTCGAGAGAAGATGACCATGTTAGGGGTGTTTTTGTATATATTTACATATATATGAATTTTATCTCAATGATATATTTTATATAATATATATTTATATATATGAATTTTATCTCAATAATATATTTTATATAATATATAAAATACAAATATACAAAATATTTGTACAAAAATACAAATATAAATGTTTATGTTTTATATATCATTGAGATAAATTCATATATATTATGAATATATTATAAATTCATACATATTATGAATATATATTATGAATGCATTATGTATTCATATTTGTGAATATTATATATTTATATTTTATATATCATTGATATAAAATTCATATATATTAGATTGTATACATATATATCTTTGAGATAAAATAACATAAGTTATATAACATAACATAAAAACAACCATTTTAAAGTGTACAATTCAGTGGCAGTTAGTCATGATATTGTACAACCATCACCTCTATCTAGTGACACAAAATTTTCATTACCCCAAAAGTAAACTCTGTATCCATTAAGTAGCCATTCCCTATTCCTTCTTTCTCCTTCCTTGGTAACTACTTACTCTGCTTTCTGTCTTTAAAGATACATCTAATCTGGCTATTTCCTATAAATGGAATCACACTCGCCTAGTTTATTTCACATAGCATGTTTTTGAGGTTCATCTACACTGTATCATGTATCAGTATTTCATTCCTTTTTTTGTCTGAATAATTCTCTGTTATATGGATATACCACATTTGTTTATCCATTCAGCAGTTGATGGACATTTGGGTTCCTTCCACCTCTTGGCTACTGTGAATAGTAATGCTATGAACATTTGTGTACAACTATTTGTTTTGAATACCTGTTTTAATTTCTTTGGGGTATACATCTAGTAGTGGAATTGCTGGATCATTTAGTGATTCTTTGTTTAACTTTTTGAGGAATCACTGAACTGTTTTTTCACAGTGACTGCACCATTTTACATCCTAACAGCAATGAACAAGTTTTCCAATTTCTCCACATCTTCACCAACATTGGTTATTTTCTATTTTTATTATGGTATCTCAGTGGGTTTTGATGTGAGTTTTCCTAATAATAAGTGATATTGAGCACATTTGCATGTAGTTTTTGGCCATTTGTATATTGGGAAGGTTATGTCTATTCATGTCCTCTGCCCATTTTAATTTTTTTAACATAAACTCTATGCCCAAGATGGGGCTTGAACTCATGTCTCCAAAACCAAGAGTCACAAGAGTCACGTTTTACCAACTGAGCCAGCCAGGTGCCCCTCCTCTGCCCATTTTTAAATTTGGTTGTTTGTCTTTTTGTTGTTGAACTATAGGAATTCTTTATATATTCTGGATACTAGGCCTTTAGCAGACATATAGTTTACAAATATTTTCCTCCCATGCTGTGCGTTGTCTTTTCACTGTCTTGATAGTGTCTTTTGATGCACAAAATTTTGACAAGGTTCATTTTATCTTTTTCTTTACTTTTTTTTTTTTTTTTTTTTGCTTCTGCTTATGGTGTCATATCTAACAACCCGTTACTAAATCCAAGGTCATGAAGATTTACCCTTATATTTTCTTCTAAGAGCTTTATAGTTTTAAGTCTTATATTTAGGTCTTTGATTCATTTTGAGTTTTTTTGTATATGATGTGAAGTAAGGATCTAACATCATTCTTTTGCATGTGGATAGTCAGTTCTCCCAACACCATTTGTTGAAGAGACAGGACCATGTCTACTTGAGGATGTAACAGGATTAGATTTTGAGTATGACTGATGTGTTCCTAGGCCAGAAGTTCCAAAATTTTTTTCTCAGAGTTTTCTCTCTCTCTCTCTCTATATATATATACATATATATATACATACATATATGTATATATATATATATGAATTTTTTTTTCTTTTAGAGAAAGAATCTTAAGCAGGCTCCACACTCAGCATAGAGCCCGATGCAGGGCTCAATCCCATGAACCTGGAATCATGACCTGAGTCAAAATCAAGAGTCAGATGCTCAAGAGACTGAGCCACCCAGGCACCCCTACATTTTATCAGTTTGTGATGCCCCAATATTTCAGTAATTTGTTTTCATGGTGCTCCTAGACCAAAAAGAAATTGTTAGTAGTTTCATGTGTTATAAGTAGATAAGGTCAAACAACTTAAGAAGTATTTATGCTCTAAAAACTTGGTGGCCATTTGGAAAAATATTACATATTAATTAAAAGAAAAGATAATATTTTCATTTCATTCTTAAATAACCAACAACTGCTAAATGTGTATACTTGTTTGGCACTGCACAATTTCTCAAACTCTGGATTTAGAAAGGACATTGCCATTCTCATTTCCGGGTGTATACTGTTGATGACGTCAGCAATAAAAATATAATGTGATCTAACATTGAATTTATAAATAATCTGGAGCTAGTAGTTCGTATCATATCTGGTAGAGTTTGGGTATCCTTGTGTTTTCCTCAGAAGTTTAAAATAATCTGCAATGAGCTTGTGTGTTTGCTATAGGGTTCAGGTGACCCCACTACACAGTTTGGGAACCTAGATATGTGGAAAATAGATTTGAAAGCACAAGGCAAAACAGACATAGTCCCACTGCAGGAAACTCCAGGAGAGAAGGTCAGTTAAGAATGCTGAGGAGGTGCCTGACTGGCTCATTTGGTGGAGTGTCCAACTCTTGATCTCAGGGCCATGAGTTCGAACCCTTCGTTGGGTGTAAAGATTACTGAATGAATGAATGAATGAATGGACAAACAAACAAACTAAAAAAAAGTATGCTGAGAACTCTGACAAATGGAATTTTACACAATCCTATGTGGAAAGATAAAGGGACATTCACAAAGAACACAAAGGGAAGTTCAAAGTTTTACTTAATAAGCCCAGACTTAAAAACAGTATCAATTGGGGCGCCTGGTGGCTCAGTCGGTTGAGCGTCCGACTTCGGCTCAGGTCATGATCTCACAGTCTGTGAGTTCGAGCCCCGCATCGGGCTCTGTGCCGACAGCTCAGAGCCTGGAGCCTGTTCAGATTCTGTGTCTCCCTCTCTCTCTGACCCTCCCCCGTTCATGCTCTGTCTCTCTGTGTCTCAAAAAACTAAATAAACATTAAAAAACAACAACAACAGTATGTATAGATGATGGAAATGTCAGGGAGACATAATATTAAGTATAAACATAAGAGGGTAGCACAGATATGTAATGGCAGAGCTAGAAAAGTTGATGACCCAAGTGAGGCAAGACTGGGGAAAAAGGTAAAAGGGAATTTAAATTTTAGAGTAAGGAAATTGTTTTTGGAGCAAGAAAGATCAAGGCAGGAGTGGACCAAATATTTAGGCTGTTGTCATAATGTAATGTTGTTGTTAATGTCTAATGAGATCAGAGAAAAATATGAACTCTGATTTCTTCTGTCTCTCTCAGCAAGGCAAACAATATTCACATTGAAACGATTCAACTTATAGTCGTAGGAAAGCCTGGGCCAGTCAGGAGAGCCTGGATATGCTGCAAAACAACTCTAAAAAAGTCAGTCAAACAAAGGTTTGGTTTTCATTCATGTAAAGTCCTTTATAGATTCAATCAGTTTTTTAGGCAGCTATCCTTTGTATGTTGGCTCAATATTCCAGCTTACTTTGGTCTGGTGGCCCTGTGACATTAACATACTTCCATGCAAGTGATGAGGGGCACGGAGAATCTCACACCCTCTTAAATGTTTCCACACAGAAGTGATCATCTTAATTTCCTCTCACATTTCATTTGCCAAAGCAAGTCACAGAGTCACTTGCTTATAGGGAATGGAAGGGGCAACACTCCTGAGCACATGGAAGGAGAGGGCTTGAAAGAGCAGTGAGCAGCATTAATGCCCATCATAAGCTGTCTCTACCTCCCTTCTCAATTCTGCTACAAACCTACATTTACCGACACTTGGAATAATTTTTTAGGTCATATACAGTGAACACATACAGTAAACAACGGGTTCTAATTCAGCCCTTTACTTTTGAGTGGCAGAAACTATTCTGGAGCCTCTGTTGTTTGTTTACTCCTCCACTCAGTCCTCCCTAGTCATTGTGGTCTAGGCGGGGAGAATGAAGGATGCCCCCTATACCACACCAGGGGGAAGAGGGAAGGACTCTGGAGTAGGGAAGGGATTAGGAGAGCTTAAAAGCAGAACATATGGCCAGCAGTAGAGAACAGGTTCTTGGAGACTGTATTATTTACTATTCTCTGCTCTCTGGGGATTTAAGGGTGTTGTGCCTTGCCTAAACAATGGAAACTGCCAATTTGCTAGGTTTCCCAGTAGCTACTTGACAGGTAAGCAGAAAAGCCAAAATTGTGGGCAGTCCCTTTAGAGTTACAACAAACACTAATAATCCTTTAAGATTAAGCACTGGAAGATCTTTTTAGAACTATGAACTAGTGAAGAACATTTGAAGCTCTGAAAATCTCTCTCCAATGCTTTATCCACTCCCTGATAAACTAGTGCCTAAAAAGCCTTGTGTAGTCCCCACTGTGTCTGACTTCATACCCTGCAGGAGCCTGGACCCTGGATTAGACTTTGAACAAGGCTATAGATCAAGTAAGGAGGGGGTCTTGAGTCTCCTTTTAGCAGTAACCCTGAAGGCCATTGAATATCCTCTAGGTATCCTAGAACTGGTCTCATGGAGTATTTGAGGTTACAATAGGCCACTCCCAACACTTTAATTTCTGGCATAAATTTTGAAATATGTCACTGCTGTTCTATCAACAACAGCAGTCCTGCTCAGGGTAAAAAGTCCCAATGGAACTGGAATGCTCTTGCCTTAAATGGAGATTTTGCCAGTGTTAAGAAAGATGCAAACCAGCAAAAGACATTATATCCACTTTTCCCTATGCTGTCTTCTATGTACAACCTACCAGTTAATAGACTAGAGGGATCAAAGTCTGGCCCTAGTTCTGAGCAAATTCAGAGCTGAGTTATAATTCCCAATCAAGGTGGAAAATGTGGCTTCTCTGCTGACTCAGCTGGTGAACTTCTACCCAGGGGCCCCATGTTTCTTTGGCAGCTCCACAGTAGTTCTTGTGTTGTCAGTGCAGTGGAGGTTTGGTGCACACATTTCCTGGATGTGGTACAAGTAAAGAGCCTGGGATTATTTTTATAAGCGTTGGTTCCATAAATTAGAACAGATAATCCTTCCTGGTGCCACTGTACAACTTAGAGAAGACACAGAGCAGAAAACCCTTTAGAAAAATTAGCTTCTTGGAGGGGGGAGCCAAGATGGCAGAACAGCATGGAAGTTTTTTCTGTGTCTCACATCCATGAAATACAGCCAGATCAACATTAAACCATCCTACATACCTGGTAAACTGATTGGAGGATTAACACAACAATCTGCACAATCTGAACCACAGAATTCAGCAGGTACGTGGCACGGAGAAATGAACTTGGGGGGAGAGAAGCCGGTGGCAGGCAGGGAGCTGCTTTTGCAGGCAGAGAGAGGACTGAGATGTTGGGGGGGGGGTGGGCAGGGGGAGAATATGGGAAAAGCACCCCTCCCCAAAAGCAGCTGGAGAGAAAGTGGAAAATTGGAAACAGCCGTAGGGACTGAACTAAAAAGGGAAAAAGGAGAAAGGAGAAAGGAGAGGGTTTAAATTCCATTAAGACTGTAAACAAGGGAGCGCAAAGGCTGCAACTCCGCAGCTCGATACCTGGAGGTGCTCTGGTGGGAAGGGCGAATCCCCAGGAACAGAGTGGGGTCCGGGACGTTCTCGAGCCACATGGGGAAAAGTGGTTCCACTGCTGTAAGGACATTTGGTAGAGACTGTTGAAGCCACCTGGTCCCGGCAGACCCCAGAAAACGGCCACATTTGCTGGTGCTGGAACAAAGTCATTAAGGGTGAAGCCTGGTGCCACATGTGTTTTCTGATTTTCCATAATCCCTGAAATGCTGCCGCTACACTATCTCGCGAACTTTTTCTGGGGCGAGCTGGCACCTGGCTGCAGTCTCGGGGCACCAGCAGCAGCAGGGTCCAGCAAGCATTCCTGGGTGCAGCTGACATTCGGCCATTGCTCATTGTATCACTGCTCAGTGAGACCCTCCCGCAGAGGGGTGGAGCGGGTCAAAGCCGCAGTCCTTCGGAAGTAAGGGGCCGGGGAAAACAGCCGCATCTGAGACAAAACTCAGAAGAGAGGTATTGCCTGGGGCCTGGTCACGGACAGTGAAGAAGCAGTGGACGATATCTGAAGACAGAGGACAGGTGCGCAATTGCTAATCTGGGAGAGCAGATTGGGTAGCTGGCTGCTGCCATTTTCCCCGCTCCCGCGCATGCGCACATGCATTGACAAGCGCCGCAACACTCCACCCCAGTAGGCTAGCAGTGCCATCTAGTGGAGAACGGAGCTGTTACACTGAGCCCCGCCCAAATGGGCCAACTTCGCTCTTCAAGAACACAAGTCTCACCGCCTACTTCGTTTATGGACTATAAAGCACTACATATTCTGACTTCTAGGGGAAAATGAAGTAATTTCAGTCCTATTTCAATCTGTTAGCAGGTCCATCTATTCAATTTTCTTTCTTTTTTTCTCTTTTTCACTTTTCTTTTTCTTGAATACAGAAACAGAAAAATTCATTTTTATTTTCAATTTTTATTAAAACTATTTTTTTATTCTTTACTGTATTTTTTACTTTTGTGTAAAGTTTTTCAAATTCTTTTTTTATTTTTTATTTTTTTAATTTTTTTTTCAATGTTTATTTATTTTTGGGACAGAGAGAGACAGAGCATGAATGGGGGAGGGGGCAGAGAGAGAGGGAGACACAGAATCGGAAACAGGCTCCAGGCTCTGAGCCATCAGCCCAGCGCCTGACGCGGGGCTCGAACTCACGGACCGCGAGATCGTGACCTGGCTGAATTCGGACGCTTAACCAACTGCGCCACCCAGGCGCCCCAAGTTTTTCAAATTCTATCTTACTTCCATCATTTTATTTTAGTCTACTTCAGTGTATTCACCTTTTCAAATTTTCAAACGATTTCCTTTTTTTTCATTTTTCTTTTTTGTTTTTGTCGTTTTTCTTTCTTTCTTGAATGCAGAAAGAGAAAACTTCATTTTTACCTTCAATTTCTATTATAAATATTTTTCTTTAATTTTTTTACTATATTTTTTGCTTTTGTGTAAATTTTTTCAAATTCTATTTTACTTCCATCATTTTATTTTAGTCTACCACAGTGTATTCACTTTTTCAAATTTTCAAGCGATTTCTTTTTTCTTTCTTTTTTTCCTTTTCTTTTCTTGAATACAGAAAGAGAAAAATTTCATTTTTATTTTTAATTCTTATTAAATATATTTTTCTTTGATTTTTTCTATGACATTCTGTACTTTTGTGTAACTTTTTTCAAATTTTACTCCCATCATCTCATTTTAGTCTACTTCTGTGTATTCATTTTTTCAAATTCTCAAACAATTTCCCTCCCCACCCCTGCTTTTTTCTCTCATCAGTCAAACCACTTTCAACACCCAGACCAAAACACAACTAGAATCTAGCGTCATTAATTCGATTTTTCTGTTTGTATTTTTAATTTTTTAATTTTAATATATTTTTAATGTTAATTTTTTTTAATTTTAATTTTTCTACCTCATTAGTTCCTTTTCTCCCTTCAAAATGACAAAACGAAGGAATTCACCCCAAAAGAAAGAGCACGAAGAAACAACAGCCAGGGATTTAACCAACACAGATACAAGCAAGATGTCTGAACCAGAATTTAGAATCATGATAATAAGAATACTAGCTGGAGTCGAAAGTAGATTAGAATCCCTTTCATCCCTTTCTGCAGAGATAAAAGAAGTAAAAAATAGAATGAAATTAAAAATGCTATAACTGAGCTACAATCATGGATGGATGCAGCAACGGCAAGGATGGATGAGGCAGAACAGAGAATCAGTGATATAGTGGACAAACTTTAGAGAATAATGAAGCAGAAAAAAAGATGAAGATGAAAGCTAAAGAGCACGATTTAAGAATTAGAGAAATCAGTGACTTATTAAAAAGGAACAACATCAGAATCATAGGGTTCCAGAAGAGGAAGAGAGAGAAATAGGGGTAGAAGGGTTATGTGAGCAAATCATAGCAGAAAACTTTCCTAACGTGGGGAAAGACACAGGTCAAAATCCAGGAAGCATAGAGGACCCCCATTAGATTCAACAAAAAACGACCATCAACAAGACATATAGTCAAATTCACAAAATACTCAGGCAAGGAGAGAATCATGAAAGCAGCAAGGGAAAAAAAGTCTGTAACCTACAAGGGAAGACAGATCAGGTTTGCAGCAGACCTATCCACAGAAACTTGAGGCCAGAAAGGAGTGGCGGGATATATTCAGTGTGCTGAATCAGAAAAATATGCAGCCAAGAATTCTTTATCCAGCAAGGCTGTCATTCAAAATAGAAGGAGAGATAAAAAGTTTCCCAAACAAACAAAAATTAAAGGAGTTTGTGACCACTAAGCCAGCCCTGCAAGAAATTTTAAGGGGGACTCTCTGAGGGGCGGAAAGATGAAAAAATATATATATAAATAAAGACCAAAAGCAACAAAGACTAGAAGGACCAGAAACTCCAACTCTACAAGCATCATAATGGCAATAAATTCATATCTTTCAGTACTCACTCTAAATGTCAATGGACTCCATGCTCCAGTCAAAAGACATAGGGTAACAGAACGGATAAGAAAACAAGATCAATCTGTATGCTGTTTACAAGAGACCCACTTTAGACCTAAAGACACCTTCAGATTGAAAGTAAGGGGATGGAAAACCATCTATCATGCTAATGGTCAATGAAAGAAAGCTGGAGTAGCCATACTTATATCAGACAATCTAGACTTTAAAATAAAGACTGTATCAAGAGATGCAGAAGGGCATTATATCATAATCAAGGGGTCTATCCACCAAGACCTAACAATTGTAAATATTAATGCACCAAATGTGAGAGCACCCAACTATATAAATCAATTAATCACAAACATAAGGAAACTCATCAATAGTAATACCATAATAGGAGGAGACTTCAACACTCCACTCACAGCAATGGACAGATCATCTAATCAAAAAATTAACAAGAAAACAATGGCTTTGAATGACCGGACCAGATGGACTTAACAGATAGATTCAGAACATTTCATCCAAAAGCAGCAGAATATACATTCTTCTCCAGTGCACATGGAACTTTCTCCAGAATAGACCATATACTGGGACACAAATCAGCCCTAAGTAAGTACAAAAAGATCGAGATCATACCATGCATATTTTCAGACCACAGCGCTATGAAACTTGAAATCAACCACAAGAAAAAATTTGGAAAGGTAACAAATACTTGGAGACTGAAAAACATCCTACTAAAGAATGAATAGGCTAACCAAGCAGTTAAAGAGGAAATTAAAAAGTATATGGAAGCCAATGAAAATGATTACACCACAACCCAAAACCTCTGGGACACAGCAAAGGCAGTCATAAGAGAAAAGTATATAGCAATCCACGCCTTCCTAAAGAAGGCAGAAAGATCACAGATACACAACCTAACCTTATGCCTTAAGGAGCTGGAAAAAGAACAGCAAATAAAACCCACAACCAGCAGAACACACGATATAATGAAGATTAGAGCAGAAATTAATGTTATCGAAACCAAAAAAACAGTAGAACAAATCAATGAAACCAGAAACTGGTTCTTTGAAAGAATTAACAAAATTGATAAACCTCTAGCCAGTTTGATCAAAAAAGAAAAAGGAAAGGACCCAAATAAATAAAATCCAGAATGAAAGAGGAGAGATCACAACCAACACAGCAGAAATACAAACAATAATAAGAGAATATTATGAGCAGGTATATGCCAATAAAATGGGCAACCTGGAAGAAATGGACAAATTCCTAGAAACATATACACTACCAAAACTGAAACAGGAAGAAATAGAAAATTTGAACAGATCCATGACCAGTAAGGAAATCGAATTAGTAATCAAAAATCTGCCAAAACACAAGAGCCCAGGGCCAGATGGCTTTCCAGGGGAATTCTACCAAACATTTAAGGAAGAGTTAACACCTATTCTCTTGAAGCTGTTCCAAAAAAACAGAAATGGAAGGAAAACTTCCAAACTCTTTCTAGGAAGCCAGCATTACCTTGATTCCAAAACCAGGCAGAGACCTCACTAAAAAGGAGAACTATAGACCAATTTCCCTGACGAACATGGATGCAAAAACCCTCAACAAGATATTAGCCAACCGGATCCAACAATACATTGAAAAAATTACTCACCACGACCAAGTGGGATTTATACCTGGGATGCAGGGCTGGTTCAATATCCGCAAAACAATTCACATGACTCATCACATCAATAAAAGAAAGGACAAGAACCATATGATCCTCTAAATAGATGCAGAGAAAGCACTTGACAAAACACAGCATCCTTTCTTCATAAAAACCCTCAGGAAAGTAGGGATAGAAGGAGCATACCTCGAAATCATAAAAGCCATACATGAACGACCCAACGCTAATATCATCCTGAATGGGGAAAAACTGAGAGCTTTCCTCCTAAGGTCAGGAGAAAGACAGGGATGTCCACTCTCACCACTGTTATGCAACATAGTATTGGAAGTCTTGGCCTCTGCAATCAGACAACAAAAAGAAATAAAAGGCATCCAAATCGACCAGGAGGAGGTCAAACTTTCACTCTTCACGGATGACATGATACTCTATATGGAAAACCCAAAAGATTCCACCAAAAAACCTGCTAGAATTGATTCATGAATTCAGCAAAGTTGCAGAATATAATATCAACACAGATTGGTTGCATTCCTATACACCAAAAATGAAGCGACAAAAAGAGAAATCAAGGAATCGATCCCATTTACAGTTGCACCAAAACCATAAAATCCTACGAATAAATCTACCCAAAGACGTGAAAAATCTATACACTGAAAACTATAGAAAGCTTATGAAAGAAATTGAAGAAGACACAAAAAAATGGGGAAAGTTTCCATGTTCCTGTATAGGAAGAACAAATATTGTTAAAATGTTGATATTACCCAAAGCAATCTACATATTCAATGCAATCCCTATCAAAATAATGCCAGCATTCATCACAGAGCTAGAAAAAATAATCCTAAAACTTGTATGGAACCAGAAAAGACTCTGAATAGCCAAAGCGTTCTTGAAAAAGAAAACCAAAGCAGGAGGCATCACAATCCCAGACTTCAAGCTATACTACAAAGCTGTAATCATCAAGACAGTATGGTACTGGCACAAGAACAGACACTCAGATCAATGGAACAGAATAGAGTCCAGAATGGGACAGAATGGATCCAGAAATGGACCCACAAACGTATGGCCAACTAATCTTTGACAAAGCAGGAAAGAATATCCAATGGAATAAAGACAGTCTTCCCAGAAAGTGGTGCTGGGAAACTGGACAGTAACATGCACAAGAATGAACCTGGACCAGTTTCTTACACCATACACAAAAATAAACTCGAAATGAATGAAAGACCTCAGTGTACGACAGGAAGCCATCAAAATCCTTGAGGAAAAAGCAGGCAAAAACTTTCTCCTTGACCGCAGAAACTTTTTACTCAACACGTCTCTGGAGGCAAGGGAAACAAAAGCAAAAATGAACTACTGGGACCTCATCAAAATAAAAAGCTTCTGCACAGCGAAGGAAACCATCAGCAAAACTAAAAGGCAACCAATGGAATGGGAGAAGATATTTGCAAATGACATATCAGATAAAGGGTTAGTATCCAAAATCTATAAAGAACTTATCAAACCCAACACCCAGAAAACAAATAATTCAGTGAAGAAATGGGCAAAAGACATGAATAGACACTTCTCCAAAGAAGACATCCAGATGGCCAACCGACACATGAAAAAATGCTCACTCATCATCACGAAAATACAAATCAAAACCACAATGAGATACCACCTTACACCTGTCAGAATGGCTAACATGAACAACTCAGGCAGCAACAGATGTTGGCGAGGATGCGGAGAAAGAGGATCTCTTGCATTGTTGGTGGGAATACAATCTGGTGCAGCCACTCTGGAAAACAGTATGGAGGTTCCTCCAAAACCTACGACCCAGCAATTTCACTACTAGGCATTTATCCATGGGATACAGGTGTGCTATTTCGAAGGGACACATGCACCCCCATGTTTATAGCAGCACTATTAACAATAGCCAAAGTATGGAAAGAGCCCAAATGTCCATCGATGGATGAATGGATGAAGAAGATGTGGTATATATATGTATACAATGGCGTATTACTTGGCAATCAAAAAGAATGAAATCTTGCCATTGCAACTATGTGGATGGAACTGGAGGATATTATGCTAAGTGAAATTAGTCAGTCAGTGAAAGACAAAAATCATGTGACATCACTCATATGAGGACTTAAAACAGATGAACATAAGGGAAGGGGAAAAATAATATAAAAACAGGGAGAGGGACAAAACAGAAGAGACTCATAAATATGAAGAACAAACTGAGGGTTACAGGAGGGTTGTGGGAAGGGGGATGGGCTAAATGGGTAAGGGGCACTAAGGAATCTACTCCTGAAATCATTGTTGCACTATATGCTAACTAATTTGGATGTAAATTTTAAAAAATAAAAAATTAAACAACTTAAAAAAAATTAGCTTCTTCCAAATAAATGATGTGGGCTTAACTTCCAACAGCCAAAAACCGTAAACAGGAAGAGTTGGGAGAGAATTCTAGAATAAATGGTTGAATTGAACTGAATTGTACCAGAAGATGTATAAGATCAAGAATGGAAAGAAAGAGTAATATGTTGCAGAAAAAATGTGCCTGAGACTGCAGGCATCTGCCAGGCTAGAGTCTCAAGCAAGCCAGCTTCTCATTTGGAGGACTTTGTATTAAATTCTTGCAGATTTCAAGCAGAGCTCTAGAGGGCAGCAAAGACGTGGTGTCTTTGATGAAGAAGGTCACATTAAGCAATACAGGTATCAATTTTTCTTTTTCTTTTCTTTTCTCTCTTTCTTTCTTTTTTTTTTTTTGCATATAGTGCCAATTTTTGTTTTGACTGATGTTTGGGTTAAAATAGTCTAGTTTATTATAGAAATGCAAAATTTTAGGGCTTAGAAGTCTTGTAGTGTTGTCAAGTTACATATAAGGAATGGCCCCGAGGGGCTAGTGATTTTAGTAAGGTCATTTGGTTAGATAGTGTCATTTAAGACCCCATCCCACCCCCTCACATTCACACAAGGACATACACACTTATTCGAGGTTCTAGAAATTTTTTTTCTATCCTGAAATCATCTGGGTATTATGGAGGCTTGAGTTCACACACTTAACTCATATCCTATGGGGGAATAAAAGGAGTGATTGGAATTCTTAAGTCTGAAGCTGGTGGTTTTTAAGTGCTGTAATTAAACTTGGACAGAGAGATTTCTCCAGAGTCAGATCAATTTAAATTTCCTCAGCCAATACTTCCAGGCTTTGGACTCTAGGTGGCAACATAGGACCTTTCGTTTGCTTTCGGGCAGCATCAGCAATCTGGACTGATCTTTCAGGAGGAAACCTGTTTATTTGGGTTCTTCTTGACCCTGGTGGACTAACAGCACTTTCTCTTAGCTAAACTAATGATCAGAACCTGGATGCTCACTTCTTAGAATTATTTTCACTATAATCCTCTGACAATAACTATTATTTAACAGGTCATACTCTGTTATGTCATATATTTGGCAGGGTCACATCTACAGAGAAGTGCATTTTTATTGATTTTTAAACTTCACAGCTTTCGTACAGCTGCTGCCCCTCTTCACTGAGTCACCCCTGCCTCCTCCCCACTCTCCCCAGCCCACTCACAGTGTACAATTCTACCTACCCCCTTACTTTACCCTTGCACCCCCCCCCAATATTTTATTTGAGTGGAATCAGCTTTAAATGGGCATAAAGGACAATTCTGAACAAAAATAGGACTCAGAGGATGGTCTGGTAAGTTGGGAAGGGAGAGGGTGACACTTCATGCATCTGATTTCTGAATCCATAGTATTTCTAGAGTGGGGTTTCTGAAGAAATGTTCTAAAAATCACGTGGGATGTTTGGACCATACTTGGGACCTACTGGGTCCCAGTCCCTGGAGGTGGGTCTGGGAATCTGTTAAGCTCCTAAAACTAGACAGCTGCAGATTTTCTTTTGATCGGATGGTAGTGCCATTTCAATCCCATCACAGCCTCTGGTATTCTGGCCTGGTGTCTGATTTCTACTACTGAACTCGGATCCTTAAAGTTCATGAATAAAAACAGCCATCCATCTCCCAGTGCCTGCTTGTTCCTCCTTTTTCCCTAACAGTGACCTGACCCCATAGCACCTAAGTACACATGACTGGAAGGGTATTATGGAATGGAAAGGACTTGAACTTTGGAGTCATAGAGAACCATGATCAAATCTTATCTAGTGATTTAGCTTGCAGGGGCTTCAGTTTCATCAGTTAACTACAATCACACCATTGAGAGTTGACTATATTATTATTATTATTATTATTATTGTCATTATTTGTCCCTTTTCCCTATTTAAAAATTTTAAAATATGATTTTACATTACGTGATAGACAAATATATTCTCATTACAGAAACCCAAATGATATAGATGAGGTTAAAGTCCCCTTTTACCTTTTTAACCCAAAGTCCGTGCCAGGTAGGATTGTGCTGAATACTGTTTTGAAATGTGCTCTGATGTCAGATCTTAGGAATCTTTCCATACTAGTACATTTAAATCCATTTCATTCTTTTGAACTGCTGTAGAACACAGTCTTTTTTCCAGAACTACAGATTCTCAAGAAATTGTACCTACAGCTTTATATACTGTTTTTTCATTTCATATATGTGAATATTTCCCCATTTTGCTATAAATTCTGATGCTATACATCAGAAAACATGATTTTAATTATTTCATAGTTATCTAGCATATAAATATACTAAAATTAATTTAATAATTTATTTAATAATTCTGACTGTTGGATATTTAGGTTGCTTTCAATGTTTGATTATTGTTCCTTTTAAATAATTCAGTGCCCCCTTACACTGCCCATTTCCATGGCTCCCTTATTTAGGGAATATAGATACATGTATTATAACCAAGTAATTAAAGTCTTTGTAAAGTGTGTGATGGGGTCAAGGTCAATTTGTAGTTTTTTCCTTTACCTTAGGCACAAATTGCTCTATGAGAGAGAATGGGTGTTACCTCCTAACTTCTTAAACTTTTGTTGAAACTCAACTCTCCTCAGCCA
The DNA here is from genome assembly GCF_014898765.1 of Herpailurus yagouaroundi. NCBI lineage: Eukaryota > Metazoa > Chordata > Mammalia > Carnivora > Felidae > Herpailurus > Herpailurus yagouaroundi. The sequence goes on along the minus strand of NW_024412396.1, from coordinate 14,902,852 downwards.
AATAACTGAAGCAAAATGAAGGTATCTTTCCAGAACTGTTTACTTTGAGCAGGTGAGCATTTTCACAATTAGAAGGGAAGTTTGCAATCAGTTTCTTTAATGGAAAAAGGCACTCTTATAGAATTAATCCATGCCTGGCTCAGAGGAAGTAAGACTCTCTGAAATTGATTGGATTAAAGGGCTCCTTAAAATCAGAAATACTTGGGTACTCATCTGCTCTGCTGGGTGATTGACAGAGGTCTTCAAGCCATCATTCTTCATGGGAGGTACTTGGTGTTGAATTGTTGTGATTTCAGAGCCTCCTGGATTAGGATCAATTAAACCCATAAATAGAAATGAGTTGCCATTATTATCCCTAAAATGATACCCCAACATGTTCACCTGGCCCACTCCTGCGTCATGCAGGAGTTATAAACAGACTTGTAGCACTTGGATGGGCACAGCTAAATGCAAATGCTGGGAGTAATAGTCATGGAAAGAATGTGCTGGGTTTTAAGTGAAACATGAACTTGACTATTTTGCCCCTTTAAAAATACAAAGGGAGCAGGAGACATAGCCTCTACCCTTGAGGACATGTTAATCAAATATTACTATACTACCAACAACATTAAAAGCTCCAAACTAGAAGGCTTTATAAAGGAAATAAAATGCAATAGTGACTAATGGCAGTTGCAGATTTAAAACAACACTGAGAAGGAAATGAATAGCATTACTCCACAAAAGTAGTCTGGATATTCCAAATATTCAGTGTTTCTCCTAGAATTACAATGCTCTTTGACTCAGAAAAATTTAGATAATTTGGGGTTCAATTTATGTTGTACAATTTTCATTATTTAACATCTGCTATCTTTGGGAATGTGATTAGAAGGATGGTCCAATAGCTGAGAGGAAGCTGATCTCTCTCTTTCTGTTCCTTTGTCTCTCTCTCTCCCTTCCCCTCTGCCCCTTGACACATTCATCCGGTCCAAGGAGAAAGAAAATTAGGACTCTGGATGTATACAGCACCATCTGTCATATGTGGCATCTGTGATTTCTTAACACCTTCCATAATGCTGGGAACAGGGACTGCGGTCTCCATTTTACTGAGAGAAAGTAAGGCAGGAAAGAGTGAGTGAATGGTTTACTGGCCACCCAGCAGGACTGCAGCATAGCCAGGATTAGGGCACAGGGTTTCTGAATTCCAGAGTACTCCTCTTTGCTCTTTACCACTCTTACATTTTCGACCAAATGCTTGCACGCTTGCTTCCTGGTTAAAATAACTTATTTCACTTGCTTCTACCAGAAGCAAAAAGTTACCCTTTGGCCACCCCCTGGGTGGAACTTTGTTTTCAAGCACTCACTTCTAACTCCACAGGGCGATAAGCCACTGGGTCTCCAGGGAATTTGTGCTGGGAACCCAAGGGTGAAAGGTCATCCCCCCTCACCAACTCCTGTTCTTCCTTTGGTGAGTTGTCAGGCAGCCTCTCAACCATTGATCAATCAACCCCGACCACAGCCTGACTTCCATTCGGCTATCACAAATTCTGACAAAACAGGCATCTTCCTCCCCTACGCAGCTGGCCTCTCTCATCACCTCCGCGTTTTCTCTACCATTCTGTCCCTATCTTATCTTTCTCCTTTCAACTCCTTAAGTCTCGAAGCTGTATTGACTCTAACCTCAGGAATTAGTCACCACCCTCTGGTGACCTGTAGAAGTTTCCATGAATTCGCACTCAGCACCTCATCTAGTGTGGTCAGATCACCTTTAAATGTGGGGGTTTGTGCATATGAAATAAATAGTGGATGAATCAATAAAGACCAGAGGCTTTGTTAGAGCTGGGAAGAAATGTGGAGGTCATCTGATTCAACCAATTCATTTTTACAAATGAAGAAACTTAAAAAGAGGTTAAGTGACTCTCTTGGGTTACACAATTACTAACATAAATAGTATTAACCAGATCTTCTGACACCCAAACTGCTTTTTCCCCCATGAAACCATCCAGCTTATACTTACTATAACTCTTATTCTATATTTGTCTAATTCCATTCATTTTTTTTAATGTTAGAGATAATGGCAGTTTTGTATTTAAGAATTTACCTATTATCTCTCAGCTTTATTCATTTTTTATAATAATGTATTACATCCCATACAGTATTTTAAAAACTTAAAATTATTTCCTAAATATCAAGGTAATACATGCTTAATGTGTAAAACTCAGAAGTAGTCTATAAAGAAAAAATTATTACCCAGTTTCGCCAATAAGACATAATTATTGTTAATGTTTTAATATATTTCCTTCTAGTTTTCGTACACTTTTCATACACTTTTCATACATCATGCTGTTGGTAGAGTTTTATATTCTAGAGTGTTTGTTTGCTTAACATATCATAAGCCTCTACTGTGTCATTACAAATTCTTTGTACATGTGATATAAATAGCTACTTATAATCCTATCATTTTATGGTAACACTGTCATCTTAACCATACCCCTAACTCTGGGTGCTTGGGTTACTTTCAACTTTCCATTTTTTTTTTTTAATTTTTTAATGTTTATTTTATTTATTTTTGAGAGACAGAGAAAGACAGCATGAGCGGGAGAGGGCAGAGAGAGAGAGAGGGAGACCCAGAATATGAAGCAGGCTCCAGGCTCCGAGCTGTCAGCACAGAGCCAGACGCAGCCTGACGCGGGGCTCGAACCCACGAGCTGCGAGCTCATGACCTGAGCCGAAGTCGGACACTCAACCGACTGAGCCACCCAGGCGCCCCTCAACTTTCCATTTTTTAAGGCGATGCTTCAATGACACTTATGCATACGTATTTCTGATCTTGGAAAAAAATCCCGGAAGTGAGTCAAAAGCTATGTATATTTTTAAGGTTCCTACCAATTGCTATCCAGGTAGATGGTGCCAACTGACACACCTACCAACAGGCTTCAGAGTTCCCCTTTTAAGTATTTTTCCAAAAATAGTATCTCATTTTTATCATCAATTCAGGTTTGACTGGCCCATGGTTTAAAAGAGCTGCTGAACACCAGTTCAAAATCAAAATTGCAAACCAGACTCACAGTCCCCTCTGCAACTGTGTTTCCTTAGATTGTTCAGGCTCCATTTGGGTTAGCCCCAGCCTCACGATGTCACTGCAAAGGAAAGGTGGCAGCTCTTTTTTTTTGCTTTCTGACTGTGTATATTTTACTGTGCTAAATGTAGTTGAAAGCGATAGAGAGTGGACCATATGCTAGAAACCAGAGGTACAAGAGTTTCTAGCCTCAAATCGGTCTCAGTATAGACCAGGAGATACACCTCCCAAAGCCAGGAGGAAGGACAGAGGGATTGCTGCTGCTGTACTGGATGTCTGCACAAGGTGTGTGGATGCCCAGACCAGGCACACAGACGTCAGCCCCTGGAGGCAAGGGCAGCTTTTAAGGAGAAACAGCACTCAACCTTTATCTTCAGGGGTGGGGAGTGTGTCAGACAGAAGACCCGAGATGACAACAGTCTATGCAGATGGAATGTACTGAAGCAAACTGCACTGTGGCAAACACTGTAGAGGTCAGCCTCTGATCTCCAGCCCCTTTAGACACTTGTCATCTTGGGACGGTTACTTAACTTCTCTGTAGTTCAGATTCGTCAACTATAAAAATATCACTAAAATAAACAACTTCAGAGGACTGTGAGGAATAATGGAGAAAACTCAGGCAAAGTGCTTAGAAAACATCTTGGTACATTGTAAGAGCTCCCAAGATGTCAGATACCATTGTCGTCATCATCATCACTGAAGCAGTGAGTTCCTACGAGGAAGTGGTGGCAGATGTGGGATTGGCAGGAGAAGGGTCAGTGCACGAAGGCCTTCTATAACATTCTGAGAAGGCTATACCTTACCCTGATATCCATCATTCCCTTTGAGATGTTTGCAGTTTTGGAGTTAACTGTCTCCAGGCAGGAGGATGAACCGATAATCTCCTCAGATTCCTTGCAGCTCTGAGACAGGATTCCCACCTGAGAGCAAAAGAGTCAGTTTTTATTCTAAGCACACAATCTTACAGAACACAACTGCTTCCATTTAGCTTTGTGCCAATAACCAAAGGAAGGTATCTTCCCTGCACTGGTTAACAGTCACCTAGTGGGAATAATTCTTTTAAAAAAAAATTTTTTTTAACGCTTAATCATTTTTGAGAGATGGAGAGAGACAGAGCATAAGCAGGGGAAGAGGCAGAGAGAGAGGGAGACACAGGATCTGAAGCAGGCTCCAGGCTCTGAGCTGTCAGCACAGAGCCCTACATGGGGCTCAAACCCACGAACCGCAAGATCATGACCTGAGCTGAAGTCGGACACTTAACTGACTGAGCCACCCAGGTGCCCCAGGAATAATTCTTTTAATAATATCAAACTATTTAGTGACAGAATAAATTCCTAGGGATGGGAGAAGTGTATAAAGGACTCCCAGCCAAAAGAAAAAGATCTCGGGTATTATCACCTCTTGTGGGGCTTGATTTTACTGGAAGGAAATGTAAAACAGGAAGGACTGATTTTGTCCAGTGAATAGAGACTCTCTGCTCCCTTTTCCTCTTTTCCCTTGTAGCTTAAAACACTGCAGCATGGAGGGCAGTTGGACCACAGCAGCCCTTGCCTCCCATGTTGGGTTCATTTCTTTTTCTTTTTCTTTTTTTTTTTTTTTTAATTTTTAAGTTTATTTATTTTGAGAGAGAGAGAGAGAGAGAGAGCGAGCACAAGCAGGGGAGGGGCAGAGAGAGAGGAAGAAAGAGAGTCCTAAGTGGGCTCCAGCATGGAGGGCTCAATCTCATGAGCCATGAGATCATGACCTAAGCCTAAATCCAGAGTCCGATGCTTAACTGACTGGGCCACTCAGGCGCCCCAAGCTGGGTTCATTTTTGACTACCTGGTTGGTACATGAAGTCATCCCAGGTACTGCTCCCCTGTCCCCTCACTCCTGTCTCTCTGCCTCAATCTGCCTGTCCCCAGCTTCACACAACTCAGCTCCACTCAGCTTCTATGAAGGCAAATATGTCTCTAGAGATGCATTGTTTTCTCCATGGACAGACCGGCTGGAAGAAAGGAAATAACTGTCCCTCTGAGTGTGTACCAGTTGTCCTGGCACAAATATTATAGTGCCTCTTTTCCCTCTCCAAAGTGTCCTGTTTGGAGAGCAAGTTATATGCAAACTCTACAGTCACATGTGTATTAAACATTTATCCTATCAAGGCCAGGGACTGGGTCATTTTTTACTAGGCAATCTCCAGCACATGCCACAAATCTCCTGTACTCTCTGTAATTTAACCTTGGATAATAGTCCTGCCCCCCATAAAGGCTCTGGGACCTGAACATCAGTTTTTACATCTGTAAAGTGGAGATAATAATACTTACCTTCTAGAACTGCAAAGAAAACAAAGGGACTACTGATTTTATATTCTGGGAAGTGTAAAACATTATATAGATGTCATGTTCCAGAACTTAACATGGCAATTGTCACATGGTAAGCATTCCATAGATGCTTGTTGGTTGAATGAATAGATGAATAAACTAGTAATGATGAATTAACAACCTTTAGTGGGGAAAACGATTGATTCTCCTAAAATTGGAGCACTATACTTAGCAACCAAAACTGATTTGAAATCTTACCTTACAGCCAATCTATAGATAATATGGCAAAATGAACCTCTCCCGTAGGCTTGCTGCGAGGACTAGAAAGAAAGTAATTGAGAAATATTAGGGCAAGTGGCAAATGAAGCTGAAACACAACTAAAGGTGACATAAGGAGACAGGTCCCTATAAGTTGGCCCTTACTGTCACTTCAGGGCTGGCAGGTGACAAGAGAGGGGCAGGATGTACCCTACCTGGTTTTCTGGTAAAGCTCATAACCTCTAGACAGTACTGAGCCAGGATGGTGATTCAAGTTGGATTTCTTGATTCTTGTTTAACTTGGGAGCATAACAAGGGAAGTGCATTGCTCATACCAGTGTGGAAACGCCACTGTCGGGTGCACTTTTATGACCTGACTGGTCCCTCACTAATAGGTACCATAAAATGCTAATTCGTCTTCTTTTCTGATTGGAAAGGGAAAGTTCGATTAGAAAACAAAGCATTGAACTGAATTTGTTTTCAGCCTGAGTGTTAGAATGTATGATTCTGGAATCACAGAAGTCTGACTTCCACATCAGGTTTGATTTTTCACAGTTAGAGCTAACAAAAAGGAGATCCTGACAAAGAGGTAGGAATCTCAACTAAATACCCCTAAATACCGACTCTGCATGTGTCTCCTAACACTGGAACTGGCCCTGGCCCAGTTATTTGGCATTTTGTGGCATTTGAGCCCCACAGAAATTATAAAGGCTGTGGGATTTGTATTGAGTGATAGGATGTTGGATATATACAAAGCCTCTTCTTTTAGAAGCCAGTTTTTTAACTTTGAAAAATCAGTTTATGGGGCGCCTGGGTGGCTCAGTCGGTTAAGCGGCTGACTTCGGCTCAGGTCACGATCTCACAATCCGTGAGTTCGAGCCCCGCGTCGGGCTCTATGCTGACAGCTCAGAGCCTGGAGCTCGTTTCAGATTCTGTGTCTCCCTCTCTCTCTGCCCCTCCCCCATTCATGCTCTGTCTCTGTCTCAAAAATAAATAAACGTTAAAAAAAATTAAAAAGAAAAATCAGTTTATCAATGACTGTGTTTCCCACTTATTTATGCTTATCAGCATGGTCCTCTCTGAATGTCAACGACTGGAGATTGGATGAGGTCTCAGAGCCCTTTGGGCACTGTTGGTACCACAAGGAGAGCAAGAGAAGAAGACCCTTTCCTCAACAAGCTTGCTGTCTAATTGGGCTGACAGGACACATCCGTGAGAAAATAAGTAGTGACATGAAGCAGAAATGACAACCATTCCACTGCTCTGAGAGCCTGAGTGAGAAGTAGAGAAGTGACATGATAAAGCTGGAGAAGCAAAACCCTACCCAAACAAGCTGAGAGAAGGTGCAGTACTTTGGGGCCATGATGGTTGTGAATTCAGGCATGGGTTTTCAGTCCTTTCCTGCTTGATAAATATCATTAGACACCCCCTGTTGTGGGACAGGCCCCTAACATGCTGCCTCATCTCAGTTCTGACGATATCATTTGTATTTTGGTCCTGCTCACGAAAGTCTGTAACCACCTCCTGTGCCTGTGCTAGAACTCTAAGGGCTTGTTTTCTCACATCTGAATCACTGTGGTACCCTGAGTTCTCCTGCTGATCAGTTCAGGTTTCCAAGTTCTTACCCAGCCACGTGGGCAATGCATCCTCCTAGGAACTGGAAGTCACGTAGGAGAAGTGTGACAAGACTAGCAGAACTGATGCAGCATAGAAAGCATTCCTAGACAGGTCTGCAAGTATGCGACACAGCCAAGGAAGTCACAGCATGCAGCCAAGAACACTGTGATACCCTCCAAAGATATACGGCAACGATACAAACTTTAGAGGCAGGAAAATTTGGATCCAAATCCTGGTTCTGCCATGTAGTAAAATGGGAATGTCATAAAACATAATTCCTAAAGTTATGAGGTCTGAATGAACTACCTTTTATAAAGTGTTTAGCTCTATGCTTGGCATATTGTAGCTTCTTTTCTGGAAGTGTGGGAAGAATTGCATAAAGGACACACTGACCCCTCAATTCAATGAAAAGCTGCAGAGAGAGATTTAATCCATCCAGGGAGACTCATCCACAATTAGTCTCACAGTAACAGCAATGAGGTCCTTGAAGAGAAGCATTAATATCCAGGAAAGATCATGAACTTTTGCTGGTCAAAAATAGTGGATGCACTATTAACTGGCTCATCTCATTTAGAGAGAGTTCCCATCACATTGCTTTTCACATAATGGAAACTGAATAACTGTTTCTTGAAATTACTGTATCATAATATTATATATTAAATATCACATGAATTCTCAAATTTTCAAATAATATCATATTCTGTCTATAATGTTAAAACCATGCAGAATACAAATTACCCTTGGGGGAAGCATAATTCAGATGTTTCAGGATGCTTTCGTGCTCCGAGACATTACTTTGCATACTAGTTCTCACTAAGTGTAGTAGGTTGCATTTTGTCCTCCTAAAAGATAGGTTTTAACCTTGGTACCTGTGAATGTGGCATTATTTGGAAATCGGGTCTTTGCAGATGTAATTGGTTAAGATGAAGTCATATGGGAGTAGGATAGGACCTAAATCCAATGACTAGTGTCCTTGTAAGAAGAAAAGAAGACACACAGAAAACAGACACAGAGAAAAGAAGTCCATGTGATGACAGAGACAGAGGCTGGGGTGTTGCAGCTGCAAGCCAGGGACACCAGGATTGCTGGCCACCACCAGGTGCTAGGAGGAGACAAGGAAAGATACTTTCTGAGAGCCTTCAAGAGGGAGCGTGGCCCTGCTGACATCTTGATTTCAGGACTCTAGCCTCCAGATCTTTGAGAAAATATATTTCTATTGTTTTAAGCCACCGAGGTGATGGCTTATGGCAGCTCCAGAAAATGAATACATCAGGATACACCTGAGTGGAAGTTTTGATGCCCATATTTTATGTTCTCACAAAAGTAGAAGTTATATTTTAATAGGAGAGATGTTCCTTAGTACAGTTAGAAGCACACTCATGTCATAATCCTATACGTTAAAAATTAATGTTATTGAAAATTTATGTGTATATCAAATTGTAGCACCTAAAATCATATGCTAACTACCCTGAAAGTATTCACCATTAAACATTCATGTTCAGTGAAATCAGTGGTGAGGCAATTCATCATCTCTACATAGCAAATTTTCAGGAGTAAAAGTAGCAGAGTAGTGTGACTTCTTTTGTTACTTCTAAGACAGCCATGTTTACTTTAAAACTTTTGTTCTTTTCTTTTTAAATTAGCAATTACGTGGACCTGCTAAAAGTAACAAAGTTAAGTACCATTTTGAACAAAATGCTGTTTTTCCCTGTAAGATAAAAACTTAGCATAAAACTCTAAGCATGAGAAAGTTCAGGGTGCCTTGTATTTACAGTCTTTATCAAGCAAATAATATTCATATTTTGAATTATGCAAATAAGCATTTACATGATAAATTGTAATTGCTCTCAGACAGCTGTTTATAATTGGGTAAATGAGACACACTTTTAAATTGTCTAAATACATACTTACCCATGTTTACATATTTATACACTACACTGTAACTATTCTGAATCAGCTGTTAGCAACTATTGTGTCTTATACAGACCAAGCAAGGGAAGAGAACTTTTCGTAAAAACAGCAAAATCCCTTTTAACTTGCTAGAATGACCAAATCGTTGGCAATCCTTCTCATCTTCTCAAATAAGGGGTGACCTCTCTCAATATACCCCTTGCCCATGGTATTCCATACTGCTTCAAGCAGGAATGATTTTATATCACTTTGGTTGGGTGAGAAATTAATCCTGATTCCTATTCTTATCTGATTAGATACACCTGTGACAAAGAAACATGTTCCTTCTAATGGAATGGTTTTATACTTCAAAGGTCCAATTATCTTATATTTGCCATTGTATTCTTTTTAAAAAATTATTTATTTAAATTCATATTGGTTTCAGGAGTAGAACCCAGTGATTCTTCTCTAACACATAACACCCAGTGCTCATCCCAACCAGTGCCCTCCTTAATGCCCGTCACCCATTTAGCTCATCCTCCCACCCCCCTCCCCCCATTGCAACCCTCCGTTCCTTCTCTTATGAGTCTCTTATGGTTTGCCTCTCTCTCTGATTTTATCTTATTTTTCCTTCTCTTCCCCTATGTTCATTTGTTTTGTTTCTTAAATTCTACATATGAGTGAAATCATATGATATTTATCTTTCTCTGACTGACTTATTTCACTTAGCGTAATACTCTCTAGTTCCTTCCTTTTACCAATGTATTCGTATGTCAATAAAAAAATATCAACAGGTATTTTCTTTTGAAAATACAGAAGAAATATAAAGCACCAGCGCCTGTCCTGGAGAGGCAGCTAGAATTAGCATGTCTGAAATGTTCAGAAAGCAATCAAAAGGAAAAGCAGATGGTGTTGACCACAAGAGCTAAGGGAACTTAGAAAACAAAACAAGAGGTAGGATGCACGATCTTGGGCAAGGCGGTCTGGGTTCTGAGGACTCTGGGAATAGCTCACCTCTCCCGGTAGAGTGAGGTGTCAGGCTGCTGTGAGGCAGGCCTGGATGAGCAATACAGGGCCTGTGGGATTGAACACACAACCCTCTTCCCACCAAATTCACATGCACCCTGCCCCCCTCCCCCACACCTTCCCCCGGAAATCCAAGAGCCTGATGTGAGTGACACAGCCTTGCCATAACCATTCCCTCCTCTCATTTTTCCCAGTAGGCAAAGAATCCTCCTCTGATCCCCACCTTAAAAAAAAATCTTCAAGCATTTCCCTTTAGTTTCTTAGAGCAGTCAATATTTGCCTTGTTCTGCTTTTCTCTAGGCAAATGCATTTGTTTCTAATTCATCTGATTCTGTTCTTATACAGTATTTTATATGTGCCAGAGAGAACTTATACAAGATGCTCTGGCTGAATTGAGAGGATTCAAATGCTACTTCAGGGATTCACACACTGGGAAGAATGAATCCGAAAGCATAGCGACTGGGGGAAAAAACACCTTGAAGCGGCTATAGAGTCACCAAGAAATGAAAACATTAGGGCTTGGGAGGCCGAGCCTCTATCCTTCCATTAAGTGCAGTGAGAGCCTCCGCACTGCGAGCAGAGATTTAGAGCCATAACAGCAAATAGGCCTGAGGCCAAAGCTCTGAATCTGGAGGGTCTGGGTTTAATGCAGCAGAGTTTAAGGAAATCTCTTCTGTAGGCAACTTTTTCCTAACTCTGTTCAGAAAAGAAAAGCTACTTCAGGGACTAGTACTGCAGGGCACGGGGAAGTAGAAAGAGGCCTAGATTAGGAAAATCTGGTCTTGAAGCCAAAGTGTGAGATGCTGGGCAAGTCACCCAAACTCTCTCTGTGCCTCAGTTTCTTCTGTGAATTGGATGAAGTTCAATTCAGCTCTGTGACTAACGACCCTAAACTTATTATAGTACAGCTCTCAGCTGCTCTGTGAATATAAAACTCAGCCTCTCCACCTCCCCAGGATAATTATCATAGCAACAATTGTCATGATAAACACCTATTAACTGTGGGCAAACACCATGCCACGCACTTCCCATAAAATATCTCAATAATCCTCACAACATCCATATGAATGATCATTTCTATTTTATAGGTGAGGACACTGTGGCTCCAAGAAATTACAAAAGTTGAACCAGGTCACCCAGGTTTTTCAGATAGTGAGACTTTGAACCCAGGTCTGGTTCTCTGTGTCTGCTCCCCCAAAGCTGGTGCATGTGGGATAGAAAAACCAGGTGCTCCTTCTAAACTCTGCTTTATGCTTGATCAGATCAGCCTCAATGCTAGCTGAGTGCTTGTGGTTCATGAGTTACTCATATATTTATGGATTACAATTTTCTCAAAAATTTTGCCCCTTGAGGGACTTGCATGCCACTGATAATAAGACTGGGAGGGTGAATAGCCTTGTGGTGGCTGGTGGAGGGGGTTTTATATTTGTGTAATTCAGTTGACTCTAGTTAGTATTCAGTCGACTCTAGTTAGTATTCAGTCATCATCTTTGGCAGCCTTCTAAATCTACTAGGAGTGTGGCTACTGGCCACAGAAGCCAGAGTGCAGACCTCCCGCCATGTAGGTTATGTTTGGAGAAAGAAATTTGGCTGTGGATACAAATGTGGCATGGAATAGGAATAAGACAATTCCCCACCACCTTAGCTCCCTCCTGAGCAGGACTCTGGGTGGCTGGCCTGTCCCCGCCCCTTCTCTGGCTCCAGGTCTCTGTCTGTCTCCAGAATTGACTCAGATCACCTTGGGTGGTCGCTCCCATGGCCATTATGCACGTGCAGCTTTCTGCCTATTGACATTAGGGGATGTGCCCCCACCTTCCCTTTGTTTCATCCTCCATTTAAGACACATTTGTTCTCACTGGCTTTTAACTGGTTTTCAATCTATGTTCATTGCTAGGGTGAGTTATCTTCTTTAAAAAATGCAACTTACAACGGGTTTTCTATGCTGTCCAATTAGCATTGTTAAACTGTTTGGAAACAAATACAACTTAGAGCAGATGAAATCACACTCTGCTAGTCACTGAGATGCTGCTAAAAAGCAAATCACAAGAGGATTCCTAGAAATTAGCCTCAGTTCCCAACAAGGACTTTTAAAATGCTGTAGGCCTTCAAATCTTGGTTGGTATCTGAACAAAACCACCCCTTCTCCTACACAATTCCTGATGTGCTGCTCCAGAGGTGATCAAGACAACTCCCTTCCACTAGCCTTCCTCTTACCAACTTCCAGCCGGTAAACCATAGCTGGATAGAGATAGGCAATCACCAAGCTGAAACAGGCACTCACCCAGTTTCTCTTACCTACCTACCTCCCTTCACCCAATTGCTTTGACCTCCACTCATTGGGACACCTTGGATTCACTTAGACACACTAACAGGTTTTCTCCCCTCTGCTGCCTACCCCTTAGGGATGCTCCTCTAACCAGTCGGCTGATGCGAGAATCAAGATCCTACCAGGATTTGAATAATACGGTATCTCTAGGATTTGACTTCACTAGGATTTGAATAATAGAAAAATCTCGACAATGAAAAACTGAGTGTGCATCATGAAAAGAGATTCTCTTATACTTTTCCTAATTGTTCCATAAAAGAAATGATCAAGATGATAATTCATGAAAACTGGGTGGTTTTTATTTTTCTTATAGAGGAAACTAAAAGGCTAAATTTACTAGAGATGACCTGCTAATCACATTGTCTAGCCTCCTGAATTCTTACATCTGAGCTGTCACAAAGTTCATCATTTAATAATCATTTTAATATGTAAGAAATTGAATGTCTAACTTTAGGCACGCATATTATTTCTTTGATTTTCCCCCTTGAAATTCATTTCACAGCCCAATCCTTTTGCTTAAGAGAAAAAGGTGGTTTTCTTTTTTTTTTTCTTATCAAGTAGTCAAGACCAAAGTAACTGAAATCCAATGTGTAGCCATCCATTTCTTTTCTCATGCTACCAACCATCCAAACATACACTTAATCCCAGTGCCTAAGAAAAGAACTAAGTTTCAACTATAATCCAAAATAATGTGCACATCCTGATGCCACAGCCATCTAGAAATATATCAGTCTAGTTTTTATAAACCATCTTGATTTGAGCAGCTGGTAATGAAAATGAGCAATGGACACATGCTGTGTCGGACACAGTCTTTATAGTTGGTTCGTGTGGACCATGGACAGAAGAAGGCTGAAAACAGATTTGGTGGAAACTGTAGGGGAGTGACCTGGGACTGGCTATAAATTAAATGAGAACTTGACAAGCAGGTGGAATAAAACAAAAATACACTGCAAGTTTTGTGAAGCACTCTCTTAAATTTCATCAAGTTCCTGTTACTGAGAAAAATGTTATATTTTAAGGATAAGCGAACAACAGTTTAGCATAGATCTTGCTAAATAAAATAAACTTATTCGGTGGGAGAAATTTTTTTCTGTCACTTAATTAAGGGTCAAAAACAATTAAAAAATACAAACATATATTAAAGATGACTCTCTCATCTTGGGGATACTCAAACTATCATTTAAGAAGTCACCTAAAAAAATACAGCTTTATCATACATAATTGTGTTAAATACATAGCATACATATGTTAGCATCAGAATTTATTTAGATAAAGTCATTTCTTAGTTGTTTCCCAACTTGAATAAGTCTACTTTATGGGTTTTAAGACCCATAGCAAGGCAAATAGAACAATAAATTTCTCAAGAAATTCTAAACACCCTTCTTCATATACTGTTGTTGAGATAAAACTAAACTTAAAATGCCTAGTGTTGAGCTTTGTCATTTATATATTTGTCTGATGGCTCCAGAGGTAGTTTCCATGGTAAGCTCCCTGTGCACAAGAAGCAGGGTGACTGGAATGTCTCTTTCCAATGAAGAACTTTTCACTGACAGTGATAAAGGCCAAAAACCTCCTTCACACAAATGATTGAAAAACAACACGAAGGACATTTTTATTTTGTTTTGTTTCTTTTGTGTGGTATGTGACTTCAGTGCAAATACCCATTTAATCAAGAATACAAAGACAGCCACCTTTGCTGGCTAAGGGATTTTCAGAGACTGCGGTAAATGTATAGCTTTTTTTACGTGTGTGTGTGTGTGTGTGTGTGTAAATTCTTGTAGGTTGTCATTTCATGCTCTTGTTATACACTTTTGTTTCCTCTTGAGAAAAAGAGTTTTTCCGAAGAAACATTTAAAAGTAAACTAAATAGAATCCAGAAAAATTTGAATGCTTTAGGTGAAGTTTACTTATTTTTTATCTTTTAATTTTCTTATTGAAAATATGATTGATATATAACATTGTATTCGCTTTTAGGCATACAACATAATGATTTGATAATTGCGTATACTGCAAAATGATTATCAGAATCCGTTTAGTCAATGTCCATCACCACACACATAGGTACAGACTTTTTTTCTTGTGATGGGAACTTTAAAGATCTACTCTCTTAGCATATTACATTATATGTTAACTAACTAGAATTTAAATAAAAATTTGAAACAAAAAAAATCTGCTCCCTTAGCAACTATTAAGTATATCGTACAGTATTGTTCATGATAGTCACCACGCTGTGCATTACATCCCCGGGACTTATTTATCTTATAAATGGAAGCTATTGTAATTAATTTTTAGAAATGTAAATACTTTGGGGAAGCATACAGAAGCCACTGTTGACTGGAAATTTCTGGTTCATGCATTTTTTTCTGAGTCAATGAGATCAAATTGAACCTGTCGCTCTAAGACAGCACCGATTTTTCTCTTTCACCTCTTACTCATTATTTTCTAACACCTTCTATTACAACAGACTTTCTTTCTCCTTTTTACATCCTCTTCATTCCCCCACCAATTTCTTCTATTCTGGGGACATCACTGTCTATCTTCCTTCAAGTCTCTCCTTAAGCTTTGCTTCTCCTAGGTAATCCATCCTGACTCAGGATGCAACAACAAATGTGAGTATACACTGCAACATTCTCAAATGTATAAGATGTAAAGTGATATTTTATTACTACTGCTGTCATCATCACTCTAAGAAAATGGAATACCTGATTCTTTAGACCTATCAGACTGTGGTCCTTGTCTTCAACAGATATTAACAAATACTTCTCTAGACTAAGAACTGGTTTAGTGTGTAAGTTGCTGTCAAATAAGGCAGAAATAATATCTCACTTTAATAATATAACCCTTTTAAATCTCAAAGTAAAGGTATATAAAAAAAGAGGCCTCGTTATAATGCCTGGGTACTTTAAGGAAAAATAACTAATTTGAAATGAAGTGCTGGTGGTTATAAGCAGGTACTGTAGGCAGGCCTATGTGAGGTACAGGGGCAAGTACCATAAAGTACGTTCCTAGGGTCAGCCTACCCTGTCAGTGTCTGTATGTGACACTAAATGTGACTCAGGGCCTGGATCTTTATTGTGTAAACATCAATAAGGATACTATGCTATATAAGCTATATATTAGTCAAGCAAAGGAGTATAAAGTGACATCTTAAAAAAAAAAAGATCAGACAAAGATGAGAAGTTCGGCTCTGAACAAATCAGATTCGTCACCCTCCCCAAGGTGTGTTATTATTTCTATTCTGACAACTTACATTCCATGCTGTCACAGCTACCCTAATTATACCATCCTTAAGTATGGAAAAGACCAGATACATCTAAGAAACTAGTTTAGATTTTTTTTAAGTTATTTGCTGGCTCTTTAGGAAACACTAGATATTTAAATACCTTTACTTTTTAATTCACTAAACCATGTAATTTCCTATATTTTTTCATTGTATACCTAAACAACTAGATAAACATAGTAGGAGAGAAAAACTTTTCTCCTAGAGATCAACAACAACAAAAATCCATACAAAACCAATATTTTAAGGAACTTAAGATGGGACCTTTCAACTCTTGTCATTTAACATTAAGCAATAAAATCCAAAGCCCATTTCAAAGATGCACTAAATTCCCAGTCTGAAAGTAATTGCCGTTCCTTGTCCCATATGTATATATCATCAACACAACTAAGAATGAGTTGCAGTGAGGCCTGGACCACCACCTAGCAATTGATTATTAGCCATTAAAAGGGAAATGTTTACTTATTCATGGCAACTAGTTTTCAGAAGGAAAGGCAAAGGCCTCTGATTTTAAATGGTGCTTTTTCTTTCTATCCTAAGTCTGATCGAGATCATTCACTTCTTCCTGGAGGCATCAAAAGCCCATTTTTATTTCTCCTTTTGCTAGTTTTTAACCAGAATACTGATAAAAAGGGGAGAGCAGTTGCTATGAGGCAAAGAAAAATGTCCTGGCAGTTGAGGGCCCTCCATCTATCAAGGGGAATTTGCAATGTTGCCTCTCTTCAATACTGTATAGATTTGCAGGATTTTGTGAAACACTTAACCAAAATGGAAGGATTTAAAAACGGAATGCAAGATATAGATGCAATCATTTTTAAAAATCAAGATACTTTAGTTTCATTTCAGAATTTTCTAGTCTTAAATTCTTAAGCACGCAGCAGTGATGATCATCTTGGATAATACTTTTGAAAGGGCGATTAGTGCAGACTGCTTAAATATATTCACTGTAGCACAGATGCCTAACAATTAAAAACTCTTAGTAGGATTGAGATGCACTACATCCAGTTACAGGGAAACAAATACTTATCTAATTAAATAATAATATTCACAAGCTAAGTTGAGTTGCAAAATAAGTTCAAATGTCCAGAACACCAAACAATATTTTAAAATCTAGAAAGGTTATTCAGTTAGATGTTTCCTTGTGAAACTAAGAATCTCTTATGAATTGAAGGCAATTTATATAAAGATTTCTAGTGTGTGTAAAACTTAATATCTTGCCTAGTTTTTCCAATTGACCCAATATCAAAATAATTTTCTCCTCCTGTGTCTTTGAGTTCATCTGATATGAAGAGGCAATAAAGAAAGTGCTTTCACTAATAACTCTGGCTGTTTACCTCCTTTCCCCCATTACTTCAGAAGGCACAGTTTACATGGAGCAGCCTCCTGGAGTCCCCAGGCTCTGGCTGTTGGAGATAATTTAGATAAAGTGCCAGAGCCCAGTTGAGAGGATGATTGGAGTAGGCTGCAGAGGCACTTATGGAGGAGGGAGGAAACCACAATGACACAGGAAAGTCGCAATGCTTTCTAGAATCAGGAGGTACAGAGTTTTCCCAGGATATTCAGAACACAGACTGGGACCCAGGAACACTGTTGCCAGGTCAGGGAAGGTAAGGTTAGAAGTAATATTTGGAGCTAATCCCAGAGCTAGATCCTTCTCAGAGCACCACTGCTAGTTGGGATTGGTTGCAAGGGGGGGGGGGGCAGTATCTCCTCTTCGGGAGCCAAATACTAAGAGTAAAAGCAAATATTTGATGCTGAAGAGCTCTTAAGAATTGAAGAGTGCCATTTACTTATTTCTACGAGTCAGTGTGGGCTTAGGATGTTAAATAGATTAAAAGGCTAAGAGAGGTCAGTCACTCCAGGAAAGACTCTTCTTTTGCATCTCCTGACTTGGTTCTCTTTCCAAAATTGTTATCTACCTCATCCCCACCCTTGTGGAAGGTCCTCTGGAAATTTGGAAGATGGCACATCCTCTCCTAGAACATTCTGGAGAATGTGGAGTCAGAGTCCTGGGGATGAGTACCAGAACTGGAGGGAGGGGAGAGACCGAAGTTGCTGGTTAATACAACAAAGATGGTTTTAGAAAAATTCCAGAGGTGTGTAATAATAAAACTGGTAGAGTCCTTAAAGTTACCGTATCTATTCTCTTCTGTTTCAGAAAAGAGGGAAAAAAATTAAAAGAGGTTCAGTGTGATGAGACGATTAGAGCTAGTTAGGGGCCAGGATGGGCTGCCAACTGACCCTGAGGCTAGAGTTCCTTCTCCCTGATACAGCCATGAAGTTCAGACCCCAGAATAGGAGTCTATCCTAATGCTTCCCCAGGACAGTCTGTCAATGCCCTCTTTCCACCTGTCTCAGGAAATGGGCTAGCAGAGGTTGCCAGGAATCAGGCTGTGGGTGGAGAGAAGCCAGGAAGCCCAGGCCAGTCTGTGACCTGCTCAATCTCTGGGCCGCTGGGGCTTAGGTGCTGGGGAGTAGTGGGCACCGAGTTTCCGGCTTCTGCCGCCCCCTGTCTACTCTTGGCTCCCTCTGCCGCCCATCTCAAAGAGCACGGCCAAGTCATTCCAATTTAATCTTATTTAAAAAGACATAACTAATAAATCTATTGCCGGGGCGGCAGAGAGACGGCCAGCAGAGTCGATCGTGCTCCCAATCCCATTGAACCCCATTGAAAACCATGACAACACAGGACAAGCTCCGATTTATCCCGGCGTGCTAAAGAGCTTTGTGAGCAGGCGTCAATCACGCATTATTTCGGACTGAACAAATGCAAAATCTTGACTGGAACAAATGCTTCCAACAGGTCCGGGGCGTCGAGCTCCATTTCCCCTTTGTCCGCGGCCTAGCAGTTGGCCTGTATTGGGGTTGCCTCCGCCCGACCACCCAGCGCGCTGGACAGCCCGGGGCGCCTTGGGCACGCTTGACAGGGAGGCTGATGGGGAGGGTGCACCGGGTCAGCGAGCCTGGGCCACTGCACAGGAGCCAGGTCCGAGTTAAGCTCAGGTGGAGCTAGGATATCGGGTGCAGCCACCCAAGCGCCGCTCCCCTCACTAAAATTTAGCAACCAAACATCCAAACCACTGTTTCGGGAAAAGAAGCCTCTAAAAGTGTCCTCACTGAGCCCTAGACCGAAGCGGGGCCATGCGGGAGCCTTGGGCCAACAAAATGCGTCTACACCGGCAGGCTCCCAGCGCCTTCTAGCTTGATCATTTGCTTGGGTAGGTCTGTGGTAACTAGATCTCAGAGAAACCCCGAGCAGCGTGTCTTTTCTGCCCACAAGCCCAGTCCTAATTCTCCCGATCCGTCCTTCATCGGACCAGGCCGGCCAGCTACCTTGGAGAGGAAAGCCCAGGTCGGAAGTCTGCCCTGGGGCAGAGGCCACCGTCCCCGGTACTGGGCCTGACGTTGGGGCCGAACAGCAGAGGCTCACAAGTGGCACCTGGGGGTCTGGCGACGCCAAGGAGGCCTCATAGCCTTCGTGGGCCTCCCCGTGAAACCCCGCTGCCCAGGGTTCCTAGAGCGGGCCTGGACTGGGCTCTGAGGAGCGCAGCCACTGGGCCTGGGCCCACGACCGGTAGCGGCCGTCGGGCCGGGCCAAGGAGGGTGGCACTTGGGACCAGAACAGCTTGATCGGATTCCCCTCCGTTCTTCGGGTCTGGGGAAATCCGCGCGGAGCCGGAGCTCCTGCCAGCCCTTCCCCAGCACACCTTGAGGTGGGGAACGTTTGGGGTGTGGTTCCTAGAGGCCTTCAAAATCCTCAGCCCAGGTGCCGACCGTACCAGACCACTCGTTCTGTGCCCGCCTGAAATTTCTCGCCTCTGAATCCTTAGAGGGACCCAAACCAAAAAGAGAGCGCGCCCTAGTTTAACGCCGCCTTGTAAATCACTTCCCGGATAATTGCGGGAAACGAACACTCTAGCAAACAAGCTCGAGGAATAAAGCAAACAGGGAATAAATTCCTGGGTACTCATAAACCCACCCATGCCTCCCCCACCCTAGCCGTTGCTCCTGCGGGGCCAGGCCCCGTGTCAGCCAGGAGGAGGAGGAAGCCAGGGCTGGGACAGGCGGGTGGTGACCACCGCTCGCCACCCAAGATGTTATTCATTGGTAACAATCCCCATTATCTGTCCCCACTTTGGGCTAATCAGACAGAATCGCTAATGCCGAGAGCTGCTTCCTGCCGCCTCTGGGAGGTAATGGGGCGCCAAGGGGCGGGGTATGGGGCGGGGCGGGGGGCGGAGGTGGCACCTTCCGGGCTCGCGGGGTCTTTGGTCCAGCACTCATTCAGGTACTTAACACCCTGGAGACCCGGACCTCGGCTTTCAAAGCATCCCGGGTGGGAAGAGCTGTTTATATAAACAGGGATTCCGCTGTAAGCGCGCTAATATCCCAGCAGCCAGCGCATGGCGTGCACCTCTGGCGCCCACCCGTAGCAGCTACGTCCCGGCCGCCCCTCGTTTCCCAGCCTGCCCCGCCCCCCGCCTCCTTCCCCTCCTTGGCCATGGCCACCTCTGGACGCCTGAGCTTCACCGTGCGCAGCCTCCTGGATTTACCCGAACAGGACGCGCAGCACCTGCGGAGGCACGAGCCGGAGCTATGCGCTCCCCAACCCGGCCCCTGCGCCACCTGGTTGGAATCCGAGCGGGGCCACTACCCCTGTGAGTAAGCGGAGGACCACCGCGGGAGTGGGGAGAGGGGAGCAGAACCACGCTCCCGGCCCATGCGCCACTGGGAAGTCGAAACCAGTCTTGGAACCGGAGGCTCTGTCCTCCTCCAACCCCTATTCCATTCGTGCTCTAGTCAGCACATTTTGGGAGCAGATCCTTGAGCCTGACACTAACGCCCGAGATTTGGATTTCTGTTTCTAGAGGTCACAATATTTAAGAAACCGCCCTTAAATGTCTAAGAACACGGCTACGTTCTCCAGGCCTCGGTCTGAGATGAGCAGCACTGGAGAACTTAGCTTTACAAGGTTCTGCAAACCTCAGTAAACTGTCGTGCAGTAGACCCGGCGGTGGCCTGGGTTGGTGCTCCAGCTTGCGGTAAATTCGTCCACTAGCGCAGGTACCGGTATGAACTTGTTTTAAGAGGTCCCTGGGGTGAGTTCCTTAGGGGGCGCGGTCTCAGGTTGTGGAATAAATGAGGTCACTGAATTCGGAGAGGTGGGTGTCCAGATGTGGGCCCAGGGAAGAAATGGTCTCACCCCTAAAGCCGCTGGCGAGTGGGGGCGCCCTCCGGCCAGTGGCTCGGCGCGCGCGAGAAGCAGCCGGCGTGCGGAGGGGCCGGCGCCTCACCAGGCCGTGTCTCCTTTGCCGCCCCTAGCCTCGGACGAGAGCAGCCCAGAGACCAGCCCGCCCGACTCGTCGCAGCGGCCGTCCGCTCGGCCGGTGTCTCCTGGCTCAGACGCTGAAAAGAGAAAGAAGCGTCGGGTGCTGTTCTCCAAGGCGCAAACGCTGGAGTTGGAGCGGCGCTTCCGGCAGCAGCGCTACCTGTCGGCGCCCGAGCGCGAGCAGCTGGCGCGCCTGCTTCGCCTCACGCCCACTCAGGTCAAAATCTGGTTCCAGAACCATCGCTACAAGCTGAAGCGCGCGCGCGCACCGGGCGCGCCGGGGGCGGCGGAGTCGCCTGACCTGGCAGCAGCTGCGGAGCTGCGCGCCGCACCCGGCCTGCTGCGCCGCGTGGTGGTCCCCGTGCTGGTGCGCGACGGTCAGCCGTGTGGCAGCAGCGGCGAGATGGGCACGGCCTCCGCCCAGGACAAGAGCGGCGCGTCCCCAGCCGCTGCCTGCCCTCTGCCGGGCTACGCCGCCTTCGGGCCCTGCTCGGCTCTTGGCCTCTTCCCCGCCTACCAGCACTTAGCGCCCCCAGCCCTGGTCTCCTGGAACTGGTGAGACCGTTGCGGAGGGGCGGGCACTTGGGGCTACCCCGGACTTTGGAGTGGCTCTGCGGCCAAAGCGGGGCTGGAGGCCGAGATCCGCAAAGTACGCCCCCCACCCAGGGCCCATCTCTCTGCAGGTTCCACGTCCTGCAGTGCAGAGGTCCCCTGCCCCGCCGTCCCTAGCCAATGCGCGGGGAACTTTCGCCAAGATTTCCCCCTCGCCTCTTGCCTCGACCGCCAGCCCCAGAGCTAGATTTTATTGCTTAAACCTTATTTGTATATTTTTAAATAGCTATTTGTATGGGAAGCAACTTATTTTGAAAGAAATAGAATATTTTTCCTCTTTGTGGTTCGAGAGTGAAATGTGTGTGGTTGGGTCCCTTGAGCGCTGGCGGGGAACATAAGTGGAAGCTATGCTTCCAGACCCGAGTGGAGGGCGCCAGTACATTCCCCCTGTCCCAGGTTGGGTGGGAGGGCAGCTGACAACGTCGACACAACTTTAGGAAGATCATTAGGGAGAAGGGTGGAAGGAGAGTGGGGGGGGGGAGCAGAGGAAACAGTTGGGATCCCTGTCAGTGGGAGGTTGCTCTGGGCCCGAAGTGACTTGGAGGCCCCTCTGGGCTCCCGAAGCTGCTGGCGTTTCGGACACCAAAAGCTCAACCCGGTTGGTTGGCCACGATAGGGCATACTGAGCGTCTCCATAAGGATTCTCTGGAGACGCGCCATCTGGGCTGGGGGCAGAGTGTACTGCTTTGGAGCAGCGCCAGCCTGGTTGCAAGATGTCCCTTTCCGGAGTGCGGCATCCCAAAACAGGGGCCCGAAGAGCACCCGAGCACCCGGAGACTTTATACACCCCAATTAAGCCTGCGAATGCCTCGCTTGGCATCTGTGACTTCCTGCCTCTTCTTAGCTCCATACCTGGCAGGAGTGGAATGGGGAGGAGGTGGGGCAATGAGGAAATCAAAGCGTGTGGGGAATGACCCTCCTCAGGGCTGCCATTGAGGGAAGATCGCTTTGGAGAGCCCTGGTGGGCCAACGTAGGTGTGTGATCTGCTGGTGAGTCTCGCTTCACCCGCACTCCCAATGCACACTAGGCTAGGAGATCTAGTGTTCCACCCTTCGGGTTTGCAACTGCCCTTCACCTCGGTATCCGGTATCCGGAGCGGCAGGGCCTCCCGTGCAAGTGGTTACTCTCAGGAAAGTGACGACTTGTCTCCCTGGCGCCCACTGCCGGGAGATGCGCTTGAGGAGAGCAAGTTCAGGCAGCAGATCCAGGGAAGGGAGCAAGGGTTCAATGAGGCCTGTGAGGAGTAGGCATTGGGCCCGTCTGAGACCCTGGTTCCCCGCCCCCCCCCCCCAGGAGGAGGTAGGGTGACTGAGGCAGCGGTATCACCTGGGATTTTGGGGGGTGGGGAGAGAGTGAGAGAGGACTGAGGGGGAAGGGAGTGGGGTGTTTGGGTCTCAGCTGCTGGCCACCTTGCCTTCCATATGGATGCGGTTATCTCCGAAGAATCTCGATCCTTAAACCTCCTTTTGTCTTGGGAACTGAAAAGGGCATTGTCAGGCCTGAAAAGGACCTAGACAAAATCCGCACTGTTTCGATTCAGGACTCTGTTTAATCAGTCCCTGGTGACAATGTCGTGGGTGTTAGAGAGGACAATAGTATCTTTTTAAACCTTTTTAAACCTTGTGGCCTTCAGGAAGACAAAGGGCTTGAATTTTATGGGCTTACAACTTCAATTAGAACAGTGCCAGTGTGCATGGGAGATTATCAAATTTGTATCATAAAACCTCTTTCTAATAAATGATTGCTGGGGAGGGAGCCTGGACATTGTAAGACATATATTGGAAGCCACCCTGGGGGCTTCCCAGTTAGCCCTGGCAGAGCAGATGGGGAAGAAAAGGAGGAAAGGATTTCTGAAGACGGCCTGGGTTGGGACTTGCCCTGTGGTCAGCTGGCTGGGTGCTTGGCTCTTCCATGCCCTTCCTCCAGAAAGGGATGTTTTCTCCAAGAATAGAGGTAAAGATTTGTAGCTTTGTTTTCTGCTATTGGTGATAGCAAAAACCTGAATATTCTTCGAGAGAAAGTGCAAAATTATCACCATTTGCCTTTTCTTTTCCTGGAGTTCCAGAGAAAGTAGGTCTTGGGGTGTGCAAAGTGGAGAGAGCCTGTTAAATATGAGATCTATACTGAGGGATCTGAATTATGGAGAGACCCTCTTCCCAGGAGGCTCTTTGGAAGAGCATGTCCTCAGCCAAATTCATCCAGAGGTCTAACCACTAAGAAAGAACTGCTTCCTAGTGAGGTGGTCAAAGCCGTAGCCAGATGCCCACCAGCTAGCCAACTGGTGTCCTGGGCAGGAGGAGGACAGAAATTTCATGTGACCTTAGCATCAGGAGCCTTCGTGTATAAACTCTTACCTGCTTCCTCTTGCTCCTTTTCCTTGAGGCCCTTTCCTTTAGAGAGGAAAAGCTGTAGGGGAGTTTAAAATGTATTCCTATCACTACTGACCCATTTTAGAGATTCAGGCTGTCATGTGTCTTCTGTTCACACCTGAGATAAGCTGAGAAAGGTAAATGTCAATTTTTTGTGTGACCTAAAAGATCAGTTCTTCCAAGCTCTGATGAGAGAAGCTAAACCCAAGGCCTCTCTACAAGTAGCTGTGAGAACAGTTTTGATCTTCCTCCCTAGATGAGAGTGTTTCAAGCCTGTCGTCCATCACCAACATCACAAGGCAGATTCACACTCTGTGTTGAAACTGTCTTCCAGGGGCGCCTGGGTGGCGCAGTCGGTTAAGCGTCCGACTTCAGCCAGGTCACGATCTCGGGGTCCGTGAGTTCGAGCCCCGCATCAGGCTCTGGGCTGTTGGCTCAGAGCCTGGAGCCTGTTTCCGATTCTGTGTCTCCCTCTCTCTCTGCCCCTCCCCCGTTCATGCTCTGTCTCTCTCTGTCCCAAAAATAAATAAATGTTGAAAAAAAAAAAAAAAAAAGAAACTGTCTTCCAGGCATTGTTCTAGGCACTTTCACCCGTTGATCTCACAGAAACCTTATGTATTGTATATATAATACCCCCATTTTACAGATAGAAACTGAGGCTCAATGGTTGGGGGTAAGTGACTTGTCTAAAGCAGTTGTAAACTTCCTAAAATGTTACCATCATCCTTAGTTTAATTCCCATTTAGCCACCATGAAACTGCCTTTAAGGAGGACAATTGTGATCTTGATGTGACAATATATAAAGTACCCAACTATCTGAAACTAGTCTTTTTTTTTTAATGTTTATTTATTTATTTGTGAAAGAGAGAGTGTGGGCAGGGGAGGGGCAGAGAGAAAGGGAGACAGAATCCCAAGGAGGCTCTGCTCAGACTCAGGACTCTAACTCAAGAACCGTGAAATCATGACCTGAAGCTGAAATCAAGAGTCAGATACTTAACCAACCGAGCCACCCAGGCGCCCTCATCATAAATTAGTCTTCTGGATACCACGGGCTGTGCACAGAAGCTGTTGACATGACATCACGGTAGTTGCTAATGTTACTGATGTTTCCCGGACACCAGGCAATATTTTAAGTTCTTTTACTCAGTAAACTCATTCAGTTTTCACAACAACCCCATGAGATGGTACTGCTATTCCTACTTTACAGATGAGGAAACTAAAGGCCAAAGAGGTTATAAGTAACCTGTCCAGGGTTACACAACCAGTGAGTGACAAGAGAGGGTCTGAACGAGAGCATTCTAGTTTCAGATCCCACATGTTTCACTACGTGGCAGACCCATTTCCCATTCTTTATATTTTATTTCTCCCAGTGGGTAGTCCTCATTACCTTACAGATGCTTCTCTAAGAGACGTGTTCTTCAGCATCTTTTCGTGTCTGTTTTTGCCTTCCTCCCTCCCTCTCTCCTCATCTGCCAAACCTCCGGCTTTTGCACACAGCCTCTGTGTTTCCCCTGTGTTCGTTTGTATGCATTCTCGCCCAGCTGTCAGTGAAACACAGCTCTTGTTGCAGGTCACAATATTTTCCTGTGACTATCATTCCACCATTCTTCTTCCAGAAAAACATCTGCTGCTGCTGCTGCTGCTGCTTCCTTGAAACCAATTGTCCACTCAGGGTTTGGCAGAGTCACTGCTGACTCTGATAAGCTCCTCTAAGCTCTCCCAACCCCCAGGCCCAGACCCCTGTGGAGCTTTATGACTTTGGCTTTGCTAGCCCTTTCCCCAATCATCTTTCTCCCTTCTGGGTCTCCAGTGTTATCTTTATTATTAAATATCATCCTCTTCACATTTTCTCTCTTTTCTTCCACTGTAAACACTTTTCATCTCACTTAAGTGTCTTGTGGGTGGAGATTGCAATTTTCACTTCAATTTTCTTTTCTCATTGTTCAGAGGATCTTACATCTTAGCAAGTCTCTTATCTGACCAATTTAGCACTTTAGAATCTTAGATAATGTGCTACTGATGGGTAGAAGGAAGTTGTTTGAGCCTGGGTTAACCTATACCTTCCTTTCTAACAATGGTGTTTAGATGTTTGTTATTCTCTTGCCTCTTACACACACAATTAACTTGTCTCTTACACACACACACACAAACACACACACACACTTTACTACTTTAAAGCATTTTAGACTTAGGAATAAAATGTTCAGGCAAGATAATTATTGGCTTAGCATGGTTAAATAGTTTGTTAACCATGTCTATCTGTTCTGCATGTTTCAGTTAACCAGCCTAAGCAGGTTATCTGTGAACAGGAACAATAGTCAGAGGACTTTTTGAAATGCTGAGAAAGTACTCTCCCTCCCTCAGGGCATGATCATTTCTATGGATGTGATTGCATTGTTTACTCTTCAAAATCTGCATGAGAAATTTTATTGTTCTAGGTCACTCATCATTTTCCCAAATCACGATGTAGAAAAGGATTTACTAAATGGTTCCTTAATTATTTTTAGTATTCCAATTCTGCATCTGTTAACTCACCTTTAATCCCCCACTCCAGATTAATAACTAAAGGTATATGACATTCCCCTTTCTTCTTTGTACCCACCATTCATGCTCAATAACAAAACAAACAGCATTCTCTTCAATGCTGATCCATAGAGTGGTGATTTAACCAGGAAGAATCAATTAGACTATTAAATAGTCACACATGTACCCCCAAATTTCAAAAACACAGGGATTCTTATTTTTTCTAACCATGTCCAGTGGAAAATTTTTATTGTTTATCCAGAAAGGTAACATCGTATTTTAGAGGTAAAAGCACATTTTCTTTTCAATACCCTGCCCTATGGACCAATAAAAATCTCTAGGTCTTATTGAGGTCATGTAATTTCAAAAGATCCTGTAGTTTCAATATAGCTTCTGTGAGTAGTGTTATGGGAAGAACATTTGAGGGGACCTTGGTCATGCTTAATTTCCTTCTGCATTCTGACTGGGTGGTCTTTTATGAGTCAACAGGTTTTCAAATGGGTTTCCTAGCTAAAAGCTCTGAATTGGATGGTCCCTTTTCTCTCCTTCCAATACCAACTGCCCCCCACCCATTCCTTCTTTCCTAGGGGCTGGATAGCATACTTGGCAGAATTTACTAGGAGGGTAATGGAGGCTGTTTGCAAATTAAACTGGAGACAAAAGTGTGAAGCAATCCATTAAAAGGGTCTTTGAATCTCTCACCTGAGATGTCTGTTACACCTTCCTCCTCCAGCTTTTTTGAAGGATAACGTATTTAGCAATCAGCTCTTCCTCCTAAGGAAGTTATCGGCTTACATTTACATTATATCTTGGGGGGTAAATTCTCAACTAGAGGCAACCTGAATCATCATATGTCAGGGTCAGAATCTGTCAGAAAAGCATTAGTGCAATGACAAGAGCTTTTTTTACAATAAAATTGAAATACAGAGCAAGAAACACAGCATATCAGGAAATGACAAAAGAAACCTGGTGTGGGGAGTAAAGAAGTAACTGCCTTTCTGGGAAACTCTTTTTACTGCCTAATCACACTGATAGACTCAGTCAATGGTGCTCCTGATTCACTATAGGAAATGCTACATTTTTGAGCCAAAATGTAGACATAGGGTAGGATTTTCTTATTTTCTATATTTGTAGATGAAACATTATCTTAAGGTAATCATTTTATCCATTTTGGTGTATGGGGGCCAGAGGGGACTAACTGAATAAAATAGAGCTCCCAGAATTTTGTTGTCCGAGAAACATGACAAGAATGTTCTCTTTCTTCACCTAACTTGTCACTGATTGAGAGGAACGTGAACGTGCCCTCAAATACGTTAGGTATGCCGACCAACTGAACAACCTAATTCCACGACTGTCCTGCTAACCTTAAAATTTCAAGTTTGTCAATATTTTATACATGCATGTGATACATATGTAAGTGGAGATGAAGCAGATTTGGGGAATGTTCAGTTCTTTTAATGAGAAAGAAAAACTCTAATTTATAACCTCACTTGTCAGACCTACTTAGGATGAATACTGGTTTTCTCACTCCAGAACTAACATATTTTCTTTGTAAGATAATATGAAAAATACAGAAATGTATAAATAAGCTATGATTTTAAATGTAGCTATTTTCATATGACACTTGAGTTCTTGTTAATACAATAGTGTAATGAGTAGGAGACTCAAGTAAGCTATTAAAAGTACAGGGGGGAAAATCTCATTTGTGTCACTGCAGATTATAACCACAAAGAGAAATGATAGAGATGATATATGTTTGGAAAGAACAATTCCCCTTTATCCTTCAGTTCCTCCTTCTCTGCAGCCTCAGATTGTTCCCCCTATCAAGAGTCATGCATTGGGAATCACAGCCATTTCTGCCATTAGCAAGGTAAAAACCAGACTATGAAGCAGGACAAAAGGACTTGGACAGAAGAATCTGGCTGTTTGTTTCAAACTTGGCATGAGTTCAAACAGGGCAATAAGGTTTCCAGGGAAGCTGTAATTCACCAGCTTCCAGTCAGTCAAAGGCTTCAGAAAGCTCACTACCCAAAACCCATGTCTGTGAAGCCTTAGAAGGCAAAGGAATGATTTATTCTAAATTGATGTTAGAATGTTTAGTTGCCTTCAGGCCCTCTGAAAAGGCACCTTTGCAGACTATTTAACATGAGCTTTCTCCCATCATTGCCACTATGTGATGCCTCCACCAGCTAATCTGTAGACAGCAGAGGGAGGCTAAGAAACTTGTCTAAGCATAGGAATATAAGTGTGGGGATTTGGGATCCAAAGAAGGTTGATTACTCTAACTTCCTAGCAGCTAATACCTCCATAGTTCTGCACAAATGTGGTAATAGATCATCATTGCATGTAAGAAAGACCAGGGCCAAAATACTTACCCCCAAGATCCAAATTAATTCTCTTTAAGTTGACCCTTAATCCTATGAACATAGCTATCTATGGTCACTTTAACAAGGTTCTACCATCCCATAACC
Organism: Herpailurus yagouaroundi; assembly: GCF_014898765.1. NCBI lineage: Eukaryota > Metazoa > Chordata > Mammalia > Carnivora > Felidae > Herpailurus > Herpailurus yagouaroundi. The sequence goes on along the minus strand of NW_024412396.1, from coordinate 14,873,792 downwards.
CCATGACTCTTCAGGACTTCCCTTCATTCTATTTCTAGGGGGTCTTCAGCAAGACTGCCTCACCTGCCACAACTCTCACACGCTAAAGCTTGGAATCTGCAGACCATCTCAAAGTCTATTGTGCTTCATCATCCAGCCATCATACTCCTGCCTTGGAACTTGGTTTTAGCCTGTGTTTTGCTGAGAAATACCCTACACTACAAGTCTAGCTCTTTTTCTTTCTGCACATGGCTCCAATTGTAGAACTCCTACCTTGTCTACAAATTTTTCCCACACTAGTTGGAATACAAGTAAAGAATTCACCTAGGTCCATACTATCTAAAGCTGCAACTAAACTCAGAATTCCTTTACTCAGAAGGCAGTATGAAAGAGTGCAAAGAATGTGGACTTGGGAATTGATTGAGCTTTGATTTGGAAAGAAACAATTGAATGTTGGCTGTCATACTAACTGTGTGAAATTACTACTAGCTTTGTTCCCTTCAATCTTCATCTAGAGATACCACCATGTATCACATATGGTTAATATGAGTTTTGAATGCATGGATAGTGTATGATAGTTGGCACTGAATAAATGTAGTCCTTATTCCATTCTGCAGAATGCACTTAAGGCTTTTACATACATCCAGTGTAATGTTCGGTTTGTTTAGTTTATCATAGAAGTCAGCTTAGACTAAGTTTTATGAACATATAACCCCAACACCTCAGTAGCTTAATTACAAACTATTGTTTCTTATTTACGTTACATGTCCCTACAGCCCTTCACTGTTTTGTTTTCATTCATACTTAGGCAAAAGGAATAATCCCCCATATAGGACATTTCAGAGGAGAAAGAGAACATGGCAGAATCATACAATGGCTGTTAAAGCTTCTGATGGAAAAGGGCATATATCATTTCTCACATTTAAATAACTAAAGCAGTCACATGGTCAGGCTTAATATCAACAGGGAGAGAGGGACAATGGATATTTTTTAATAGTGAAACAATCTACCACATTTGTGATTCACACATGTCTAATTTATGACCAAACATTATATATGCTTACAATTATTATTTGTTATTATTCCTTTACATTTCCAGAAGAAGAAATATCACAGTGTGACATTTCATACTATAAAATATATGCTATACATACTATATGTTCTTTGCTATAGACTCCAGAAGAGGAGCTAGATATTTTCCCGTTTGTTTGAAAACCCCAAACCGTAGGCTCTCGGTGACCTTCGGGAGAGTGGTCAACACCCAACTTTACAGTCAAGTAGGAGGGCACCAGAACGCACCATGAACAATGATCATCAGGACTGAAAAAGGACACTGTGTTTACCTGCTCAATTTGAGGGCTATTTCCGTGGAGGCCACTCTTCTATGACTAATCTGTAGGTGATAAAAACCATTGCGAGGACTAATTGCATTCTCATTTACTTTATTCCTTATTATTCTAGAGAGTCTAGTTATAAAATAATATGGGTATTAGAGCAATGGAAGGACAAGCAACAGTAATTTGGAATGCCAGGAAATAAATTCATTGATCCAGCCTTCCAGCTAAATCCACAGCATAGCCTTGTATATTACCTGACAGATAATCATACAACCACACAAAACCTGCTTTTAACTTAGGACCAAGATTTATTCAATCAGCTCTCAACTTATAAATACTTGTATAATTGTATTATATAATATAATTTTTACCGTTACATGCTGAAATGAACATTCTTATAGGTATGGTGCATCTATATCAATATTTGCTAAGGATAAGTTCCTAAATATGGATTGCTGACTGAAGTGGTATGTACATCTTTAAGGCTTCTGATTCCAATCCGTTGGTTCTCCCACCCTTCAGTATCCCCCAATCCTTTGATGCCCTCATTTTCCTCCTTACCCAACTCAAATTCCTCAACAAGCGTTATCATTTGAACATATCCTCAACCTTCTGACCCCTCTCACTTCATTGTACTCAAGGCAAAATCTGTAACTCCTGTAGAATCCAACTTTCTATCTACTCTGCACCTGTGGTCATCACAATATGGCCAGAGAAAAACACAGAATCATATCGACTGGTCTCACTTTAAATTTATGGCCGGGGCGCCTGGGTGGCGCAGTCAGTTAAGCGTCCGACTTCAGCCAGGTCACGATCTTGCGGTCCGTGAGTTCAAGCCCCGTGTCGGGCTCTGGGCTGATGGCTCAGAGCCTGGAGCCTGTTTCCGATTCTGTGTCTCCCTCTCTCTCTGCCCCTCCCCCGTTCATGCTCTGTCTCTCTCTGTCCCAAAAATAAATAAAAACGTTGAAAAAAAAAATAAATTTATGGCCAATCAAAAAGAATGAAATCTTGCCATTTGAAGCAATGTGGATGGAACTAGAGTGTATTATGCTAAGAGAAATAAGTCAGGCAGAGAAATATATGATTTCACTCATGTGGAATTTAAGAAACACAACAGATGAACATAGGGGAAGGGAAGGAAAATAAGATAAAAAAGAGAGAGGCAGGCAAACCATAAGAGACTCTTAAATACAGAGAACAAACTGAGGGTTGATGGAGGTGTGTTGGGTGAGGGGATGGGCTAAATGGGTGATGGGCATTAAAGAGGTCACTTGTTAAGATGAGCACTGGGTGTTGTATGGAAGTGATGAATCACTGGGTTCTACTCCTGAAACCACTGTATGTTAACTTGAAATTTAAAAAATTAATTTAAAACAAAACAAAACAAAACAAAAATAATAAATTTATGGCCACCAACTTCAAATGAGTCCTTAATGTTTCCAGGCCATCATGCTAGATATCTCTAGACCAGTCATCCTCCCATTATCCTCCTTGCCTGTTTCATACTATTTTGTTTCTCATCAACTTCCCACCTCTCCCCCGCTTCCCCCGCTCCCCAGTCTTAAACTCAGGTTCCTATTTCACCAAAACTGAAGTAACCAGAAGGGAGAGAATCCATAGAGTTCTACCACCACAACACTGTCTTAACTGCTCTTATATTCTGTCTTCCCAACTGTTACCATAGATGAATGGTCTACCTCAAGGATATTACTCCAGCAATTTGCTCTCTTGCTTCTACATTATCATTTTCTCTCTACTGCATCATTCCCATCAGCATACAAACATACTGCTGTCTCTCCATTTTAAAAATAAACGTATTTTCTCTTGACCCTTCCCTTGCCAACAAGTATCCCCTTTTAGCAAAACTCTTTAAGTACTTGTCTGTATTCACAGTTGTCAATTTCTCTCCTTCCATTCTCTCTTGTTATTATCTTCATTGAGGTATAATTTACATACAATAAAATTCACCAATTTGTTGGTTTTTGAAAAACGTAAACATCATATAACAACCACCATAATAAGTTATAGAACATTTCCATCATCTGCAAAATGTTTCCACACACCTTTTATCCTGCCTTTTTTTAAATGATTCCATTTTATCTCCACTATTGGTTTACGAATTATACTTGTTTTGGTTTTTTCGATTAATGGTTGTTCTAGGGAGTCCAGTATACATCTTTAATATATCACAGTTTACTTTTGAAAAATATTATACCATATCACATATAATTTAAGAACCTTACAATGGTATATTTCCAAATTCCCCTCTTCCTTTGTACTGTTGTTCTCATATACTTTGCTTCTATGTACGCCTGTAATACATTGCTGGTAGATTTGCTTTAAATAATTATATTTTAAATAACTTTTTTAATAAGAAAACACTTCTGTATTTATGCACATATTTACCATTTCTGGCATTCTTCTTTCTCTATGTACATCCAAGAATCCTTTATTATATCTTTCTGCATAGGGCTACTGGCAATAAACAATCTTAGCTTTTGTTGGCCTTAAATTTTTTTTTTTTCAAACAGAAGATCTCACATAGTTATTACTAAACCAATCTAACAGTAAAGAAGCATAGAAACACAGAGAAAAATCATTTTCCCAATAAAATACATCTGACTGTTCAGATAGTTGTGATGTTTTCAGCTTGATATGATAAGACACTACTGACTATAATACAGATACAATATGTATGCCATCTCATGTGCTATTCCTCAGAGACCCAGCTTGGTTCTTCTCCAGTGTTTCCTCTTGGAGTTGTACCTGATTTTGTTACCAGTTTTCATCCAAATCCATCCAAATTAGGGAATGGGATGATTCTGCTTTTGTTTCTTGGCCAAGAATTGCTCGATTCTGAAAGTCTTGTGAGAAAACTGCTGAGGAACAGAGTCAACTGCATTCATCACAGTGGTAGAGTCAGGAAGTAAGAGCAGTCTTAGAATGTTTTTATTTTGCTTTTATTTTTGAAAAATATTTTCACTGGGCATAGGATTCTGGATTGACGTGATTTTGTTTCTTATAGCACTTCAAAGATACTGTGCTGTTGTCTTCTGGTGTGAAGTCGGCTGTCGATCTTGTCTTGTTTCCCTTGGCTGCTTTAAAGATTTTTCCTGTTATCACTGGATTTCAACAATTGATCATGATATACCTTAAAGCAGTTTAATTTATGTTTATTCTGTTTGGGGTTTCTTGATCTTTTTATGTCTATGGGTTTGTCACTTTCAAGAAATTTGGATTTTTTTCTGGTCATTATTTCTTCAGTTATATTTTATGTCCTCTTCTCTTCCCCAAGTCTCCTCTCCACTAGGACTCCAATTATACATATATTAGACACTTTTATTAGCCCCACAATTCATTGAGGTTGTGGGGTTTTTTCCCTCTGTGCTTCAAGTTTACTTTCTTTTACAGTGTCTTAAAATTCACTTATCTTTCCAGTACTGTATTTTTTTTATTTCTAGAAATTATATTTGGTTTTTAAAAATATATATATATCTTGCATATCTCTCCTAATTAAGTTTACATTTCTCTTGACATCCTTGATCATGTTTATAAGATTTATATTACTTGTTTTAAGGTCCTTGTTTATGAATTCCATGATCCCTGTCATTTTGGTTCTGTTTCTATTGATTGTTTTTTAATCTGATTGTACATCACATTTTACTGATTCTTTGAAGGGCTGGTAATTTTTTAAAAGTTTATTTATTTATTTTGAGACAGAGAGAGAGAGCAGCGGAGGGGCAAAGAGAGGGAGAGAGAACCACAAGCGGGCTGTGCACTAGAAGTGCAACAGGTCTCAATTCCTCAAACTGTGAGATCATGACCTGAGCTGAAATCCAGAGTCAGACACTTAACTGACTGAGCCACCAGGTGCCTCTGAAGGCCTGGTAATTTTTAATTGGATGAAGAGTTGTGAATTTTGCTTTACTTATTACTGTACTGTATTGTATTCCATTAAAGATTGTTGAATTTTTTCTGGCATCCAATTAAGGTACTTGTGGATAATTTTGATCCTTTTGAAAAAGGTTTGCTTTTAAGCTTTCTTAGAGTGGGTCCAGAACAGGCTTTATTCTGGACTAATTTAGTTCTATCACTAAGCCAAGACCCTTCTGAGGACTCCAACCAATGTATTATGGGATCTCCTCATTTTGATTGGTGGGGACATGAATGCCTTCCAACACTATGCAATCTCCAGAAATTGTTCTGGCTCTTTTCCCTGGCCTTGGGGAGTTTCTCTCATTTAAGTGCAGATCAATATTAGCCAAAGACTCTAGAGGGTTCCTGTGGATATCTTCAGGGCTTTTCTCTGTGAAGCACCTCCTTTTCAGTATGTTGCCTTAAAAATCCTAGCTATCTTGATATCCCTGAATTTTGATCTTAATCTCTTCAATTCAGTAAGAGTGTTAGGCTCTTTGGGCTCCTCCTCCCTAGAGTATGACCTGAAAACTGGCTGTAAGCAATAAGCTGGGAGATCATAAAGCTCATCTCATCTCCCTTCTCTCAGTGACCAAAGTCCTGTGCTATCTTTTGTCCAATGTCTGAAAACCATTGTTTCATCTATTTTATCATGCATTTAGTTATTTGTAGTTGAAGGGTAATTCCTATTGCTGCTAATTCTTTCATAGTCAAAGGATACACTCTCCTTTAAACTTATTCTAATCAGCATTTGCTCCAGCATTCTGCTGACACTCTTTGCATCAAGGCCACTAATGATCTCCAAATTGTTAAATCTAATACTACCTATATGTAAGATGCACAAGGGCACCTGGGTGGCTCAGTCGGTTAAGCATCTGACATCAGCTCAGGTCATGATGTCCTGGTCTGTGAGTTTGAGCCCGCGTTGGGCTTTGTGCTGACAACTTAAAGCCTGGAGCCTGTTTCTGATTCTGTGTCTACCACTCTCTCTGCCCCTCCCCCACTCACGCTCTGTCTCTCTCACTCTCAAAAATGAATAAATGTTAAAAAAAAAATTTAAGATGCACAAAAGACCACTAAGTCACCTCCAGAACTGATAAAACTATGATAGATGATGTAAGTAGGGTGGCATGTTAAGAGCACTGAATAAAACTATAGCACTTTAGGTCTAAGGAAAACTAGTCATGGATTCTCAAGACTTTCTTAGATAGCATGAAGCTCATCTAGGTGAAATACAACTTGTTTTAAAACATACCCAGGATTTGATTTTTATTCAGGAATGGTGAAGACAACAGAACAGAAGACAATTGCCATTGAAAGGGTGGTTTGTTACTCACTGTTTGAAGAGGAGAGAGACATTCCACACCACACAGGGCAACATGGGGAAGCACAGGGTCAGATAGGAGGCAGAAGGAGCGAGGGGAAATATGGGCAAAAGCCTTTATTTATGGTTTGTGTGGGAAGGAATGAGTAAGGCAGGGTAAACAGCTGATCAGGCATAGGGCTGCATAGTTTGAATTGTTTCAGTGGGCCCTAGTCTATAGGGGTGGTCCCTAGGTGTCCAGTACCTAGCCCTGGGGTAGTTAGGGCAAAGGAATATTGCCTCCTGGAATATAAAAGTGAGAAAGATGGCGTGGTTTTTGAGTACAGTCTCTGGATTTGTTAGTTTGCATACAATAGGTATGCATATGAAAGGCAAGTTGCTATCTCTAGGAATTAGCTAAACCTGGGAAGGGCAGTCCCTCCCCTGTCCACAAGGACCCAACATGTCAAAACATCATAAAATACATATCATAAGAAACATTAATATACAACAATAACAAATTGATCCACCCTACAAAGACTTATCTTCTTCAGGGAATGAGAGAGGGAAGACATAATGATTTCTAGAGACCCTGGTTCAGTCATAGGCCCAGAGGCAGGGCACCAGATTCATTGCAGTATATGGGCCACTGTCTTCTCTCAGCTGGGTTATGGCAGTCTCCTCCTTGCTTCTATTTTTACTTTTCTTCTCCACGCTATACTCCACTGATGTTTAATTGATACATGTCTGATCACATTGCTTATCTGCTTAACACCCTATAGTGGCTACTCGCTACATAGAATCACTCTCAAACTTCCTTACATGGAATATAATTTAGTCTCATTTCTTGCCATAAACCACTCTTCCCCCTCAATGCCCTACACTCACCAAATCTCCCCTCTCCACACATGGTATAGTCAGTTATACTGAACCTCCCCTAGTTCTTTAAAGACATCATACTCTTTTGGGGCACCTGGGTGGCTCAGTCAGTTGAGTGTCTGACTTTGACCTAGGTCATGATCTCACAGTTCCCAAGCTTAAGCCCTGTGCCGGGCTCTGTGTTGACAGCTCAGAGCCCGGAGCCTGTTTCAGATTCTGTGTCTTCTTCTCTGTCTCTCTCTCTGCCCCTCCCCAACTCATGCTCTGTCTCTATCTCTCAAAAATAATAAATAAACATTAAAACATTTTTTAAAAAAAGACATCAAACTCTTTCTAGTTGTTCATGAGTATTCCCTCTTCAAAGGATCTTTCAGACCTTGATTCAACCATATCCTCCTCAGAGAGGTTTTTCCTGACTGTCCCCCAATCCAACTCAGCTTCAGGGGACCTCCTCAATCTTTGCACAGCACTCACTGCTTTTACTTCTCCCATCTTCCTTGAAGACAGGCACCACGTAAATTTTTCACCTCTGTATTATCAGCACCTAGTACAGTGGTTGGCACATGAGTCTTTTGAGAAATGTATGTACAATGTGTCTGAATGCACAAAGCAGCAGTGTTCTAAGACCAGGCCTAGGTAAACTGGGTTTGAGTGTCCCCAGGGGGGCCTCAGCAGAGACATTGGTTTGAGAAGTGCATCAAGCTTCTAACATTTTTTCCACTGGGATGACTGGGGTTGGGCCTGGGTTGGAGAATTCATAAACCTTCATTCCTGGTCCTGAATTAGAAAGAAACCAATCTCCAGGGGAACAAGCAAGAGGAGATATAGCATTTTCTTGGGAAATCTCTTCTCAGTAAGTTTACTTTGGGCCCTTTAGTTTTTAATGCCCAAACAAGTTGATATGCTTATCAGTAATAGTGCTGTGATTTTATACTGGTTTAAAATGAGGGGTGCCTGTGTGGCTGAGTTGGTTGAGCGACTGACTCTTGATTTTGGCTCAGGTCATGATCTCACGGTTCATGGGTTTGAGCCCCGACTCGGGCTCCAGGCTGACAGTGTGGAGCTTGCTTGGGATTCTGTCTCTCTTCTTTCTCTGCCCCTCCTGCACTCTCTCTCAAAATAAATAAATAAACTTAAAAAAAAGATGTAAAATGAGGACAGGGATGACTACACTTGACAAAAGAAGATGAGCTATAAGAAATCCAGTGTTAAGAAACAATAAAAATTCTAACACTTTATAAATTTTGGGATATCTCTCTTTAATTTCAACATTAGATAAAGGTGATGAATATTACATCTCCATTTTTCTGAAGCCGTATTTCCCAGAAAAAGATAATTAAATTTATGAAAGATTTGAGAGTGAAATTTCCAAGGCTAAGGGAAACTTCCTATGGGAAGAGAAGTTACTCAAACACCTACAAAGGAAGAAGAGATGGGGAGGAGAGTGTGGAGGTGGTAAGTAGCTATAGTCAGTTTTGACTGAGGTCTGGACAAGAGGAACTGGCCTGAAATTGTAGCAAGATGTATTAGGTTAGGCCAGAAGGGAAAGTGTGGAATAAAGACCCAAATCACTCTCTCTCTCTGTTAACACACACACACACACACACACACACACACACACCACACACACACACTAGCAGATTGATTTATACCTAGTTTGTTTAAAAGCAGCTCTGATTCAGAAGAGAAGAGCGTATGTCAGACCATTTTCCAAGGCACCTTCAAATATTAAATATCAGACTTTTTTTCTCCCTCTAGCGGTTCCTTTTGCAAAAGAAAGGGACCCTCTACAGCTGGACTGCTCATTTGAACATATGTCAGCATTGTTTTTTCCACTTTAAGAGATGCTTTCAGAAACTGAAAAAAGAGTGAAAATAACTGATAACATCAACACCAATATCAGAAAAGCAACCATGCTGGTCTGTGGGTACTCTGTACAATATGTTAGTAATAGATGGTGGGAATTGGGGAATAGGAAGGACCTAGGGTTTTTCTTTGTTATTATGTATTGTGAGCCAGGCTTTAGGAAAGATATATCTTACTGTAAATGTTTGCTGTTGAATCCACCAGCACCAACCAGAGCTAAGATTAATGGATTTCAAGATAAAGGCAGATTTAAGTGAATGTAATTTAAGCAAGAAATTGCTAAAATTGAGAGCATTAGACTAGGGAAGCTCAGACAAGGATTTGTGCATTTTAGATAGTTGGCTTAGAAAACCAATTGGTAATGTCCTTTTCAAATCTAAGATTCCTGATGCAGGGGTGTGTGTGTGTGTGTGTGTGTGTGTGTGTATAGGGTACACTGTGTGTAAAATGCCAGCTGCAGCTACTTCCTACTCTGAGAATTCCCCTTCACCGTGCTGTGGCTTTCCATTCCACAAACTCTCCACCAACACGGCATCTGTAGCAACAAGAAGGGTTTTACGGCCTTTCCTGACCTTTTTGTTGCTGATGTTGTTAGAATGGGGAGGGGTGGGGGGGGGGGGAGAGAGAAGTGTCCCAGCTGGGAGCACCCTCTGAGGAGGGGGCAAAGATCTCACCTAGAAAGTTCCACAATTCTCTGATTTGTGCCTCTATGATGTATGAAGCACTTTAGCTGCCGATTGTCAGAATTGTACTATTTAACTATCTTTTGCCATTTTTTTCTTACAGTCTACCCTGTGCCTGCAGTTTTATTTTCAATGGTTATCCTAAGTTTTTCTGGACACTCCCTGAATCTTTTAGACCTGAATTTCTCTTTCTGGGCCTTGGCCTGTACCGCAATACTAATTTTCATGATTGGTTTCCTTTCTAGGCAAAATTGAGGTTTTGGATAAATGTATCCCCAAATGACAAATTGTATGGTTGTCATATATTTGTCTATCTGTAAGTCCTGTCATTAAAAGCAAACAAACAAACAAACAAACAACTAAAGCCATGAGTATTGTGCAAAAAGAAAAGAGTTAACAAGTTGTTTGCAAGCAAAGTGATAGCCAGTTGTATTTTCTGGCAGCAGAAAGGAAGGTGCATTGATTCTGGAATGAGGAAACTTGGGTTCAGATAGAGGGTCTGCTTTTCACTGACTTCGGGCTCTTAACAGCTCTGTAAAATTGAGAGTTAAATGTGGCTGGATATGGAAAGGCCCACAGAAAGTCACCACCAATAAAGGGCAGGAGAATTTGCACTGAATAATTAGGAATTGGGGCAAAATTATGGTTTCAAAAATGCCTATACATTTTCTCTGTGCCCCCCAACACCCAACCAAATACTAAATATTAAAAATACAATACTAAATCTTGAAATACTAAATCTTAAATAAAGAAAAAGAAAGGAAAAATCCCAGGAATGTATGTGAATCTGACGTTGCTTTATTTAGGGCCTTTAGAATAGGTGATACTTTCTATAAAATAAATTTTTTCTAGAGCTGAAATGCAAAAAGACTGAATCATTTTTGTGAAAAATCAAACTCGTCTTGGAAAGCACTTCATCTCCTCAGACAAGGCTCCCACCCCTCTGAAATCCTCCCATCCGCTGTGTGCTTCAACCCCTAGAGGGCAGCATGCCCTCAAAGAAACTCACGCAGGGCCCAATTAGAAGCCATTTAAATGGCCAATTACTTTCCTGAATTGTTTCTTAACAACCTTTAAAAAAAGACCTAAAAAAACCCTCATTAATAACACTAAAGAATGAAAGAGAGTATTAGCAATTTCTAATGACTACCATAGAAGTATGTTTTATTGATGCCATGACATAAAATTAAGAGAAACTGGGGAATCATCCTCACCTTTACTGAAGGAATTCTCAGGAAGAAGCACCTCTGGTTTCTCAGATGGGGCCGCTCCTTCTAAAGTGATTTCCTATCATAACCTCTCCTCGAAGCCTCTCTTCAAAGCTCTGAGTGACGAGGCGAGGGTGAGTGATACCTGCTCTTCCTCACTCCATCCCCTACCTGCTCCGCTTGCTTTCTTTCTTGGCCCAGTAACATATGGGCACTTCATGTATCTGAGACCAGGGTCTTAGTCACCCTTCCTTGGTTTCCAGGATTAACTTTCACTTTCCCTCACTAACACCTATATCACTGCCTCATATGTAATGGAGAAGACACAGGCCCACAACACCTGGACCCCATTCCCCACTCTCCGTGATACAACAAAGCCCACTGCACACACCCCTCAGAGACTCCAAGGCTGACCTCACCCTGTTCTACCCCTAGGGCTCCATTCAGCCTCCTCAGCATCTGCCCTGTGTTCACAAGCCCTGGGTTATAATCCAGGTTCAAACGCTAATCAGGACCTTGTGCAGATTCTAATGTGCAAAATGAAGGCTGAAGCCAAACGACTTCACCCACCTTCTAGACAGAGAGGGATTACAAGTAGAGGACCTGGGAGAACAGGTAACACAATTTCTCCCATTCATAGGAGCTAGCATCTATGCTAATTCTGATTTGACTTTGGGGTTTTTGGTGACTCTCCATCTTTTCTCAAACTGCATTGGTTTAGGCAGATAAAACTATTTGTATCTATGTATGTGATGTTGTCGAAACAGGACACTAGATTTTTTTTTGTTTTTTTCTTAATGAAAAAATCCCCCCAATATTAAAAGGTCGTATCCATTAATTCAATCGAACATTATTTTCATAAGCAAATATGTTTGAAAAAATTAGCAAGTAAATGCATAAATAAATTACCTACATTGAAAGCTGTTACTGGCAGATATGATAACATGTTTCCTGTTAACTAGTTTACATTTCTTTTGAAGTGAATTTCTGGCTGACAGTGTTTATGTCACAGATGGTATCCTCACCTGCTTCATTAAGGCCTGTTTAGAATACAGTTCTAATGTAGGTTTTATTCCATGTAAAGCCACCTAGAGATAATTTTAAATGATCATATCGACTAACAAACACGTAATCAAGAAGCTCTTAAAATTTTATTAAAATTCAAGTCTTTTACCATTAGCAAACCTGCTTCATTAACATATTAATAGATAATGTTCCTGCTCATAATTAGCGTGCATTTTCTTTGCATCATTGTAGTTGAAAGAATTCAGGTGGAGTTTGATAGAAAAGTTGGGGTTTTTTTTGTCTGTCAACAAAGCACCTGGGGGGAACAACCGAGGCTCCTGACCACCATTTCCATCTTAATCATTTGCTTCCTCCTACCCATAATTTTCTCTCCTTCAATCTCATCTCATCATTTATATTCCTCATATTCAGCCCACTATGGATTATAGACATGATAAACAATGAACTACAGGTAACTGGGTATGGATCTGGTCCACTCATTGAAGAATGAATCGCTACCTGCAAGAGAAATCCCAGGCACAAACACTATTTTCATCTAGAGTTTGAGAGAAGTGGGAACATTAAACCTGAAAAGAAGCTCATCTCTTTCTTTAAAATAAAAAAAAAAAAAATGGGGGGGCACCCTGGTGGCTCAGTCAGTTGAACATCCAACTGGTGATTTCAGCTCAGGTCATGATCTCACAGTTCGTGAGATCAAGCCCCATGTCAGGCTCTGTGCTGACATCTCAGAGCCTGCTTGGGATTCTCTCTCTCTCCCTCTCTCTCTAACTCTTCCCTGCTTGCATGAGCATGCTCTCTCTCTCTCAAAATAAATGAAATAAACTTTAAAAAAATAAATATATTTTAAACCACTTATTTAAAATGTGTGTGTGTAGAACAGAGAATATAGCCCATGTCTGTGGTATCTTACAGAGAAGAATGATTCAGGGAGCCATCTAGGGCATTTTTGTTTTTGTTTTTAATGACCACAAGATTAGATTAAGGCTATAATCGAGATCCCTAGAATAAGGCCACAGTGTTACTTTGAAATATTCTCACTTAAGTGATGTATTAATTGTGATACATTAGCAACAAAGGATGGAATTAGTATTATCTCTTAAGGTCACAATCTCATCTTAAGATGGAAAATGATATTTATACCAGAAATAAATATTTATGCTACAAATAGCAATTATGCTGTCATATAGTCTAAACAAGTGGTTAATTCTATTTACCAAAATGGTTCTGAAGCCACACCATTCTGTAACTTTAAAGCTTCTCTGTGATGCAAGGCAGAAACTACTCACACATTCTAGGCCTACTGGAACATCTTCTATGGGTCAGAGATTCATTTTACTTATCAGGAGTACACATTATAGTTCTGCTGTACTTTCATTATCTTAGATCTTAGGAACATCCATCTGGTTATCCCACTCATTTTATCCAGGACCAAATACAGACCCAGAGAAGTTCATCAACTCTGTCTAGGTCTCTCGACTTGTTAGGGGCAGAATTGGGGATTAAACTTCAGGCCTTCAAGTTTATTTATTTATTTTGAAAGAGAGAGTGTCAGCAGGGGAGGGTCAGTGAGAGAGGGGAGGGAGAGAATCCCAAGCAGGCTATGCACAGCACGGGCAGTGTGTAGCCCCATGCAGGGCTTGAACCCATTAACTGTGAGATATGACCTGAGCCAAAACCAAGAGTCAGACACTTAACCAGCTGAGCCACCCAGGCAACCTCTGATTTTTTTTTTTTAAACCACATCTCTTTCTTACCATTTTCTAGTCCTGATTTTCTCAATAAGAGGAAAAAAAATGATATCTATGGATTTTTAAAATGATATAATATGCTGGCTTTGAGGGGAGAGTTAGTTGAATGTAATCACAAAGAATGTTTTCATCACCCACCCAGGACACCACCTAGACAAAGGAGGATTCAAACATACTACTCAAGACTTAGCTGGGACCACCAGGAGAGGTGCTGCCCCTTTGCCTTTCAGCAGTGTGATCCTGAACTAGTATTTCTACACTGATGATTTAAACTTACAGGACTTAGTAAAGCACTGTCCACTAGAATTTTCTGATATGTTAGATATCTAAACTGTCCACTGTGGGAACCACTAGCCATATGGCTATTGAGCACTTAAAATTTGGTTAGTGTATCTGTGGAACTGAATTTTAAATTTTATATCTTCTTAACTAATTTAAATTTAGATAGCTGCATATGGCTGGTGGCTATTGTATTGTATCGTATCGTATCATATCGTATCGTATCGTATGGTATTAGCACAGATTTAGTATATCCCAGAGAAGAGTTAGATTCATATAATGTCAGTGAGCTAGAGACCCCTGGTGGAGGGGACTGTTATCTGCAGGACACCAACACAACTTAAAGAAAGGTAGGTGATTTTTTTCCCCTAAAATGCAGACATTTCAGGACTGTTCACATATTTTGATGCTAGGTGTCAAATTTTCTAGGTATTACAGGATGGAATAATGAGGAAATCAGGGGTTTATTAAATCGATTGATGTTCACTGTAGTCATATCAAGCTTCTGTTACTAGTTTATTGACAGGACACTTAGCAGGACAGTGAAAACTGGTTTAATACACTGCATTGGATTGTCTGGCATGATTAATGAAATGTCCTAGGGCCCCAGGCAGGCCAAAAAGCATTCATCAGGATGGATGGTGGTATCAAATTGAATTACATCAATTAAGACACGATATAGCTTGTAGGAAGTCTGCACCTAAATTCAAGATAATAGCTGTTTGATCACTTGACTAGAGAAGAAATGCCAATGGTCCTTCTACCCCCTTGCTGACCTACAACCACACACAGTTGCTCCCATAAAGCTAAGGTAAACTGGTGTCATTATATCAAGTTTAAAAGGGGAGATTTTATCTTTTCTCTCTCTTCAACTGTGCTTCTTAAAATGGAGCTTGCTGATATATTTGGTTAATTTCTGATCCTACTGCCTGCTATACTATTTGTTTTTCTCTTTAGCCATCAAAAGCCATAATTACCCAAACTATGGTCTTTATTACGTTCCCTGTCCAGGGAATTGAGGGCTCCCTCTCCTTTCTCTGGCTGTTCTTATTTCTCCTATATTCTGTCTTTGCTTGGTTTCAATCCCAAGACTCCTGCTTTCTTGACTGAAAACTCCCAAAGTACCAACGACAAAGACTGCTAGCTGACCCTTATAGT
The DNA here is from genome assembly GCF_014898765.1 of Herpailurus yagouaroundi. NCBI lineage: Eukaryota > Metazoa > Chordata > Mammalia > Carnivora > Felidae > Herpailurus > Herpailurus yagouaroundi. The sequence continues at coordinate 14,858,411 of NW_024412396.1, read as the reverse complement.
TGCCAAAATTAATAGAACCAACTTTGAGCTAGCATATTCTGAGCATTTTCAATGTGTAAACTTCTTAAAAACAATGCTCAGGGTATGCTAGCTGCTATTATTAGTATGTAAAAATCTTAAAATCCTATGTAGCCAGGCCCATCACTAATGGCTTTCGAGTTTTCTAAATTATATAAGCAGTTCTCCCCCCACACCTCAAAGTTGTCCAAATACCTTCCTAAATACCTGCAGATAATTTGATTATATACCTGGAAAATCAATGATACTCTATTATAAATAATAAGAATTAATGAGAATAAATTGAGAAAGTAGCTAGTTATAAATTTTCAAAGAAAACATAGTAATAACTAAAACTGGAACTGAATTTTAAATTTTATTTAATCTTAACTAATTTAAATTTAGATAGCCACATGTGGCTGGTGGCTATTATGTTGGGCAGTGCAGATTTAGTATATGCCTTGGAAGAGTTACATTCAGATAATGTCAGTGAATTGGCCCGTGAGTTTAAACATACTCAGGTATGACTTGAACAAGAAAGAACCTATAGAGAAAAATCATGACATTGTATTATAGTACATGAACAACGAAGGTTGATGGGGGTGGGGAAGGGGAAAGTGAGTGATGGGCATTGAGGCGGGCACCTGTTGGGATGAGCACTGGATGTTGTAAGGAAACCAATTTGACAATTATATATAAAAATTAAAAAAAAATAAAGTACATAAACAAGACATGAATCAATGTAAAGACATACTATGTTCTGGATGGGAAGATGACAATAGGATTTTCTTAGAGCTAAAAAAGTATATATGTATCTGTATACACACACACACACACACACACACACACATTCATGTGGAATAATAAACACATTAGAATTGCCATGAAAGATTTTTAAAGTTGGTAAAATGTGCCCCAGACATAAAAATCTACTATAAAGCTGCTATGAACAAAACAATATGACAATGACACATAACTAGGATAGTCAGAGAACTCATTACAAAGTTCAGCCTTAGGGGCACTTTGGTGGCTCAGTCTGTTGAGCGTCAGATTTTGGCTCAGGTCATGATCTCACAGTTAGTGAGTTCAGGTCCTACGTCAGGGTTTGCACTAACAATGTGGAGCCTGCTTCAGATTCTGTCTCCTCGTCTGCATCCCCCCCTCCTCTCTCTCTCAAAAATAAATAAACATTAAAAAAATTTTAAAGAGAAAGTTCAGCCTTAGATCCAAGTTCATAAGTGTGTCATTTCAGTTCACTGAGACAAGAATAGTTTAATGAATGATCTTGGCAAAACTCATCTCCCATATAGAAGAAAACGTGGTTAGATCTCCATCGCATACCCCACAAAAATTTTTAAATCTGCCTAGAGTTATATTATTTAAAAAAATTTTTTTTAATGTTTATTATTTTTGAGAGACAGAGAGAGACAGAGTGGAAGCAGGGGAGGGGCAGAGAGAGAGGAGACACAGAATTCAGAGCAGGCTCCAGACTCTGAGCTGTCAGCACAGAGCCGGCCGTGGGACTCGAACTCACAGACCATGAGATCACGACCTGAGCTGAAGTTGGCTGCTTAAGTGGCTGAGCCACCCATGTGTCCCCAGAGTTATTTTATTCTCAATAAATCACTGGGAACCTCCAATTTCACTTAAAAATCTTTTTTTTTTTTTAATTTAGAGAGAGAGAGAGCGTGGGAGCAGGGGAGAGGGGCAGAAGGAGAGAGAGAGAGAGAGAGAAAGAGACAGAAAATCCCAAGCAGGTAACACCCCCAGCACGGAGCAGGATTTGGGGCTCAATTTCATGATGCTGGGACCACAACCTGAGCTGAATGCAAGAGTTGGTCACTCAACAGACTGAGCCATCCAGGCACCCCTCACTTTTTGATATAAAGATTGTATCAGTTAAAAGAGGCCAGAGGTATAGATATCCTCTGTAAAAAGTTTATAGTTCAAATCTCCATTTTCCTTAAAAAATATAAGATATATTTTATAACTTATTAAAAAAAGATATAAGCACCTGAAACTAATGTAGCACTGTGTTTCATTGTCTATTATACTCAAATTTTAAAAAGATATAAAATAGATACTAATATTCTCACTTTTTAGATGAAATATTAAATTGCCTTATTCTCAATAATTGGAGACCAAAAAATGACATTAGAGACCCATATTTTTTAAATTCTAGTACTCCAGGAATGCTTGGGTGGCTCAGTCAGTTGAGCATCTGACTTTGGCTCAGGTCATGATCTCATGATTTGTGGGTTCAAGCCCCACGTCAGGCTTTGCACTGACAGCGTGGAGACTGCTTCGGATTCTCTGTCCCCCTCTCTCTGCCCCTTTCCCGCTCACATGGGTGCTCTCTGTCAAAAATAAATAAACATTTAAAAATATTTCTAAAACATTCCAGTACTCCATTATGCAGTATCTTACTGTTTTAAATTTTCCTCTTGTTCTGGTTTTAGCACTGAGAGTCTTGCATGCGGGGGAACCCGCAGTCCTGGGCAACTAGACAATTGGTTACCCTACAAAAGATCTTCTCTTTTACAACCTAAGACAAACCATAACAATAATAGGCCCAAAAAAATTGGTGAAACTATCGAGCCATAACTTTGATGAGGACTCTGATGTGAAGAATCATTATCAGCTTGAAGAATTTCTAATACTTTTAATTATAGACAGTATTAGGTGATTTATTGAGTATGACTGACTCCCTGTGGAGAAAATTAGTAAAGTATATTCATGAAACTGCCATCCTAACTGACAGGAATATGTGACAAGATAAAAAAACAAATAAATAATAGTTATTTATCAATAACCAAGTTTAATGAATTGTTTTGTTACTTTTCCTGTCCCTGTGCATGTTAGCTACTGCATTGCTAGAAGCCAGATAGCTAATTACCTACATGAGTGATAGATCAATCTGTGCCAAATCTCAAATCTTGAACTTAAAAAAATCATTTCCTTCTTTTTTTTTTATTTTTTTTTATTTTTTTTTTAAATTTTTTTTTTTTAATGTTTATGTTTATTTTTTTTGAGACAGAGAAAGACAGAGCATGAACGGGGGAGGGGCAGAGAGAGAGGGAGACACAGAATCGGAAGTGGGCTCCAGGCTCTGAGCCATCAGCCCAGAGCCTGACGCGGGGCTCGAACTCACGGACCGCGAGATCGTGACCTGAGCCGAAGTCGGACGCTCAACCGACTGAGCCACCCAGGCGCCCCAATCATTTCCTTCTTTATTGCTTTTATTTACTTAATTTTCGATCATCTATATTTACTCAGTATTTGTGTAAGTAAAAAATTATAATGAGTAGTTTGATTATTAAACAGTTAAAAGTTTTTCTACATTATCATAGACTTTGAACAAATTCCTTTTCCCTTTGAATAATCAAAAATTTTTTAATGTTTTTATTTATTTTTGAGAGAGAGAGAGACAGAGAGAACACAAGCAGGGGAGGGGCAGAGAGAGAGAGAGGGAGACACAGAATCTGAAGCAGGCTCCAGGCTCCCACCTGTCAGCACAGAGCCCTGCACAGGGCTGGAACTCGTGAACCGTGAGATCATGACCTGAGCCAAAGTCCAATGTTTAACCGACTGAGCCACCCAGGCGCCCCGAATCATCAAATTTTAATCTAGCATTGCACTGAAGCCCAGCAGTGGTGGAGTAGAAAGAGTCTGCACTTTGGAGTCAGACAGATTTACTTGGTTGTATGATCTTGTATAAGTTACTTAGCCTTGCTGATTCCAGTTTCTCCCTCTATAAAATATGTATAATACCAACCATCTCAAAGAATTGTGTGAGAATCAAATATCATTGTAGATAAACCACCTGGCAAATGACAGATTCTCAGGAACTAAAAACAGTATATGCGACGATTAACTGTAAAACAAAATAGATGTTAACAGGCAGTTAGAAATACCACTGAACCAGGCAACAATATTTGGATTAAGATCAAACTTGTCACTTACTGGGGCACCTGAGTGGCTCATTTGGTTAAGCATCCAACTTTTGATTTCGACTCAGGTCATGATCTCAAGCTTTGTGAGACTGAGCCCCACATCAGACTCCATGCTGACAGCATGGAGATTACTTGGGATTCTCTCTCCCTCTCTCGCCGCCCTCCTCCTGCTCGTGCTTTCTCTCAAATTGAAAAAATAAACATTAAAAAAAACTTGGGGGTGCTTGGGTGGCTCAGTGGATTAAGCATCTGACTTCAGCTCAGGTCATGATCTTACAGTTCGTGGGTTCGAGCCCTGCAACGGGCTCTGCTGACAGCTCAGAGCCTGGAGCCTGCTTCACATTCTGTCTCTGTTCTGTCTCTCTGCCCCTCCCCTGTTCGTGCTCACTCACGCTCTTTCTCTCTCTCTCAAATATAAAATAAAACATAAAAAATTTTAAAAAACTTGCCCCCTACTAACACTGAACTTTAAATATACCCTTAACTCTGATGTTCAGTTACCTCAACTGTAAAATGAGAATGATTTATCCCTGTGTAACTCAAAGGGTTTTGAAGCTAATTTTGTGTCACCTTTGAAACTCAAATGAGAATATTCCTCAGAGTGCACTGAAGTTTGAAGTCCCAGCTCTAGGGCACCAGGGTGGCTCAGTTGGTTAAGCATCCAACTTTGGCTCAGGTCATGATCTTGTGGTCTGTGAGTTCAAGACCTGTGTTGGGCTTTGTGCTGACAGCTGGGAGCCTAGAGCCTGCTTCAGATTCTGTGTCTCCCTCTCTCTCTGCCCCTCCCACACTCACACTCTAATTCTCTCTCCTTCAAAAACAAAAAAACATAAAAAAAATTTGAAGTCCCAAACCTTAGTTTTATAATTTTAAAGAAATATAAAGAAAAATGGAGATTTACAACAAGGGGTTTTATACCTAATTTCCTCCAACAGTTTAAGGTTGAAATGAATTTGCACTATGAGAGGACTCTTCAGCTTAAAAGTTATATTTGGGGTTGAATCACTTTGTGTAGTGTTTTATACTTTTAACTTGCCTTGAGAACAGAACAATGAGGGGCGCCTGGGTGGCGCAGTCGGTTGGGCGTCCAACTTCAGCCAGGTCACGATCTCGCGGTCCGTGAGTTCGAGCCCCGCGTCGGGCTCTGGGCTGATGGCTCAGAGCCTGGAGCCTGTTTCCGATTCTGTGTCTCCCTCTCTCTCTGCCCCTCCCCCGTTCATGCTCTGTCTCTCTCTGTCCCAAAAATAAATAAACGTTGAGAACAGAACAATGAGAAAAGTATGCTTTATTTCCATGAATGAATGACAATAGTAAATGGACAAAATTGTGATATGGTGCTTATTTCACAATATTTTTCTTCTGAAACTAGATGTATGTTGGCCTGTGTTTTTAAACAGCGCAAACAATTTTTCCTGTAAAAGGCTGGTAGTAAATATTTTCAGCTTTGTAAACTGTGTGGTCTCCCTGTCTACTATTCAACTGTGCTGTTGCACTGTAAAAGCAGACATAGACAAAAAATAGACTAATGGGTATAACCCTGTTCCAACAAAAGTTTGTTTATGAAAACAGGCAGCAGAGGTTGGCCTGTGGGCCATAGTTTTAAACCTCTCAGAGATTCATTGTTTGGCCATTTGGGCCCTCAAGACTGTTGAGTTAGAAGAATAAAGGTAACTAACTTAGGCTGTTAAAGCAAAAAAGACTGGAAGGAGTTGAAAATCATAGTAGCAGCTCATTGTTCCCTTTTTTTTTTTTTTTTTTTAGTTTATTTATTTGTTTAGAGAGAGAGCATGCATGCACACGCAAGCAGGGGAGGGGCAAAGAGAGAGGGAGAGAGAGAAACCCAACCAGCCTCTGTGCTCAGCTAAATTGCACAACCATGAGATCATGACCTGAACTGATATCAAGAGTTCGACATTCAACGGACTGAGCCACCCAGGCACCCCTCATTGTTCCTCTTTAAATTAAATCCAGCATTGGAGAGGATGTGAAGAAACGGGAACCCTCTTGCACTGTTGGTGGGAATGCAAACTGGTGCAGCCACTCTGGAAAACAGTGTGGAGGTTCCTCAAAAAATTAAAAATGGACCTACCCTCTGACCCAGCAGTAGCACTGCTAGGAATTTACCCAAGGGATACAGGAGTACTGATGCAGAGGGGCACTTGTACCCCAATGTTTATAGCAGCACTCTCAACAATAGCCAAATTGTGGAAAAAGCCTAAATGTCCATCAACTGATGAATGGATAAAGCAATCGTGGTTTATATACACAATGGAGTACTACGTGGCAATGAGAAAGAATGAAATATGGCCCTTTGTAGCAACGTGGATGGAACTGGAGAGTGTGATGCTAAGTGAAATCAGCCATACAGAGAAAGACAGATACCATATGTTTTCACTCTTATGTGGATCCTGAGAAACTTAACAGAAACCCATGGGGGAGGGGAAGGAAAAAAAAAAGAAAAAAAAGAGGTTAGAGTGGGAGAGAGAGCCAAAGCATAAGAGACTGTTAAAAACTGAGAACAAACTGAGGGTTGATGGGGGGTGGGAGGGAAGGGAGGGTAGGTGATGGGCATTGAAGAGGGCATCTTTTGGGATGAGCACTGGGTGTTGTATGGAAACTAATTTGACAATAAATTTCATATAATAAAAATAAATTAATTAATTAATTAAATCCAGCATTGAACATTTAGAACTACCAGAATGTGGCAAGATATCTACGTATTCTTTAATTCTCCTTTATGTTCATGTCCACACATCAGCTATCCTACCATAAGTTTTGCCTCAGTTAGATATCCACGACCTCCAAGGTTGACCCTCATTTGGCTATTTTGTTCCTTCCCAGCCAAGATGTAGCTCCTAGTCACCAGCTCAGTTCCTTGTCCCTTAAATGGGTTCCTGGCAAGACCAGTGCATGATTTTCAGGGTACAGTGAAAAATTAAAATGCCAGACACTTTGTTCCAGCAGCAGGAATTCAGTGCCACTAAAGGCACTAAATATAAAACTAAACACTCTCACCATGTGATCCATCAATCAAGCTCCTTGGTGTTTACCCAAAGGAGTTGAAAACTCATGCCACAGAAAAACCTGCACATGGATGTTTAAAGCAGCTTTATTAGCAATTGCCAAAACTTGGAAACAATCAAGATGTCCTTTAGTAGGTGAATGGATAAATACACTGTGGTACATCCAGACAATGGAATATTATTCAGCACTAAAAATAAATAAATAACCATGAAAAGCCATGGAGGAAACTTAAATATATATTAGTGAAAGAAAGAAGCAATCAGAAAAGTCTACAAACTGTACAATTTCACTAAATGAAATAGTAGAAAAGGCAAAACTACAGAGATAATAAAAAGATTAGTCGGGTGCCCCTGGCTGGCAGTAGAGCTTGGGACTCTTGATCTTGAGGTCATGAGTTCGAAACCCACATTGGGGGTAGAGTTTACTTAAAAAAACAAATAAATAAAAAATAAAAAGATGAGTGGTTACCAGAAGTTAGTGGGGAGAGAGGAATGAATATAGGCAGAGCACGGAGGATTTTTAGGGCAGTGACCCTGCTTTGTTTGATACTATAATGGTAGATACATGTCATGATATATTTGTCCAAACCCATAGAATGCACAACATGAAGAGTGAACTCTAATTTAAAGTATGGACTCTGGGTGACAAGGTTATGTCAGTGTAGTTTCATCACTTGTAACAAATGTACCCCTCTGGTGGGGGATATTGATAATGGGGAACCTATGCATGCATAGGGGCAGGGGATATAGGAAATCTCTGTACCTTTCCTTTAATTTTGCTGTGTACCTAAAACTGCTCTAAAAAGTAAAGTCTGTTTTTAAAAATGGGAAATGAGATTGTCTCCTTGACAAATTTTGACCACCATGCTTCCTTGAATAGATTGTGACTACATCTTATATTAGTTATTGATTCCTCACATTTCTTCCAAGAGTCCCTGGAAACTTTCAGTGCTGAGATTTCACTATCTAGCACCCAAAAAGAGGCTTTCATTACCCTAAGCTCTGTTCTAATTGTCCAAGGAAATAGGTTCTCTCTTCTATCTTTTGTAATTCCTCTATCCAGGACATTTTTTCTCAGCTAATGTTAGTACCAAGAAACCCTAAATATCCTTTAATGGTCAATTCTTCTGTCTGTTTGAAACTGTTTCCTCTTTTTATTCAAGTCCCTGGGGCTTGATTGAAGTACACTAGTTTGTGCAGATTTTATAAGTTATTGTTTTATAAGTTACTAAATCTCATGTCTTATATTTCTCAGCATAGACTTAAAATCAGACTCTTTTACCTGAAAATTAAAATAAATTATAAAATGTTCTTTAAAAAAACCAATGGAGGGGTGCCTGGGTGGCTAAGTTGGTTAAGTGACCAGCTCTTGATTTCAGCTCAGGTCATGATCTCATGGTTGATGAGTTCGAGCCTCACATTGGGCTCTGCACTGAGCATGGAGCCTGCTTAGGTTTCTCTCTCTCTGTCTCTCTCTCTTTGCCCCTCCCCTGTGGGTGCACTTTCTTTCTTGCAAAATAAATAATAAGTAAACTTAAAAAAAAATCCAATGGAAGGAGTGAAGAACTGATACATGATCCAACATGGACAAATCTCAAAAACATGATACTAAGTGAAAGAAGCCAAACACAAAGACCACATGTTGTATGATTCAACTCATAGGAAATGCCCAGAATAGGCAAATCTTTACAGACTGAAAGTAGATTAGTGATTGATTAGGGCTGGGGGAAGGAACGGGGAGTGACTGCTAATGGACATGAGGTTTCTTTCCAAGCTTATGGAAATGTTCTAAAATTGGACAGCTGAACAATTCTGCAAATACACTAAAACCATTGAATTGCATATTCACAATGGAAATTTTTATTGTATGGAAATTACATCTCAATAAAGTGTTTAAAAATAAAATCAATGGATATGAGCCTCTGTTGGACATAAAAATCTAATTCTAGCTCTTCTCTTCTTAACCTCTCCTTTTCTCTTCCTTTTTGCGACTTTCTATTTTTATTCCTTCTAGAGTAGCCTTCTAAAGCTCATTCAAGAACATCACAAGTTTTCTTTTTAAAAATGCATTTAATACATGAAAATCTAAGTAGGGACAACCAGTAAAGTATGAAGTTATGATTTGTTTTATGACATCCTCCCTCATTTCCATAAGTTGGAAAATTTGCCTAATAAATTATGAAAAGTTTATTTAGGTTTTTATGAAAATCTGCTTATTTTATGAAAAATATCAAGGCAGGGGTTGAGAAGAGAGGTGACCCCAGATAGGGCTGCTGCTATGATGTGAATGTTTGTGACCTCCCTAAATTCATATGTTGAAGCCTAATACCTAACATGATGATGTTTGGAGGGGGGCCTTTGAGAGGTAATTAGGTCACGAGGGTGGAGCTCTCATGAATGGGATTAGTGCCCTTATAACAAGAGTCCCAAGAAAACTTGCTTCTTCTCTCTCTGTTCTCTGCCACATTAGGATACACTGAGGAGATGGCCATCTGCAAACCAGGAAGCAGATCTCACCAGACACTGGATCTGTTGGCACCTTGATCTTGGACTCCCCAGCCTTCAGAACTGTGAGAAATGTTTGTTGTTTAAGCCACCCGGTATATGGTATGTTTGTTATAGTAGCTCCTACCTGACAGCACCAGATTCCCCCAGAGTTCACAGCACTGGGACAAAGTTGCTGCCAGTATCAAAACTTTGGCTACAGGGATGCCTGGGTGCCTCGGTAGTTAAGCATCTGACTTTGGCTCAGGTCGTGATCTCTTGGTTTATGGGTTCAAGCCCTGCATCGGGCTCTGTGCTGACAGCTCAGAGCCTGGAGCTTGCTTCAGGTTCTGTGTCTCCCTCTGTCTCTGCTGCTCCCCCACTCACACTCTGTCTCTCTCTCAAAAACAAACAAATAAATAAATAAATAAATAAATAAACAAACAAACAAACATCAAAAAATATATTAAAAAAAAAAATCTTTGGTTACGTAAACAGTCCCTAAACATATATTATTTGTCTGGTTGCAGGACCTGAACTAGAAAAAAGCAATAGAGAGAAGCTAAATATAAGTTAATACTAACAACTGCCATTATTGGCCATTGATATGCACCAGGCACTGTGCTTGCTGAGTGCTTTACACACATTCAGCTAATCAACACAACAATCAATCTTATGGGCAATTATTATCTCTAAAATACAAATAGAAAAATTGAGACTCAGAGAAGTTAAATAACCTGCCCTAGGCCTCACAGCTAGTAAACTAATCTCCATATGTGTAATCAGACCTCTCATTCAGTGAAGAACCCCAGAAAAATTACTTCTACAGCCTAAATCCCAGAGAGTAGAGGGCACTCAAAGTTCCATTTTAGAACCCACTAGTTGTATGGTATAGCATTAAAACTAGAGTTATCATCAATGAAGTAGTTGTTTTCTTTACGTTTGCCTGTTGTGGTTCAGATTGCTGAGTCTCTTCCCCCAGAGAATGAAAATATACTTTAGAGCTTTAACTCATAACAAAGGGAAATATGTCATCTTACTACTTATTTTAAACCACCCCCTGGAGTGCTATGATTTACCCATCTTTGATCAAATGTTCTTCCCAAGCAGGATGATTTTATGAATTTTCCGGAGCTGTGTTAAATGGCATCCCATTAGCATCAACATGAATGAGAAGCGAGGGGGTGGGCTCCTCACAAAAGCATGACCTCTTATTAGTTGCTATTCTGATACTTCATTTGTCAGCACTGATTTAATGGTGGGAAGAGAAGGCTCATAGGAGATTATGTAGAAAGACTATGCTACACTTTGTAGCCTTTCTCAAGCCATCAGAATAAAGAATTGACTGCTACTTACATCCATAATTATATGTGGCATTTTGGCTCTGTAATTAAATTCAAAATAAGTCACATGCAGCAATTTGTTAAATTTAAATAGTGTTACAAAAAATAAAAAAGATCACTGAATGATACGAGCTTCTGAACTTAGAGATATGACTTGAGGAAAGACTCATTCACTCAAACTAGTAGGGATTATCGCTGTAAAAATAAACTCAGTAACACTTAATTCTGTGAATCTAGGATGTATTAGAATCTGTGCCATTGGATGGGATTATACAATAAATAAGAAATTCAAAACTTTAAGTTCAAATAAGTAATGTTCATAGGCTGGTTTCAATTTGTTATCCAAATGTTCTTTAAGAAATACGTGTAATATTTATTAAAATCTAGTAGGATTTTCCCAGTCCTTAAGAAGAACTGAGTTAACAAAGAAGAGATTATTCAAATCAGTAGCAAGAACTAGGACAAATCAAAATAACTGTGTATAACAACAAAAACACTGGATGCTTGCTGAATATTTTTTGGTTGAAAAGCACTTTTTTTTTTAATTTTTTTTTCAACGTTTATTTATTTTTGGGACAGAGAGAGACAGAGTATGAACGGGCGAGGGGCAGAGAGAGAGGGAGACACAGAATCGGAAACAGGCTCCAGGCTCTGAGCCATCAGCCCAGAGCCCGACGCGGGGCTCGAACTCAGGGAGCGCGAGATCGTGACCTGGCTGAAGTCGGACGCTTAACCGACTGCGCCACCCAGGCGCCCCGAAAAGCGCTTTTATATAGGTACAGATATCCCAGGAGAGTCCAGAAAAAAAACACTTGATTTGTGATCACTTTAAGCTGTTCTCTGTCAGGTGGAGGAAACAGGCAATGTGGGACAGGGAGAATTGGGTAGCCCAAAGCTAGACTTGCCCAATGGATATGATAGAGAGTGGGGGGGGGGGGGTGGTTGATAAGGGGATTTTTGCCAGTGTTGTCATAGACAGAACTTGAATGTCCAGAACCTGGATATTAGGCATGGATGATATAGCACACACAGTGTGCTGGTGTGGCTGGAAGTTTAAAAGGCTTCACTTCTCCAGTTGGGTGGAGTATCTTACTTTCAGCAAGCTAACAGGAAGGCATTAAACTTCTAGTATGATGTGAAGGAGACAATGGGAAGCCATATCTATCTACCTGTATCTCTATCATGGGTATAAACTTTGCTCTGCTTGTTGGTTGCTTTAATAAATTAAAGTAAAGGCAAACTTGAACCAAGTCTAAGTTATTGTTCTTGCCTATCCTTGAAACTGAACCAAACATTATAGTTTTCTGAATACACTGTATTCATCCTCTATGGCCAAAACCAGGTTCCCAATAATCTGAATTATGAGTTATTCAGTCTGTTATGAATTTATATAATATATATATATATGGTTATATATAATTTCATATATATATATATATATATATATGGATATATATAAGTTCTTATAAAGTTAGATATAAACCTATAATATGACCCAGCATGCAATCCCATGCCTAGAGAGGTAGCTAAGAAAAATGAATACTAATGACTGATTAGTGATTGTGTGATTAAACACAGAAATCGGTATTTACATGCTGCTGGGAGCTTTGTTCTTAATTGCATGCGCGCGCGCGTGCGCACACACACACACACACACACACACACACACACCTGAAAACAACCCATATGTTCTTTAACTGGTGAAGTAATGAATAAACAAGCTATGGTACATCCATACAAAGGAATACTCCTCAGCAGTAAAAAGGTATGAACCACTGGTACATGTAACAAAATTGATAAATCTCAAACACATTATGCTAAGTAAAAGAAACCACACTCAAAAGGCTATATATTATGTGATTCCATTTATATGAAGTTCTGGAAAAGGTAAAATTATAGGGCCAGAAAATAGATCTGTGGTTGCCAGGGGCTAAGAGTAAGAAGAGTTGACTGCAAAAGAATGGCACAAGAGAATTTGAGAGATGACTAGACTGCCATGATTTCCACAAGAATGACACTGAAAGATAACCCCTTTAGTGGGTGTAGAGTGCTTGGGGGAACAAATTTGGGAGTCATTTCAGTGGTGTCTCCTCCTTTCAGTACTCCTGAAGACAATGGGCCCCAGCTGCTGCAGCCTAAGGGCTTTTCCTGTGCAAAAGGAAGGAAAGGAAAACTATTTTATTGAATTCCCACTGTGGTGCCTGAAAGAGCTGAGAATAAGAAGTTTTACACACATCTCATTTTATCTTCATAACAGCTTATCATCCCCATTTTACACATAAGGAAACTGGGGCTCAAGTGATCCATTGAGAGTGAACTCAGGTACCTCTATGCTTAACTGACTCTCACCTTATTGAGCACAGACAATGGACTCACACACTTGTTATTAACCTTTCTTTCCTGTTACAGAGTCACAAAAATTTTCTACACCTAGAATATGGAACTACATCTATTCTGGAGGAAGGAGGGAGCACCCTTTTCTAATTTGTACAAAAGTGCTATCTGGGCAAATAGTGGACCTAGAGTTTTTTCACTGGCCCTGACTGCCTGCCCTGCTGCTGGTAAGTGATCACGATGCCTACCTCTACAGACCACCCTTATCCACTGGAGCCCATGTTCCTCTGGCCTCGGGGATGAGAGTTTGGGCTGGTATATCTGGGGGAGGGAAAAATTCTCTGGAGTCTGACAGACAGGATGGGGAAGTCAGGAGGGCAGAAGCAGAGGACAAAAAAAAAAAACCTAAGAAGTTGAAGGATGAGGGCAACAAAGTATAACAGTGGAGCCACCAGGAAAGTCTAACTGCTTTGTCTTATGCAATCATTGGGTAAGCTTTCAGAGTTTGCTTACCCTAGAAAAACTAGTTCTCTGGTTAATCAATCTGGGTGAATCAACATCCAGACCGGAGTCGTAAAAGCTCATCCCCTATAAACTGAAATTGTATCCCAGTTTTTAACTCTAGGAGAAAAGTGGGAGCCAAAATGGTTGATAAGGTTTGTGACTGAGTGTTTCATCTGCCATGTCTGTACAAGTCTAAGTTGCTTTTCACTACAGTCTTCCAGGCAACACCATTGGGGTTCTACCAGTCTAGTCTCTACTGCGATGGACTAATTCCCTTGTCCCTAATGGAGTAGAACTGGTCTTGAAAGAAATGACAAAAGCTATGTTTAATTGAAGTTCTATCCCAAAGCCTATAGAAAAGAGTGTTGTAGTCATTAATGCCATTCATCAAATACTTTCACACTTCTGGAGCATGTTAGGAATGTCCATCCTGGCCCCTTCATGGTTCAGTGAGGCCATGTGTCTATTTCTGGCCTATGAATTGTTGGCAGAAATGAAATGTGGCACTTTTAATGTCCTCTGGCATGGAAATGGGCTATGTTAGAGACTTTGCCTGCTCTCACGGCCTGGATTTCCCAGTTGTCACAGTGAGCAGAACACCCTGCTGAATCACAATGGACATGTTGTTTTCAGGCGTTGAGATTTTTTGTTGTTGTTACCACTGCATAATCTGTACTGACTGATATAATAGCTTTTTGGTTTAAAAAAAATTTTTAATGTTTATTTATTATTTTGAAAGAGAGACAGAAACACAGAGAGACAGAGTGCAAGCAGGGGGAGGGGCAGAGAGAGAGGAAGACACAGAATCCAAAGCAGGCTCCAGGCTCTGAGCTGTCAGCACAGAGCCTGATGTGGGGCTTGAACTCATGGACTGCAAGATCATGACCTGAGCTGAAGCAGATGCTTACCCAACTGAGCCACCCAGGCACCCCTACAATACCTTTTTGGTTTTAAATAATGTTTGCTGGGTTTTATGTTTTGGTAGGCTAAGAAAAGTGATTTATGACCTATATTTCTAGTTACCACTGTTCTCACTGAGTTATATAGTAATATGATATAAAAATTTTCAAAACAAAAATATAGCACTGTGTTTGAAACTGTCTAAAAACAAATTGTCTAGGGGCACCTAGGTGGCTCCGTTAGTTAAGTGTCCAACTCTTGATTTTGACTCAATCATGATCTCACTGTTCATGAGTTCCAGACCCAAGTGAGGCTCTGTGCTGACAGTGTGGACCCTGCTTAGGGTTCTCTCCCTTTCTCTCTGTCCCTCCCCTGCCCACTCATGCCTGCACACGTGCTCTTTCTCTCTCTCAAAATAAGTAAACTTAAAAAAAAGTTAATTATCAAAATTAAATAAATAAAAATAAATTTTCTATAATTACCTTAATAAAATTCCATCAAAGTAGGAAGATATCCAAATTAAATACTTATCACAAAACCATCAGGCTAATTAAGCTTTTATATGTCTCTAATACAATGTTCCTTTAAGAAGAACTCAATAATAAACCTTTAATGTTGACGGAAACAAGTTTTAAATTTTATTAATTTGTATATTAACCATTACTTTATCACTTATGTTATCATCTGTCTGATGTGTTGGAAACATTTTGAAAAGCTAAAAGACAAAGGTTCGTAAATGTTCACAAAAAAAAAGAAAATATTAAAACCATTAGAACTGTAGGATTTTATTACCATCTTTTAAAAATATCATTAGCTTTTAGAATGTTATGTACTGTATGGAGCATGTAAGAGAATATATTCACAATGAAACACTTTTTCTTTAACTTTCAAACTTGCCAGCATGCACAATACTACTTTGAAGCTGTTCATTATTCTTAAAGAATACGTGTTTATTTTTTACCTTATGTGTCCTTAACAGGGGCATGAGAATAAGAATAGACATTAAGAATCTTAGACAATAAGAACCTATTTTAGTCAAATACTAAGACCCAAAGAAAAAGTCCTTAAATGTTTACTTCTGAGATTCCAAGAGCTATCTGGATCCTACTTTCCACAGACTTGCTGTGTTTCATTGATTCTAAGATACATTCTTAAAAATGTTTACATTTTACATCTTAACATTACTATTTTCCTCTAAATTCTGTAGACAATCACCCTATTGTCATCAGATACTTAATTTTGTATATCTGGGAATAACATGGCTTATTTCTTCAAAGACAACTTAATTCTATCTAAATGCTTCTAGAATTTTTTATGTTTTATAATTAGCAAATATTTTATATTTAGCAAAACCCTCCAAAATATAGTGGCTTAAAGATGCAATGATTTATTATTTGTCAGGGTTCCATGAGTGAGCTAGGCAGTTTCTCTGCTGGCTTCACGTGGCACCCTTGAACAACTGCATTTACTTGAACGATCAGCTGGGCTGAAAGATACACAGTGACCTAACTCACGTGTCTGGCAGTTGTTCCTGGCTGTCAGGTGTGGAGTCTACTTTCCTCCATGAGGCCTCTCATCCTCCATTTGGCTAGACTGGATTCTTTTTGTGGCAGTGTTCACTGCCACCACATTCTATTGGTCGCTACAACACCCACTCAGACTGAATGGGTGAGAAATTAGATTACAATTTTTGATGGGATATCCCCCCAAGAATTTGTGGCCATATTTACTCCCATCCACTATCTGGCCATAATTATTTACATTTCTCCAACATATATAAGACACTTAACTCCCTCTCAAGACCTCTAAAAGTTTGATACAACTATCAGATCTAATATTTTATTATCTGCATCTGATTCAGATATGAATAAGGCTTCTCCCATGTGCCAACCTATGATCTAAAGATCAGTGAACCAGGGGCACGTGGGTGGCTCAGTCGGTTAAGCATTCAACTTTGGCTCAGGTCATGATCTCATGGTTCTTGAGTACAAGCCCCATGTAGGGATCTGTGCTGACAGCTCAGAGCCTGGATCCTGCTTCCGATTCTTTGTCTCCCCCTCTCTGTTCCTGCCTTGATCATGCTCTGTCTCTCTCTCTCTCTCTCTCAAAAATAAATAAGCATTAAAAAAATTTTTTTTTAGAGATCAGTGAACCAAAGTAGGGGTCCAACACCTTTTTCTGTCAAGATCCCCATGGTAAATATTTTTGACTTTGTGGGGCTGTTTAGTCTTTGAGGTTTTTTGGGGGGGGAGGGGTTGTTTGTTTTTTAAAGATTTTATTCTCAAGTAATCTCTCCACCCGACATGGGGCTCAAGCTCACAACCCCAAGATCAGGAGTCCCATGGTCCATTGATTGAGCCAACCAGGTGCCCCTGTACCGTTTCTGTTATAACTATTTGATTCTTCAATTGTAATGTGAAAGCAGCTATAGAAAACATGTAAACAAATGAATGTGGCTGTGTTCCAATAAATCAGGTATTTACAAAAATAGGCCAAGGACTGGTTTTAACCTGTGGGTCATAGCTTGTGCCCTCCAAATTAGAGTATGAGAGACCCCACCGACGAGGAAAATCGAGATGCCCCAGCCAACAGTTTGAACCAACTATCTGACATAAGAGTGAGATGATTTGTGACTTTTAGCCCAGCCAGCTCCTGCACTGATTTAACCAATGTGAAACCAGCAGAGGAATCTCCCAGCCAGCCTACAAAATCATGAGAAATAATTAATTTCTGTGTTTTAATCCACTTAGTTTTGGACATTTCATTATACAGCAGTAGTTAACTAAAAGAGAAATTGGTACCTGAAGTGGAGTACTAGTTTGGCATTTGGTTAAAAAGTAAATATATGCACATTTTTCTGGAGTGAAAAGCAGTAACTTTAATTAAATTCTTATGGGGATATAAGACCTATAAAAAGGATTAAGAACCTCTCTCTTGATATATCTCAAAGAAAACTTTTAGGGTCAAGATATAGATTAAATATGGCCACATACTTTTTTTTTGCTCTAATTTTTAAAATTACATTAGTATCCTGAAACTCATCTATGGAGAACCTGAAGTTGAAAATCCCTAGCTCACATATTAGTATATTTTCATTAATTTTCAGTTAACCCTTTCTATCTGCAGACACAGTTCTTTATTTAGCTTATTAAAATCATTTTTCACTGTTGTATCTTTTTTTAAATTTTTTTTTCAACGTTTTATTTATTTTTGGGACAGAGAGAGACAGAGCATAAAGGGGGGAGGGGCAGAGAGAGAGGGAGTCACAGAATCGGAAGCAGGCTCCAGGCTCTGAGCCATCAGCCCAGAGCCCGACGCGGGGCTCGAACTCACGGACCGCGAGATCGTGACCTGGCTGAAGTCGGACGCTTAACCGACTGCGCCACCCAGGCGCCCCTCATTGTTGTATCTTTGATTATTGCTTGTGTTTCAAGTGTTCATGATTTATCTTCGTAACACTAGCCATCCATATATAGTCTCTCTATGCTCTGCCTTACATTATCACCAGCTTCTCGCTTGTCATTTTCATCTCTTTATCCTTTCCTTTGTAATTTTAGCAAGTTTCTCATATATTTCCTCCATATTACTAATTTGATTTCCTTTGGTGTCAGTTCAATTCTTTATTGACATATCACTTAAAAATAATGTGTGGATCTGTTTCATATTTTGATTACATAAGCCAAGTACTTGAAGAAATAATTATTGAGACAGTTAAGGAAATCTGAACATCATCCAGGTATTTGATGTACTAAGTATTATAAGTCTTATTCAGTGTGATGATGGAATTGTGGTTACATTTTTTTTTTTTTTAAGAAGAAAGGGGGCTCGGGGCGCCTGGGTGGCGCAGTCGGTTAAGCGTCCGACTTCAGCCAGGTCACGATCTCGCGGTCCGTGAGTTCGAGCCCCGCGTCAGGCTCTGGGCTGATGGCTCAGAGCCTGGAGCCTGTTTCCGATTCTGTGTCTCCCTCTCTCTCTGCCCCTCCCCCGTTCGTGCTCTGTCTCTCTCTGTCCCAAAAATAAATAAACGTTGAAAAAAAAATTTTTAAAAAGAAGAAAGGGGGCTCTTGGGTGGCTCACTAGGTAAGCATCTGACTTCAGCTCAGGTCATTTTTGAGTTGAGGCTGGTGAGTTTAAGCCTCATCAGGCTCCCTGCTGTCAGTGCAGAGCCTGCTTCAGATCCTCTGTCTCTCTCTCTCTCTCTCTCTCTCTCTCTCTCTCTGCGCACCTCCCCCACTCAGATTCTCTCTCTGTCTCTCTCAAAAATAAATAAACATTAAAAAATAAAATAAAAAAAGAAAGAATGACTTCATGTGAAAGAGATACTTATTGAAGTATTTACAGGTGAAATTATATTGTCTTTAGGATTTGATTTAAAATATTTTAGTACAGGGTCCCCTGGGTGGCTCAGTTGGTTAAGTGTCCAACTCTTGATTTCAGCTCAGGTAATGATCTCATGGTTTGTGGGATCAAAGCCCCACATAAGGCTCTGCACTAATAACAAGGAGTCTGCTTAGGAGTCTCTCCCTCTCTCTCTGCTCCCTCCCCTGCTCGTACTCTCTCTCTCTCTCTCTCTCTCTCTCCTCTCTCAAAAATAAATAAACTGTAAAAAATAAAACATTTAAAAAATGAAATAGTTCACAAAATATTGGTAACTAAGTTGAATGATTAAATGGTGATTATTACATTGATCTCTCCACTATGTATCTGTTTTAAACATCCCACAATATCAAGTATCAAAATTGCAAAAATAAGTCTGAACTTTATTGTTTTTAAATTTTTAAAAAAAAAATTTTTTTTTTCAACGTTTATTTATTTTTGGGACAGAGAGAGACAGAGCATGAACGGGGGAGGGGCAGAGAGAGAGGGAGACACAGAATCGGAAACAGGCTCCAGGCTCTGAGCCATCAGCCCAGAGCCTGACGTAAATTTTTTTTTAACGTTTATTTATTTTTGAGACAGAGAGAGACAGAGCATGAACGGGGGAGGGGTAGAGAGAGAGGGAGACACAGAATCTGAAACAAGCTCCAGGCTCTGAGCTGTCATCACAGAGCCCGACGCGGGGCTTGAACTCACGGACTGCGAGATCATGACCTGAGTTGTAGTCGGACGCTTAACCGACTGAGCCACCCAGGCGCCCCATGAACTTTATTGTTTTTAATACAGATTTAATATATGAGATTTTACTGTTTATGTTTTTCCTTAATCCACCCCACTTCGTTTCTATATTTCTGCCTGCCTCTCAATCAGCTTTCTTTCCATCTCAGTCTGCTATTTTATATTATCTTTTATGTCTTATTTTATAGAATAAGTTTAAGGATTGTTTTGAGAACACTAAGCAGATGTCCTGTTCTTGCCAAAAATCTATTTTAAAAGCCTGTTCTTCTTACCCATCTTGAAACTGTTTTCTCCATTTTTCCATTTTTTGGAATCTTTTCTTATCCCCAGTGTTCACTTTCTTTCTACTCATTGTCCTTAAAATAAAAAGGTACTATCAGGCCTGGTTTCCCCTGTAATCAGGGAAGGTATATTCTACTTGGTTCCTTCATTATCCCCAGGTTGTTGTTATATTTTCATTTCAGTCAAAGTCTAGTTAATACAAATTTTAGTAAACCAGAATTTTAGGACCCATGAGAAAGATATGGAAACACTGAAAAATCCAAGCAGAAGAACTTCTTCTCTATAGTATCTTTCCACTCTATCTACTGAAGCTGCTATACTGGAAGCTAAATTTCTGTATCTAGAGTGCTAATATTCTATTTCCATTGGGCCAGTAATTCATGTTAAGTGCAAGTACTTAAGGGTCTCCTATCAACTACTGCCTGCTTCATGGGA
Organism: Herpailurus yagouaroundi; assembly: GCF_014898765.1. Lineage (NCBI taxonomy): Eukaryota > Metazoa > Chordata > Mammalia > Carnivora > Felidae > Herpailurus > Herpailurus yagouaroundi. Next base: position 14,838,041 of record NW_024412396.1, on the reverse strand, counting down.
CTCAAGATCCTGCCGTTTGACCAGCTCTGCTCTTGGTGGTTTCCCATTGCCACTCTCTTTAATAACTGCTGATTTGCACTGATGAAATGGAATCCAAGTAGTTTCCATGGAACCAAGTGCTCCTGTGTGGTTTTTTAATGTATCGACTGGCTGGGCTGAACTACATTTCCCAGAATTCTCTTTCCTGTATGTTTTCCAGTTACAGTGAGCCACAAGAGACAGTCTTGTATGAGATTTAAAGGGCAAAAATGGGCACCACAGCCTTTTTTTATTATTATTATTATTAATAGCTTCCATACATTTTTATTCACCTCCTGGCTTACCTTGTTGGTCTGCAACAGCTCCATCTTCACCTGGATCCTCTTTTACCTTTTCCAACTCCTAAGCCAATTACCAATTTTTCCTGCAGGACACCCATGTGACCAAGACCAGAGACAGAACTGACACAGTGTTCAGTTCACCTTTGTGGGGTTCAGATTGTGCTTGTTGGTCCCAGTTCATCCTTTCTCTCCTGCACTTAATTTTTTTTTAATGTTTATTTAATTTTGAAAGAGAGCCCATGTGCAAGCTGGGGAGGTACAGAGGGAGAGGGAGACAGAGGATCTGAATTCACAAACTGTGAGATCATGACCTGAGCCCAAGTCAGATGTTAAACCAACTAAGCCACCCAGGCGCCCCTCTCTCCTGCACTTTAAATTCGCCTTCCATTGGGGCACCTGGGTGGCTCAGTCAGTTAAGTGTCAACTCTTGATTTCAGCTGACAGCGCAGAACTTCCTTGAAATTTCCTGTCTCCCTTGCTTTCTCTGCACCAACCCCCTCTCGAAATAAATTAAAAAATAAAAATAAAGGAGGACGTTTATTGTGTGTCTCGCGTCCATGAAATACAGCCAGACCGACACTAAACCATCCTACACACCTAGAAAACTGACCGGACGATTAACAAAACAATCTGCACAACCTGAACCACAGAATTCAGCAGGTACGCGACACGGAGAAGTGAACTTGGGGAGCGAGAAGGCGCAGGAAGGGAGGTGTTTTTGTCAGCGGAGAGAGGATGGAGACTGGAGGTGGGAGGGAGAATATGGGAAAATCACCCCTCCCCAAAAGCAGCTGGAGAGAAAGTAGAAAATTAGAAACAGCCACAGGGACTAAACTAAAAAGGGAGAAATGAGAGGGTTTAAATTCCGTTAAGACTGTAAACAAGGGGAGTGCAGTCTGCAACTCCACAGCTCGATACCTGGCGGTGCTCTGGTGGGAAGGGCGAATCCCCAGGAACAGAGTGGGGTCCAGGAGTTCTCAGGCCACCCGGGGAAAAGCGGTTCCACTTCTGGAAGGACATTTGGTAGAGACTGTTGAGGCCACCTGGTCCCAGCAGACCCCAGGAGGCGGCCACGTTTGCTGGTGCTGGAACAAAGTCATTAAGGCTGAAGCCTGGTGCCAGATGTGTGTTGTGATTTTCCATAATCCCTGATAAGCTGCTGCTCCACTGTCTCAGGAACTTTTACTCGGCGCGCTGGCACCTGGCCGCAGTCTCAGGGCACTGGCAGCAGCAGGGTCCGTCAAGTGTTCCTGGGTGCAGCCGACATTCAGCCATTGCTCATTCAGCCATTGTTCGGTGAGACCCTCCCGCAGAGGGGCGGAAGAGGTCAAAGCCGCAGTCCTTCAGAAACAACCACATCTGAGTCAAAACGTGGAAGAGAGGCCTGGGGCCTGGTCACAGAGAGTGAAAAAGCAGGGAGTGGATGAAAGCTGAAGACAGAGGACAGGGGCGCAATTGCTGATCCGGGAGAACACATTGGGTAAGGGGTGGCGCCATTTTTACCGCTCCGGCGCATGCGCATACACACCTAGGAACCCCGCAACCATCCACCCCAGTAGGATAGCAGCGCCATCTAGTGGAGAGTGGAGCTATTACACTGAGCCCTGCTCAAGTGGGCCAACCTCACTCTTCAGTAACACAAGTCTCACTGCTGGCTTAGTCTATGGACTATGAAACGCTACATATACTGACTTCTGGGGGAAAACGAAGTAATGTCAGTCCTACCTTATTCTGTCAGCAGGTCCATCTATTCAATTTTCTTTCTTTTTTTTTCTCTTTTACACTACTTTTCTTTTTCTTGAACACAGAAAGAGAAAAAATTTATTTTTATTTTCAATTTTTATTAAAAATATTTTTCCCTAATTTTTATTACTATATTTTTTACTTTTGTGTAAAATTTTCAAATTCTATTTTACATCCATCATTTTATTTTAGCATATTCACCTTTTCAAATTTTCAAACGATTTCCTTTTTTTCTTTTCTTTCTTTTTTCTCTTTTTTGTTTCTTTTCTTTTTCTTGAATGCAGCAAGAGAAAAACTTCATTTTTACTTTCAATTTCTATTAAAAATATTTTTCTTTAATTTTTATTACTATAATTTTTACTTTTGTGTAAATTTTTTCAAATTCTATTTTACTTCCATCATTTTATTTTAGTCACTACAGTGTATTCACTTTTTCAAATTTTCAAATGATTTCCTTTTTTTCTTTTTTTATCTTCTTTCTGTTTTTCATTTCTTTTCTTTTTCTTGAATACAAAAAGAGAGGATTCGTATTTATTTTTAATTTTTATTAAAAATATTTTTCTAAATAAGCCATACAGAGAAAGACAGATACCATATGGTTTCACTCTTATGTGGATCCTGAGAAACTGAACAGGAACCCATGGGGGAGGGGAAGGAAAAAAAAAAAAAGAGGTTAGAGTGGGAGAGAGCCAAAGCATAAGAGACTGTTGAGAACTGAGAGCAAACTGAGGGTTGATGGGGGGTGGGAGGGAGGAGAGGGTGGGTGATGGGTATTGAGGAGGGCACCTTTTGGGATGAGCACTGGGTGTTGTATGGAAACCAATTTGACAATAAATTTCATATATAAATAAAAAAAATATTTTTCTTTATTTTTTTCTTACTTTATTCATTACTTTTGTGTATATTTTTTCAAATTCTATTTTACTCCCATCATCTCATTTTAGTCATTTTTTTAAATTCTCAAGCAATTTCCTCCCCCCCCTTTTTTTCTCTAATCTGTCAAACCACTTTCAACACCCAGACCAAAACACACCTAGAATCTAGCATCATTTATTCAATTTTGGTGTGTGTGTGTGTTTTTAATTTTTTAATTTTAATATTTTTTTAATTTTAATTTTTCTACCTCATTAATTCCTTTTCTCCCTTCAAAATGACAAAACAAAGGAATTCACCCCAAAAGAAGAGCATGAAGAAATGACAGCCAGGGATTTAACCAACACAGATACAAGCAACATGTCTGAGCCAGAATTTAGAATCACGATAATAAGAATACTAGCTGGAGTTGAAAATAGATTAGAATATATTTCTGCAGAGATAAAAGAAGTAAAAAATAGCCAGAATGAAATTAAAAATGCTGTAACTGAGCTGCAATCATGGATGGATGCAGCAGCGGCAAGGATGGACAAGGCAGAACAGAGAATCGGTGGTATAGAGGACAAACGTAGAGAATAACAAAGCAGAAAAAAAGAGGGAGATTAAGGCAAAAGAGAATGATTTAAGAATTAGAGAAATCAGTGACTCATTAAAAAGAAACATCAGAATCATAGGGGTCCCAGAAGAGGAAGAGAGAGAAATAGGGGTAGAAGGGTTATGTGAGCACATCATAGCAGAAAACTTTCCTAACCTGGGGAAAGACATAGACATCAAAATCCAGGAAGCACAGAGGACCCCCATTAGATTCAACAAAAACCGACCACCATCAAGGCATATCATAGTCAGCTTCACAAAATACTCAGGCTAGGAGAGTATCATGAAGCAGCAAGGGAAAAAAAGTCCCTAACCTACAAGGGAAGACAGATCAGGTTTGCAGCAGAACTATCCACAGAAACTTGGCAGGCCAGAGAGGAGTGGCAGGATATATTCAGTGTGCTGAATCAGAAAAATATGCAGCCAAGAATTCTTCATCCAGCAAGGCTGTCTTTCAAAATAGAAAGGAGATAAAAAGTTTCCCAAACAAACAAAAATTAAAGGAGTTTGTGACCACTAAGCCAGCCCTGCAAGAAATTTTAAGGGGGACTCTCTGAGGGGAGGAAAGATGAAAAAATATATATAAATAAAGATCAAAAGCAACAAAGACTAGAAGGACCAAAAACTCCAACTCTACAAGCATCATAATGGCAATAAATTCATATCTTTCCATATTCACTCTAAACGTCAATTGACTCAATGCTCCAATCAAAAACATAGGGTAACAGAACGGATAAGAAAACAAGATCCATCTATGTGCTGTTTACAAGAGACTCACTTTAGACCTAAAGATACCTTCAGATTGAAAGTAAGGGGATGAAGAACCTTCTATCATGCTAATGGTTGACAAAAGAAAGCTGGAGTAGCCATACTTATATCAGACAATCTAGACTTTAAAATAAAGACTGTATCAAGAGATGCAGAAGGGCATTATATCATAATCAAGGGGTCTATCCACCAAGAAGACCTAACAATTGTAAACATTTATGTGCCAAATGTGAGAGCACCCAACTATATAAATCAATTAATCACAAACATAAGGAAACTCATCAATAGTAATACCATAATAGGAGGAGACTTCAACACTCCACTCACAGCAATGGACAGATCATCTAATCAAAAAATTAACAAGAAAACAATGGCTTTGAATGACCGGACCAGATGGACTTAACAGATAGATTCAGAACATTTCATCCAAAAGCAGCAGAATATACATTCTTCTCCAGTGCACATGGGATGTTCTCCAGAATAGACCATATACTGGGACACAAATCAGCCCTCAACAAGTACAAAAAGATCGAGATCATACCATGCATATTTTCAGACCACAGCGCTATGAAACTCGAAATCAACCACAAGAAAAAATTTGGAAAGGTAACAAATACTTGGAGACTGAAAAACATCCTACTAAAGAATGAATGGGCTAACCAAGCAGTTAAAGACGAAATGAAAGAGTATATGGAAGCCAATGAAAATGATAACACCACAACGCAAAACCTCTGGGATGCAGCAAAGGCGGTCATAAGAGGAAAATATGTAACAATCCACGCCTTCCTAAAGAAGGAAGAAAGATCTCAGATATACAACCTAACCTTACGCCTTAAGGAGCTGGAAAAAGAACAGCAAATAAAACCCAAGCCCAGCAGAAGACAGGAAATAACAAAGATTAAAGCAGAAATTAATGTTATCAAAACCAAAAAGCAGTAGAACAGATCAATGAAATCAGAAGCTGGTTCTTTGAAAGAATTAACAAAATTGATAAACCTCTAGCCAGTTTGATCAAAAAAGAAAAAGGAAAGGACCCAAATAAATAAAATCCAGAATGAAAGAGGAGAGATCACAACCAACACAGCAGAAATACAAACAATAATAAGAGAATATTATGAGCAAGTATATGCCAATAAAATGGGCAATATGGGAGAAATGGACAAATTCCTAGAAACATATACACTACCAAAACTGAAACAAGAAGAAATAGAAAATTTGAACAGACCTATAACCAGTAAGGAAATCGAATTAGTAATCAAAAATCTGCCAAAACACAAGAGCCCAGGGCCAGATGGCTTTCCAGGGGAATTCTACCAAACATTTAAGGAAGAGTTAACACCTATTCTCTTGAAGCTGTTCCAAAAAACAGAAATGGAAGGAAAACTTCCAAACTCTTTCTAGGAAGCCAGCATTACCTTGATTCCAAAACCAGATAGAGACCTCACTAAAAAGGAGAACTATAGACCAATTTCCCTGAAGAACATGGATGCAAAAACCCTCAACAAGATATTAGCCAACCGGATCCAACAATACATTGAAAAAATTACTCACCACGACCAAGTGGGATTTATACCTGGGATGCAGGGCTGGTTCAATATCCACAAAACAATTCACATGACTCAGCGCATCAATAAAAGAAAGGACAAGAATCATATGATCCTCTAAATAGATGCAGAGAAAGCACTTGACAAAATACAGCATCCTTTCTTCATAAAAACCCTCAAGAAAGTAGGGATAGAAGGAGCATACCTCGAGATCATAAAAGCCATATATGAACAACCCAACACTAATATCATCCTCAATGGGGAAAAACTGAGAGATTTCCCTCTAAGGTCAGGAACAAGACAGGGATGTCCACTCTCACCACTGGTATTCAACATAGTATTGGAAGTCTTAGCTTCTGCAATCAGACAACACAAAGAAATAAAAGGCATCCAAATTGGCCAGGAGGAGGTCAAACTTTCACTCATCGCAGATGACATGATACTCTATATGGAAAACCCAAAAGATTCCACAAAAAACTGCTAGAACTGATTCATTAATTCAGCAAAGTGGTAGGATATAAAATCAATGCACAGAAATCGGTTGCATTCCTATACACCAACAATGAAGCGACAGAAAGAGAAATCTAGGAATCTATCCCATTTACAATTACACCAAAACCATAAAATATCTAGGAATAAATCTCACCAAAGAGGTGAAAAATCTATACACTGAAAACTATAGAAAGCTTATGAAAGAAATTGAAGAAGACACACACACAAAAGGAAAAAGATTCCATGCTCTGGGATAGGAAGAACAAACACTGTTAAAATGCTGATACTACCCAAAGCAATCTACATATTCAATGCAATCCCTATCAAAATAACACCAGCATTCATCACAGAGCTAGAACAAACAATTCTAAAATTTGTATGGAATCAGAAAAGACCCCAAATAGCCAAAGCAATCTTGAAAAAGAAAACCAAAACAGGAGGCATCACAATCCCGGACTTCAAGCTATACTACAAAGCTGTAATCATCAAGACAGTATGGTACTGGCACAAGAACACACACTCAGATCAATGGAACAGAAGAGAGAACCCAGAAATGGACCCACAAATGTATGGCCAACTAATCTTTGACAAAGCAGGAAAGAATATCCAATGAAAAAAAGACAGTCTCTTCAGCAAGTGGTGCTGGGAAAACTGGACAGCAACATGCACAAGAATGAACCTGGGCCACTTTCTTACACCATACACAAAAATAAACTCAAAATGGATGAAAGACCTCAATGTGTGACAGGAAGCCATCAAAATCCTTGAGGAAAAAGCAGGCAAAAACCTCTTTGATCTTGTCCACAGCAACTTCTTACTCAACACGTCTCCGGAGGCAAGGGAAACAAAAGCAAAAATGAACTACTGGGACTTCATCAAAATAAAAAGCTTCTGCACAGTGAAGGAAACCATCAGCAAAACTAAAAGGCAACCAACAGAATGGGAGAAGATATTTGCAAATGACATATCAGATAAAGGGTTAGTATCCAAAATCTATAAAGAACTTATCAAACTCAACACCCAGAAAACAAATAATTCAGTGAAGAAATGGGCAAAAGATATGAATAGACACTTCTCCAAAGAAGTCATCCAGATGGCCAACCGACACATGAAAAAATGCTCAACATCACTCATTATCAGGGAAATACAAATCAAAACCACAATGAGATACCACCTTACACCTGTCAGAATGGCTAACATGAACAACTCAGGCAGCAACAGATATTGGCGAGGATGCGGAGAAAGAGGGTCTCTTTTGCATTGTTGATGGGAATGCAAGCTGGTGCAGCCACTCTGGAAAACAGTATGGAGGTTCCTCAAAAAAACTAAAAATAGAAGTACCCTATGACCCAGCAGTTGCAGTACTAGGCATTTATCCATGGGATACAGGTGTGCTGTTTCGAAGGGACACATGCACCCCCATGTCTATAGCAGCACTATCAACAATAGCCAAAGTATGGAAAGAGCCCAAATGTCCATCAATGGATGAATGGATGAAGAAGAGGTGGTATATATATACAATGGAGTATTACTCAGCAATCAGAAAGAATGAAATCTTGCCATTTGCAACTATGTGGATGGAACTGGAGGGTATTATGCTAAATGAAATTAGCCAGTCAGAGAAAGACAAAAATCATATGACTTCACTCCTATGAGGACTTTAAGAGACAAAACAGATAAACATAAGGGAAGGGAAACAAAAATAATATAAAAACAGAGAGGGGGACAAAACAGAAGAGACTCATAAATATGAAGAACAAACTGAGGGTTGATGGAGGGGTTGTGGGAGGGCAGATGGGCTAAATGGGTAAGGGGCACTAAGGAATCTACTCCTGAAATCATTGTTGCACTATGTGCTAACTAATTTGGATGTAAATTTAAAAAAAATAAAAAATAAAATTAAAACTAAAAAATAAAATATTAAAAAAATAATAAAATAAAATAAAATAAAATAAAATAAAATAAAATAAATTCATCTTCCCTTCCCACCTATCTACCCTGTGAACTTCAAGCTCTAACATCAGGTAAAATCAACACCCTTACAAAGACTTCTAGAGCAGCTTCTACTATTGAGGTCAAATTCCTATAACAAAGACATTTGTGTGTGTGTCTGAAATACATCTTAGTATAGCTATCTATATCTAGTTGTCTAGCTACCTACATATCTATCTATCATCTATATTTCGTAGTGATTCTGCTTCTTTAATTGAATCTCGACTAAAAAAGCTCCACATCTGATCCATGACCCACTTTAGTTCCTGTTATTTTGCTTCAAAGTTTGGGAATTCTGGTTGGCTTCTCCCAAAGTCTCAATTTAACTTTGTGGTTATTTTGTTGTTTCTTAGGAAAGGGCTTTCACTACAACACTCAGTGACTTTCAGTTGAATGTGCACCTCATTTAACAGAAACTCCTTTGCCTTTTGGGCCCGTGATATTGTCTTTACCTAGTAAATCAGAAGCAATGATCAATCCATGAGGGATTTAGGTGCGGGGGCTTATGTAAATATTTTCTACAGCTGATTCCTGGGAGGAAAAACATTGTCAGCCCAAATCTAATTCTATATGTTTTATGTCCATACAAATGTCACTCTATTGACTGTAGCTCTTGTTTTGAAGATTTCTGGGAATTAAAAAAAAAAAAAAAAAGATCACTGGTCCCACTTCTAGCCATGACTAACTAGTGCCAATCATGCCTTCTCACTGTCTGCACGTAGACAACTAGACAAAAATGTGAAACAAATTTTCAGACATTGGACCACAACTAATTCAGAACTGTGATCTTGAAAATAGAGAAACAAATGAGGAGGGCTGTATAATCACCCCAGCTTTCTGGATGCAAGGACCATTTAGACAAGGACACAGAGAAGGGATCTTAAGCAGCATATAGAGATCAAAGTTTGAGGAGAAGAAAAAAAAGTTTGAGGAGGATAAGGTAGGTAGAATGTGTGGAACAGTCTAGAGAGGACAGAGCAATGACAAAAAAGGAGCTCCAGAAATACACATAACATATCCTTGAGTTTTTGACTGAATGTAAGCAGTGTATAAATAGGATGGGATTCCAGAAGGCTAAGTAATGAATGGATCTGTCAACTGAAAAGTTTCCATAGCTCACACTGGATGGGGAAGTTCTAACAAGTAATGGAATTGGAGAAGTTTTTGACTTTTTTGCTTTTTTCTTAAAGAGAAGCCATAGTTGCAACTAAGCCTTAGCTGGAAAGCTACAGAGTTTCTACAATGAATCATCAAGATGGATGCAATCCCAATGATACTATGAAGAAAAAATAAAATGAGACCCATACACAAAACATAATCAATGAATACCAACCTTAGAATGACCCTAGTGTTGAAATGAGCAGACAAGGATTTTAAAGCAGCTATTATAACTGTGCTCAAGGACATAAAGGAAAATATACTTGTAGTAAATGAACAAACAGAAACTATAAATGAGAATCAAATGGCAAGTCCACAGGCTGAACATATGGTAAGGATGTGGGGCTCTTGGCCAAAGTGAGGTGGAAGGCCCTGGAGCAAGACCGAGTCCAGACCAAGCATTAAGTTTAGCTTGCAATGCTTATAATTAGAATGAATAATTTGAAATTGCAGCTTCACCTGATGCAGTCATGTCCTCTTCATCCAATTTCTTAAGATCTCTCTCAGTTTATGAACCTCTTAAAAGCATTAATCTCCTAAGATCTGATTGTTAAACCCTGTGGGATAAATCAGAATATTATTACAGAATTGTCAAGTTAATATTGCTGGTGTTTCAAGGTCCAACCACAGGTGTCTTTTCCGCTAGAATATATGATGATGACCACAATACCAAGATCCAGTACAGCCTATACTGTGCTTTTTGGACTTGGGCTTTAAACCCTTGCATGTAGTCACATTGATAATGAAAAGAGAAGGACGTAGGAGCTTGGCTGTAAAATGCATGAGAAGTATTTTCTACTGTTACATGCATCAGGATGTTAAGGCCCAGAAGTTTAAGCAGGACACAGCCCAGTTCTTTTGGATATTTTTCAGCCACAACAGCATGAAAGATGACTAACCAGGCATCGAACCAGTGAGTCTTTGAATAGAATTTCCACTGAGTTCTCTGGCCAAGCAGCGCAGATCCTGCAAAACAAAAAACAAAAAACAAAACAAAACAAACACTCAATGGTATCATATCTGGAAAGCATTTACCATAGCAACCAACCTGTCAAATATGATAATATATGAGAGAAATGTCTTTCTCCTTCTTGAAGTCATGTTGGAAAATATCAACTGGCCACAAATATCAATTGTGGAGTTATTAATGGCTATATTCATTTTGCTGGAAAGAAATCTTCAGTGAGACTTTCAAGACAAAAAAGTAGATCTAGATAAACTGGTGAAAGAAAAATTTTAGTAATTTCAAAAATATGAGATTCAACTAAAGGAAGTTGACAAAAAAGATGATGTGACTTCCTTTTACAACACTCTCCCTAATCCCTTGCTAAAAAAAAAGTATTATATATATATAAATATACATTTATATCTTATATATTTATATATATATACAGGGGAGGGGGTGAGGAACACCTGATTGCCTAAGTTCAGCTCACAGGTCAGCCAGTGGTCATGTCCTCTCAGTGACCTCCTTCAACAAAAGTTTAGGGCAACTGGAGATAAGGGGGAGAAGAGGTAGGTAGTGAGGCAGGGAGAAATTAGTTCGGAGGAATATGTTGGACTCTGTCCTGTGGACAAGAACCATAGACTAGAGTGGAGAGAGCCTAAAGGTAGAAACAAGAGCTACATGATAGGCAATAGATGATGAATGGCCTTGACAGAAGTGTACGGAGGGAATAACTGGTTATGAAGAAGTAAGGCTGGATTTGGGAGACATCTAAGATGTGGAATTGATATGACTTTATAACTAGTTGGATAAGGAACAGGAAAAGGATGATATTCGGATAGATGGCTTGGAAGCTGGTTTAGACTGAATTTGTCCCCCAAATTCATATGCTGAAGCCCTAACCATCAATATAACTGTACCTGGAGGTAAGGTATTTAGGAGATAATTAATGTTAAATATGTTAAATGAGGTCATAAGGGTGGGGCCCTAATCCAATAGGACTGTGGCCTTATGAAAACAGGAAGAGAGAGAGAGAGAGAGAGAGAGAGAGAGATCTTCCCTTCAGTTAGAAGGTACTGTATACAAGCCAGGAAGAGTTCACCTGAAACTAAATGGCAAGAGCTTGATCTTGGACTTCCCAGCTTCCAGAACTGTGAAAAAATAAATTTCTGTTGTTTAAGCCACCCAGTCTATGCTATTTTGTTATGGCAGCCCAAACAGACTAATACAAGAGCCAATGGGAGGAGTGGGATTATGGGGAGGGGACATGTTCATGCAATTCACCTGGATCAAGAACACAAAACAAGAAGCCAGTTGCAGCAATGTTTTGAGTTCAGATTGGGATATCTCAAGATTGGGATGTCTAAATCATAGACATTTATATGAGAAGATAAACGGCTGGAAATCTATGTATGAAACTCTGGGGAGTGGTTGGCTGGAAGTACATACTTGGAAACCATCAGCAGTAGGTGGTAGTTGAAGCCATGGAGATGGGCAAGCAGAGGAGGAAAGAAGTTCAACAATGCAGAATAAAATAGCCAGAGATGGAGGAGAACCATAACTGAGTAGTGACTTTGAAGCCAATGAGAGAATTTTGAAAAGAGATGATTAACAGGATCAAATGCAGTGCACTGAGCCCATTTCTGGGGACATGTCTAAGTGTTTGGCACAACCCTTGAAATCAAGGGCCCAACAGTCTAGCTGAAAGGAGAACACAAACATATGAAACAATTAGGAAATCATTCAATTAGAGTAAATTGTCTTATTACTGTAACAGACAAGTGCAATATAGATCCATCCATTTATTCTGCAAACATATTGAGCTCCTACTGTGTGCCAGACATTTCGTTTTTGGAAGAGGCGATTGGGCTTTTTTAAAAGAAGGGCATGACTTAGTTATGGAGGTGTAAATGATATTCTAAGTGAAAAAGAACAAAAGCTGAGTAATTTAGGCACATGAGGAGAGGGGGTGGAAAGGATGCAGTCTTGGCAAGAGTCTAAGAAGGGGGGACTATCTGGGAAGAAAGCCTGGCTAGGTGAGTTTGTGCCAGAGATTGGAGGGCTGGAGGGCACCCGTCAGAGTGTAACTAGTTCCAGAAGTATTCCCGATCCGGTATATTTTCTAGGTGCTATCTACCTACCTACCTAGGAGCCAGTGGGGCCACTGCTTTCTGCAGACCTTGGACATGCAGAAAGTGCAAGCTTCTACAGGGGCCACCAAATACGTATCGAATTGCCGTCAGATACGGAGAGGAGATTATAACTAGATATCAAGGGAAAGCATAATTAGAGGAAAGCTTTTAGATATCACAGCAGTTTCCATGGCCCTGATCTACACATGAGCTTTTTCAAATAGCAGGTGCAGGAGACTGGGAGATCCCAAGCGTCCATCATAACACCTATACTGCAGTGGCTCTGGGTGGACCGATCAGCAGCCAGGCGTATGGCCAGGTAGATAGTATGATGAATAGTGATATGGGCAAATTCGTGGAGGGTGAACCACTACCAGTCTGAACGCTACCAGTCTTGCCTGGCGGACCTGGGAACAAAGCTTGCTTCCCCCAGGACGGCCCTGAGGGTGCAGTTCTCCGAATGGCTGGAAGAGGGCGCTGCGGATCGCACTGGTCCGGTAAAGTCCGAGGTCGACCCAGAGTCCTGGGAGGCGAGGGGTGGGGAAGCCAAGCCAGGTCTCCTCCCAGAAAACCCGAAGCTGCTGAAATCTTCCGCAGAGCGCCTGGCGGGGGTGTTAATGCGGCTGCTTGAAACTTTGCCTGGACCCAGTGTTGGGGGTTGGGGGGAAGGATGGGAGATTGGAGAGGGGAAAGGAACAGAGAAACCCCAGAGCGCTGCTGGCAACTCTGAGGAAATCACGACTACTATAGGCCCTCGGGCTCACACTGCTGGGGCTTCGGTTTGATGGGAGACGGAAGGGTGGAAGAGCTGCAGGTTTCAGCTATCTAAAGTTGAATGCAGCTGCACAGGTCCTAGGGCGAAACAGCCGCGGCGCCGCGAGGAACCTTCTTGAATCTTGTCATTTCAGCTTCAGCAGTCGCTCCAAAACTTTCTTCCGAACTGCACGCGCTTGCTAGGATGTTCCCATTCCTTAGGATGGGGGCTTCCTATCTGTCCAGAGTATGGCGAAATCACCACCGTCCACCCTGTCTCGCCCACTTACAGGCTTTTAATTTAAACAGGAAGAAGAACTGGGAGCAAACAAGCCAATCCGCTACAGGGCTCTGGCTCTACTTATGCCTCTGTCTTCCAGGGCGCCCCGCATCGGCCTCGCTGGGTCTCCCAGCAGCTGTAGGTCGGCCCCCTCCCCACTTCCCACCCCAGTATCGGTTTCTCCGCATTTCAAAGGATGCTGCTAGCGCTGAATTTCCTCCTTCTCTCTACTTTGTAAACCAATCCCCGAAGTCGCTGCTACCCAAGATCTCTTCCGCCAGGGGGCGCCTTGACTATAGGGGCTCTGGCTGTAACTTGGGACAAGTTGAATTAGGCTTGAACCGTGTGACATGAAAATAGGCAAGTTCTGAGACCACAGGTGTGAACCTCTTGGAAGACTTGACCTGACAGAGGAAAAGGTTCTTTGACACCAAAGGCCGGAGGATGGACTCTCCTCCCTGGGAGGACTCCCACTCCAACACCAGACAGCGCCAGTGCAGGGAGAAGGTGACACTGGAGCTACTCTCAGACATCCCAGCGTAGCCTCCCCCTCCACGCCCCCCGCCCGGGCCTGCGCAGAGGCCACGGCTTGAGGAGGGTGTCCGCAAAAGGAAGGTGGCCCGCGAAGACCCTAGATGCTCAAGTCCAGACAGGGAGCAGTGAGAGAGCGCGCCTTAGCTCCGAATCTGTTCCTCGAGCAGCCTCTTCGAAAGCCTCCTCGGGAAAGCCCCCTACTACAGCCCCTGCCCTCCACCCACCTTCTTCGAATAGATCTCTCAGAGGCTGTCAATTCTGGTGCCTGGGAAAAAAGCGCAAGGGGTTCCGGTGAGATCCTTCAGGGAGAGAAAGACGCCCTCCAGAGGGGGAGGCTCCGGATTCTCTGTTCCTTGGATCTCATTGGGGAGCAGCGACCCCCCGCGCCTGGCTGCTTTCCTGCTTTCTCTTCCTGGGTGTCGTTGCCTCGACGGCACCCGAGAACCCAGCTCAGCCAGGCTCGGGAGCCTGCTCCTGGCTGAGGAAGGTTTGCCCTCTGGTGGGGGGCTAGGCACAGGAACAGCCGAGGACCCAGAGAGCTTCATGCAGAGTTAGAAGCCTGGATTCATAGTTTCTATAAATTCAAGATACAGAGTCCTAACTAATAATCCCTTTCATTTGCTAGCAATTTTTATGCTTTACAAACTCATGGATCTCATCCTTAAATACTTGGATCCCTAGTACAACCTGGGAGGTACACAAGGAGAGATTATGACTATTTTTTTTGCCGTTCAGGAATCAGGTGCTAAGAGGCTTTGTTTCCTTAATTCAACATTTCTTGAGACACTGGAAAATTCAAGAATAAATAAAACAGGATCTCACCCTAAATTAGGGAGGCCAGTAAGCAACACCTTAGTTTACTCAGGCTGTGGGCAGAGCGGCTCCAGGGTGTGGTGGGAGTCCAGGAGAACTATACCACAGAGCTGAAACGTGGCAAAGCCAGGGCTCCAGTCCCAGGACTTCTGACTTGTACTCAAATACTCTGCCTATGACCCCTGAGCACTTTAAGATCGGCTGTGGTGAAGAACACTCCCCACCCCCCATCCTACACACACACACACACACACACACACACACACACAACACTTAAGATGAAGAAGGTAGCTAAAAGAAAGGACACTCCTGGGTTAGGAAGAGGTGTTGGGGCCAGAAGACTTCATCAAAACCTCTATCTTGGTTGGATCCCAGAGTAACATTGTCACAAAGTAACTATGTACATATTATTTGGGTGATTTATTGTTAGTTTATAAGCTCTGTGTGGGTAGGAGCCACATCTAGCTTGTTTAAAGCTGAATTGTTAGGCCTCGCACGGAGCCTGGCACAGAGCCAGTACTCAACAAACATTTGTTGAATAAATCACGAATTGCGATAAAACTCGGAGCAAAATAACACCAGAAGGGAACATGGCTGCTCACCGTCCTAAGAGAGGTGTGAAGGACCATGAAGAGAATTAGAAAAATGTGGCGCTGAGGACTGGGAAGGACTTTTCATTTCTCTAGCGATCCAAGCTTCAGACTCCGAGTCATACAGCCTTGTATGAGCCCTCCATCCTAAATTCTCAAAGAAGTGACTCCAGAGGGACAGAAAGGCGCTTCCCCCCCCCCCCCCCCCATAAGGGTGGTGAGCAAAGGTTGGTGGTTCAACGCGTCCCTGGCCGGGCCTGGACCTGAGCTCCAGTCTCCCGGGCTCCTTAGATTCCAGGCCAAGCTGCAGAGAGCAAAGCTGTGTGGCCGCGGTTGAGGTGGGCGTGTGCGGCCCCACCAGGGAAAGCTCCTTGAGAAGCCCGAAATGGACCCCATTGCGCCCACTCTGCCTGAGAGAGTTACTGAAGACGCGGGGACCTACAGGGAAGATCTCAGGCTTCCCAAGTATTCCCTGCAGCCATGAAGAAATTATTAGGTTAACCTCGGTCACCCTACTTAAGATGAAGGGGGAGGTAGCTAAAAGAAAGGACACTCCTGGGTTAGGAAGAGGTGTTGGGGCCAGGGGACGGACTCTCAAAGCCTTTGGTCCGGCAAGAGCAGAGATGGAGATATACGCCTTTTCCCTCCGGTAGATGCCTCAGTCCTTCAGGCTTATGTTGGCAGCGCAGAGAGTGTGGGGCAGTGTGTGTGTGTGTGTGTGTGTGTGTGTGTGTGTGTGTGTAAGGGACAAGGGTAGAAGAGGTGGGGGTGGGGTGCCGCAAGGTGGTGCAAAGGCCCAGGCGAGGTCTAGTCCAGAGCTAGTGCTGGTGAGCGCGCCTGGCGGTGAGGTGCAGCGTAATCTTGGTTGCGGGGGTGCAGGGGGGAGGGCGGAGCAGCAGCCTCGGCTAGGCGCCGCCCTCTGCCCCCCAACTCCTGGCCCAGCTCCAGCTCAGTGCGGAGACTCAATGCCTGCTGCGTGGCTGGGGGTCGAGGTCCAGTCAGCAAGCCTGAGGGTGGGGGTGGGGAGCTGCTAGCCACGTGCGCAGCCGGAGCCTGCTGCGGGACTGCGAAGCTGCCGAGGGACGAGGGCCCAGGCTCAGGGCCTGCGGAAGATGCACCCAACTCTCCCCTTCACTCAAGGCCTAAAGGCAGGGCAGGGTGGGGGGTGTGCTAACGACAATACAGAAATCTGGCGCTCTGGCAATGAAATTAAAAATTTTCTAAAGCTTTCGGAGAGTTTTTATGTGCCCCATCTTATCTGAAAATCTCAGAGAAACCTTGTGAAGAATTACCTACACTTCTAAACGGCATTGAGACCGAGAGAGACGTACACCATTCTATACTTGGTGTTTCTTATACTTACCAGTAATGTGAAATAATGGAGAGGGAAAGGGAGAAAGAAGACAGGTGACTGGGAAACCCACCCCGCCTTAGCATTAAGACCCCAGTCAAAACAAAAGCCCGGGATTCTGGGCCGCCTGCAGACAAGATGTGTATTCAGTTTTGTCTGCTCTCCTCGACGGTTCATTTGAGCTCAGCGTCGTCTTCCCTGCTTGCTCCTAGGGCTTAAATATCACATAGATCAACGCGCAGTTGATGGAGCCTGAGTCTTCCTGACAGCGCCGGGGGG